>NW_024467866.1:290705-752314 GCF_001890705.1 Aspergillus sydowii CBS 593.65
ATTAGTTTATTTAATTTGAATCGCTTTTGGTTGTTGTACAGTACTTTAAAGTTGATCAAGCATGGATTTTGGGGGGGTATGCACGAACCGACCGGGATGCACGAACCGACCGGGAATTACGTTATCTCTAAATACTAGTTAGTCTAGTATAAAAAAATTCTATTATATTATTAGCTAACTTATATAAATAAATTATTTACTTAAAATCTTCTTTAAGAAATATTATAATTATTGTTATAATTATATATAAGTTTCTTCATCTAGAATCTCAATAATTTAAATATCTGGTAAATCTAATTATTTTCTAATTTAAACAAAAGTAATGGAAACTTAACTTGCATTTTAATCAGTCGACTGGCTAACCCAGCTGACAGCTGGCAGTCGACAATTGCAATCTTTTAGCAGTCGGCTATACACAATACAGGTCACCAGAACTAGGTATTTTCACCAAACTCCGCGTCTGCTCCCAACGATTAGGGCAGGCATGAACAAACCTGGTGGTTTATATGGCGTTACAAATGCCCGGGATTTTTATCGTGCGAAAATCACTCGATCCAGCATTTTTTTAGGCGAAAGCGCCCTACAACGATTATCCTGGCCGATGATTGGCCATTTTGTTTCAGTGACAGTGGTCGTCCAGCTCTATAGTTGCCAAGTTCCTGTTGCAGCTGGCTGTCCTCGGTGTTTTCCTGCCCGCTACCAAGGCAAGACGATCAAGGTATTGCGCGCTATTCCCCACGTCAGCCCGGGTCTTCTCGCCACTTATCACTCGTCACGATGTCACCACTAGCGTCCAAGTCCGGAGCGTGGTCAAGCTTCACTAACAATCCTGTTTTTGCTCCTGGCCGGACTAGGAAATAATTGCCGTAGTGAGCCTGCAACGGTCTCGGAACTATAGGAGTTCTGCAAAACACCACTTACTGGGGTAAGATAAACATCCTTAAACCGGTGTGTCTCCTATACCCGCTCCAGCCAGACTGAACTAAGACAAACTAGGGTCATTCTTTTATTGCGGAACACCGTTGCCATGATCATGACATGAATGATAGCTGGATCAGATGCAGGCTATTAAGTGGAGTTGTGTTGGAGAAGTTTGCGAAGTCAGAGAATGCAAGCAAAGTTACCAAGAGCATAGCCTGTAGATATTACTTCATAGAACACTCACAGTATATTACTATAAAGCTTATCTAACTTCCGCAAGGAAACTGAGGACATCAAGCAAGCTTTTGGAATTGATACTCGCCGTGGGCTCCAGCTACTATCGACTATCGGAACCGGAGATAGTGGCTTCAACACGTCGAGAAGCTTGGTAGGTGCTGCTCGGGTGAGTTTAGGGTAAGTCGGGTTAAGTGTGTAATGGACAGGATGAGCTACTTATCCTGTGCTCAGCTGCCTTGTATAACTTGCTCAGGCTACTACCTAGCTATAGACTACAATCTTTGCTAGCGAGCTAACGTACTGGCGCAGCAGTAGGTAGGATAACACATAGTTTTGATGTTAGAACTTATTCCTGAATCTACAATTCGCTCCTCCTAGAGCTTACTATCGGGAACATCCTGCCCATACTCTTGTCCTGGTCCCCAGCCAACCCGGTACGAGGCAGAGATAACGATCTATTCAATCCTTGTCAGTTATCCCGGCCTCTCAGAAAGCATATATGCACTTGCCTCTCCCCATTCAAACAAGTGTTCACCGTCTTTGCAATTTGCAGGCACTCCTCATCGCGGAGAGTGGTTGTAAACAATTGGACTGCACACGGCGCGCCTTTGAGTAAATCATAGTCATCTACGGGGAAGTTAGTACTTCCGAAACCATCCAGAAAAGGGTGAGAATACTCACACTCCGGCCCTACTTGATTATTTCGAAGCTCAAATTTCCGCCCCTTATCAACCTCGTCTACCTTCCCGTAAGGAATAACAACAGACGGGTACTGCCCACTATGAATTAGCCACCCACCAACTGCACTGCCAAGCAAGAAACATGAAATAGATAGAGGAACGGTCGAGGGAGGCCCATACATCCAAACAATTCAAGAATATCGTATATGGCGCCAGGCCGAATCCATCATGCTTTACCGCCGTACTCTGCGCCGGCGGCGCAATACAAACATCAAGGCCGTACTTGAGCCACAACGTCCTATACTTGTCGCGAAGTTCAGCACGTCGGGCATTCAAGATTGTAAATTTCTCCATGTTATCAGTCACGCCACTCAGTTCAGGGGAGATGGTGGGCTTGTGGAATGATCTCAGACGCTCAACCTGTGTACCTATATGCAGAATTGCGGGGGCGACAGGCTCGTTTGCAGCGACGACGTGCGAAATAGCTGCTTGGTCTAGGCCGAAGAGGCTCATGGCTACTTCGTTGAGTTCCATGATCAGGGTTTCGGCTGTTGAGAGGGGGATCAGGTCATGGCCTGCTGCTTTGAGTAGGGTTATTGCTGATGTTAGCGTGCGGTGCACTGGGGGGTGGAGGGGGAATGTAGGGTGCTCAGGGATAACGCCTATCCTTAATTTTTTCTTCGGAGAGAGGGCGTCCAGCTTCCGCCAGGGAATATCGTGAACAGTGGAATCATAGAGTGCGGGCTGTGGGACAAAGAGCGTCTCGAAAAAAAGTTCTATCCCCTCCAGATCGAGGCAGAGTGGGCCTGCAACGGAGAGTATGAAACGCATACCGGGGGTATTGCAAACCCGCATTTTGCCGTTGGGAACGCGTGAGGCGCTCGGGCGGAAGCCGTACGTACCGCAGCAGAGGGCAGGAATACGTATTGAGCCTGTGAATTTGTACTCAATGGCTGCTTTCATTTTTTGGGTCATGGTATGGGGCATGGGTGATGTTCGTACCGCCAATATCAGTTCCAACGCCCAATGGTGACCCTCGCAGTGCGATTAGGGCGCCCTCGCCGCCGCTTGAGCCTCCCGGGTTGATGGCTGTATTCCAGGGGTTCAGAGTACGGCCGAAGACATTGTTCTGGGCTTCACTGGTCTAGGGATTATCATAAGTAACCAGAGACATTGCAGTATGGAAGGTGGCGTACCATCATCGTCTGAGGCACGTTTGTCTTGACATAGATAACCGCTCCAAGCTTTAGAAGGATATCGACTAGTGGCGAGGTCTCCTTCGAGGCCTCATCCATGAACGCAACCATTCCGATTGTCGCTTCCGTCCCTTTATAATGGAAATTATCCTTAATACTAATAGGAAGGCCATGGAGCGGCCCAGCCAATTTCCCCTGCGCACGTAAGGAGTCCAAATATTGAGCTCGCTCTAGTGCTTCGGGAAACATAGTCTCTGTTAGACATCCAACCTGTTTTGTTTCACAGTGTCAGCATAGACTGGTCCCACCGGGCTCCGGGTCGAAATCTGAATTCAACATAGCATACCAGCTGCTGCGCAACTGCCGCCCTTTTGCAATACGCCAGGGCCACTTCTGCGGACGTTAAAGTGCCCTTTGCCATCTCGGTGATAAGCTCACGGGCCGTATAGTTCTCTGTAATCTGGAGTTCTCGAGCTGTCAAGATGCCGGATCTGCGAATGAGATTTGCTCGGATAAAATCGTGCTTATACTCGGACCAGGGCTTTTTGAAGGGAGACAGCAGGTCGTCTGGGACTCTCCATTCTGGTGGGATTTTGTTGAAGCACTCTCTTTGCTTCCTGAAGACTCGTTCCTCCCATGAGGCCTGGTTGGTAGTCATGACGATTGAGATCGGGTGAATACATTGGATAGAGACGTGAAACAGAAATATATATACCCCTAAGTGACCCTATGGTGAAAGAATAAATAGGGCTTGAAACTGCTGCCAGTGCGCACAGTCATAGCCTACTTATAGCGGGACTGACGGTAATTGTTCTACATGAAGAGGGGGATGGTATAGATGCGTCGGTTCATGACAGCCAGGGGAGGGGGTGGGATCAGCGATCTAAAGATTGGGGTAGGTGAAATGGCGCTGACATACCGAGAAGTTTCGCCGCCTCGCTACTGCTTCTAATTCGTCTCTTTTCCAAGCCATTTTCGCCTGACTTCGCGACTAGGAACTAGGTAGTTCCCTCCGCGTCGCTTCTATCAACTGCACCAAACTCTGCGTCCACAACCTATGCAACACGCTCTCGTTAAACCAGAACCCAATGCCGCCCTCTCATGCCTGCGACAGATGCTATTCTCTCAAAGTTCGGTGTCTATCCGGGCCCGCGGCTAAGTGCTATCGCTGTTACCGTCTCCACAAGTTATGCACCTTCTACCGGCGGAGGGGTAAGCGAGGGCCCAAGCCTAGGACTCTCACCCCAAATCCACTTGAATCCTCGGGCGAGCCTGGATCGCTATCATCGTCTATCAATACTCCATATTTCCGACCCTACCCTGTAGGAAGTCAAGCGGTTATCGACCAGGGTGACCAATCCGCCCAGGAACTAGCTCTCGCAACGATACTGCGCCATGAGGCTTTGTTTGCGCCGGTTCCAGCATGCACCGCCTCCAGTATCTGCAGCTTTTTTTCACTCGGACCACAGCTGAGCATGGACATGTATCGCATGATCAGGTCCCGCGTCGCAGAAGCCCCCGCACTCCTTCTGAGGCCATACGTCGCGGTCTCCCGAGTCTTCCCCCGCTGCAACGCCAATAATAAAACACCCTGCAGCGACGCAGACTGGTCCAGCTGTGCGTCGGCTCTTCAGGCACTCCGCGGTGCACGCATCAGCCGGCCCGAGCACGTAGGCATTTTTGTCTCCCTCGGAATGAGCCTGGTGACCTTTCATCGTTTGATATCAGGTATATCAGCGAGCAGTATTTGCCGATTCACGCTGTCATTGATTCGATCATCCTATTACTCCGAACAGCTGAGCGAATCGGGCACTATGGGTCTTGTGTATCTTGTCTTTCTCGACACCACACAGTCTCTGTTTCGAGCGCAGGTGCCGGTTATTGAATACAGAGTTAAGGATCCGTGTTGGGTTGACCAGCAAGCGGGTCTATGTTGGCCGCTACTGCCACTTCTCTACCGGCTTTGTCTATTAGGTGCATCCATTAGAGCTGGTGATGGGCAGAACATCCTGCCGAGCTCATTTGATAAGCTGCAAGAGGAACTCAACGCGTGGGCGCCGACTGTGTCACAAACCGTTCGCGAGCGCTTCTCGGGAGCGGAGATGTCCCTTCTCATAGCTCAAGCTAGTCTCCACCGTACAGGTGCTCTACTCTTTCTACATAGGCTAAGATATCCGTTTGGGGAAAGAGACGCCGAGGCAGGAGATCTTGCCAGGTCAATCGTCGACGGGATGGAGCATTGTCTGACTGTTGCGGGCCGATATCCACCGAATATGACGCTTATACTTTTGGTAGCAGGGGCAGAGATGCATGACATGATTGGGAAACAGAGAATACTGTTGTTAGTCTCCCGAATCCTTGGGTCGAATTTCTATCCCTTTATCGCCAACCTCCGTCTGTTCTTGAGGCGCGTGTGGGCCGGAAGAGACCAGAGAAGAACCAGATATCTTTTTCAACTGTTTGAAGAGGATCCAGAAATTAGCATTCCTCTCTAGTAGAGATAATGATGAGCGTATTGACAACTTTCCATTAGTCCATACCAATATCTCCTCAGACGCTACTTACTACCAAGCTGCAGTGCGTATTAAACTCTGTACCATCCGGTATCGTGTAGATGCTGGAGATTATTTTAAGATTTCTCCGGCCTTTCACTGGCATTGATTGGATATTTATCTCTGCGGTGGAGATGTGTAGATATTCTTGCGTGTAATTAGATTGCTCCTTGAATTTCCACCCCGCTCAAAGCACGCGCACGAGCCATGGATTGGGAAAGGACGGATTTGTAACTATTTAAAACACACTCTGGTTTCGACATGAAGACTATAAATGCATAAGATTCGGATCTACGCCCTTGTTCTTACAGAATTCGCTTGACCTTTACCCACAATGGATATCCAAAGCCAGGACCCAACCTCATCACACACGTTCCCACCAGGAACTGTCTTGCTTGAAGACCGTAAGTCCCACTCTTCTCGGAGCCATCGTTATTGACATCCGCCTGCTTATGCCTATACCTTTGAAAGGACGATCCTCTCTTACAGAACTAGTCCTGAACCCCACGCCCTCAGACGACCCCGATGACCCATTGGTATGAATTCCCAGATCTTTGCACCTTATAGTACAGCATCCGGACCTAACGCTGGCAAGAACTGGTCCCCTCTCCGCAAGGGAGTCAACTTTGCCCTCACTTGCAGCTACGTCTGCTTCACCTTCGTGCTGGTCGACATCAACAGCCTAGCGTACAGGGGATATATAGCCGAGCTCGGCCTAACTTACGCGACATTCAACATGGCCAGCGGCAGCAATTTTATCGGCCTCGCGTTAGGCTGTCTCTTCTTTCTCCCTTGCGTGCACAAATTCGGTCGCCGTCCAATATATTTGCTCAGCGCAACTGTCCAGTTCGTCTGTGCCGTGTGGTGGGCCAACTTCCACAAGGCTGGAGAGTTGATTGGTGTAAGTTTGCTGGCTGGTCTGGCGGGCTCGATCAGCGAGGCTATTGTAATGATTACCATCGTGGACTTGTTTTTCGTTCATCAACATGGCCGGCTTAACGGTGTTTTCGTCCTCATGCAGAGCATCGGGACGACAGGGGGTCCTATAGCCGGCGGATATATTGTCGTTGAACTCGGGTGGAGATGGATGTGGTGGATCGTGGCCATATTCCTGGGTGCGAATCTCCTCCTTGTGCTGTTCTTCTTCGAGGAATCGAAGTACTGCCCAATCTTGGAAGGCCGGTCGACATCACCGGGACGAGAGGCAGCCACAGCTCACAGCACGGATGGAAAAGACCACAAAAATACAGCTGAGCCAGGCAGACCAAGCCGAAAATCTATCCGTCAACGCTTGGCCTTCGTTACGAGAACACCGGGTCCAATTTTCCAACACTTCTATCAGCCCTTGATTATCCTCCTCTTCTTCCCAGCCGTCGCCTTTACGGCAGCCACATACGGGATAATGCTCGCATTCTTCTCCGCGTCCGCCTCAGCCGGCTCGTACTTCCTCATATATCCTCCTTACGACTTCAGTCCTTCTGCAATCGGCCTCTTCCATCTAGGAGGATTCATCGGGGCTCTCTTAGCCACATTGACCATGTCACCATTGATCGACTGGATGATTATTCGTCTTGCGAAGCGAAACAACGGCGTCTTTGAGCCTGAGATGCGTCTCTGGATGAGCGTTCCAGCTGCTCTTATCAACTGTGCTGCCATGTTGCTGTATGGGATCGGTCTCGGGGATGTAAACTTTCCCATGCCCCTTTCTTTATATATATATATATATATATATATATATATATATCAGAAATCAATCACTGACATTATAATTAAGGGCCTCCATTGGGCCATCCTAGCCTTTGCCCAAGGGCTTTTCGGTTTCGGCTTCATCACTGCCGCCGACGTCGCCTTGACGTACCTATCTGACAGTTATCCAGAGGTGATCACGCACATTCCTTCTACCTATCGCATATCATGCAGCCTCAACATCCCCTTACATAGAAAATCATGTGAAAATCACAAGGGCCAACAACTTTCTATAGATCCTCGCCGACGCTCTAGTAGCGGTGGTCTTCATCCGCAACGGCTTCGCCGCAATCATCCGCTTCGCCTTCACGGACTGGATTGGTGGAATGGGCATCCAGAACACATTCATCCTTATTGGAATGATTGCTTTAGCTTTGGCTGTTCTTCCGGTTTTGTTGATCTTCTTCGGCAAGCGGGCCAGGGTGAGGACGGCTGAGAAGTATAGACGTTATGCGCGAAGACAACAGGCCCAGAGACATTTTTGAAGCATTTTGTTCGTCCTTTCCGGGAGATCATCTGCGCGGTCGCTCTATTATGGTTATGGCAGATGCTTGGGGGATAGGCCTTTTTTGACAGTTAGAACTGGTGTCTTTACCAGTATTATAACTGTTGATCCACCGCTAGTCAATCTGTAGCCCGTTATGGAAAATCTGTGTATGTCTCAATATAGGCTTCTCCACGTCGATACATGTTGTTCCCTGAAAGTCAGAATTCACATGGCCTCTTTTTCGCCGTCAGGTCTTTCTGACAATGCATAATGCCTTGCTATCTGCGAAATCATTGCTTCGTGCGAGCACTTCTTGTTTAGGCATGGAGTCCGCGACTATCAGCTGGAGAACTATGATCATGGCGACAGCTCACGCCAGACATTGCAGTGCTGTTCATCTTCTGTTGGGCCACTGCCGAATGGCTCCGGGATAAGCCAGTCGTGGTGCATGCGGCCGATTGCTCACAAATACGGTAGTCTCCATACGGAACTTTTATATGGGAATTAAGCTGAGGACTCTGGTTTTTGAGTGAACTTTTCCACTTGCCGAGGGCCTATTGGGATCGAGATTTTCAAGCGTTCGCAGAACAATATTTAGCTAGTTGCGCCGCCGCTGGAGTAGATGGCGATGGGAAACCAGTATTGGGAGAGTTGAGAAAAGAAAGGTACTTGTTGCGCGATGGAAAGCTAGTTTATGGTATCAGAGCAACATTGGCAGCTGTTGATGCATGATCTAGTATGGTGCTTATACAGTAACCTAACTTGTGCTGCATATTGACTGTGTCGGATTATGCCGTAATGGCCTCGACCTTCTGCACCACCGGGTATGCCCACTCGCCATCGGTCAAGGATGGGTTAACAGCGTAGAGGCGAACTTCAAAGAACTCCACATTAGAGCAGTCGCGCACAACCGGGGTAGATACTCACAGGTAATAGAAAATTTCCCTCCTCCAGCAGGAGCAGGAAGCCAACTATAGGATTGTTACAGTTGGCTTACGGTTCATGTACCAAGCAGGACAGGCCAAACTTACTTTGATGTCCAATTCTGAGGAGGTTCAGCATCTGCAGGCTGCACCAGAATCCGGAAACCCGCGGTCTTTGGGCTAGTGCTACACGGTGAGGTACTGTCCGTAATAGATGTGAGGTTGGAGCGGTCCCCTAAAGCATATCGATTAAGTGGATTGGGAATCAGATACTGCTCTGCATTGTACGCAGTGATGCTCCAAAATCCATCCTGTGCCAACGGAGGCTTGCTACTGAATGTAATTGTGTACGCCTCTGTCGAAGTCAGAAAGAGAGTGGCGCTACCTCCGTTCGTCGGATCGCGGTAAGTTGGATAGACAGCCTGTGATGATACCAGCGCTAGGTATCCATAGTAGGCAATATAATACCGCTGCTTGTAGTCTGTGCCATAGTCTCCTTGTGCAAGCGGCGATATACCATACCAATTATTTTTGAGATCGACTACCATTGGCGGACTGGAGGCGTAGCTAAGCACATCCTGCTGAGATCTTTCAGCTATCGCAGTCAGGTTAATTCCGGTCGGTGTAAATCGGCCGTTGTGAATACCAGCCTTGCGCAGCATGCAGTCTACACGCGGCTGATCAGAGATATTGCGCGAGGGATTAAAGGGAGCGAATCGAGCAGTCATCTGCATAATTCTCGTTGGGACATCGCTCGACAGCGAGTCATCCACCATGGCAGCGGTCAGCTCAGGAGTCGGGTGCTTTCGCTCCGCAAGAACCGAATACAACGACGTCTGGTTCTGAAGATAATGAACAGCTTGCAGATCACTGTCGTTGTTTTTCACAAGGAATCGGCCAACAAGGGCACCATAAGGTGTAGGGGAGTTGATATACCCCTGAAGTCCGTCGCAGTCGGGGTCCTGGTTTCCACAGCGTTGAGCTTTCTTTTCGCACAACTGAATCCCCGGTTCTTGTCCGATGTCGTTTGCATACCTGATGCGGTATTTGCCTGGACTGTTGTTGCTGACGCTGCCTATATTGGCATAGTTGTTACCGTAGCTGGCTTTGTTAGTCTATTTTTCTTTTTACTTTTTTTCATGTTCACGCAGCATGTGGCCAGGTCTGGCTTACAGGTCGTAGAAGGGGAATACCCAATAGCGGTCCGTGATCGGGGGTATGTCAATAACAAGGTCTTTTGCAGAAAGATCCAAAACAGCCATAGAATAAAGGGTGTCGACGTTGGGACGTACGACGCTCTGGAACGCAGCGGTGGCTAGCCCTCGCCCATGGTCGAGAGTGTTAGTGCCATACTTGCCTGATAATAGAGGAAGAGCGAACTGTGCGTAGGCTAGAAGGGGGTACCCATACTTAGGATAAAGGTTGAGTCAATTTCGTGGCTTGTAGGGAAAATTATAGCGACAGATTCAGCTTACAATCAAGGAAAACTTGGTGGCTTCGTCCACACTGGGTTCTGCCTGGGCCAAAGTCGCCGAATAGGTGGCAGGCACAAGCCGCGCCAGCCACAGAAAAGAGTATTCCAGAATCGACAGTTTCATTGCTTGAACAAGTAGCGTTCCTCCTTACAAGCAATCAAGCCTGCGGTTGCAGTCCGTGCCAACGTCTCGGGAAAGTTTTCGAGTTATAGATATACCCCGGACAAGACAAAACCGAGGCACATGGTCGGTAAAAAGGGTACCTTCCGGTAAATATCATTCCTTGCCGGCTAAGGTTGACAATGTTACCGTTTCATGTATGCTGGAGAACTCAAAGTTCACGTAGTGTAGAAGCCTCGTTACGTGATGGCTGTGGAGATGTTTCCCCTCCTTTTGGATCATCCTTTGCGGGCGTTATAACGGGACCAATCATTTTCTTCAGCGGGACGGAAGTTTTCTTGGCTCTATCGGTAAATACCCTAGCATGTCCATTGGGCGCCACAGCACCTGCAGCTTTATTGTCTAGGTATTGAACGCGCATTCGCAGTTCAAAACGCTACCTCAATCCCGGTTTCGTACTTCCTACACAGGGCTCTAGTGATATCCTGTCAATACGTACCACAATCCGGTGAGTTACCTTCTGCAATCAGCCGATGCCTGGCACGAGGCTATCAAGCCTGTCTGACTCCACTCAGCCCTGCGGCGAGAGTGCTTCAATCTTGCTGATTATCTCACGAGACTTTATCGTAACATATTTATATAGAGGCGGTCCTAGAGGTGCCTCCCACACCTGGATATGATATATTCTACCACAAGCGTATTCTATGGAGTGGCTGTAGAGAAAAAAAAAAAAAAAAAAAAGCCTTTTTCTTAAAATAGTAGCCTCAATCAACTCTATTAGTCTCTTTAGTAGAGCGGTCCGAACTATAACTCCATTTTCCGATTTCATTTTGACCGATTCTCAAAGGTTTATGTAGATTTAGACATCTATCCCTGATATCTGACTAGGGGTAATCACCAGTAAGGGCAGAAGCTCCTCTTTAGATTCTGCTGGCCGGTTCACCGGATCCTAGTTAGAATGATGATAGTGGTAAGGTTTAATCCAGGTCTGTATTCTCCAGGCGCAGTGGTGTTATTTTAAACTCATAGAAAGTAATGATAGTACCCTGGTCTTTATAAAGTTATTAATTTATCTCCAGCTGTAGTAGGATTTCTTTGGGCCGCAGACGAGCTACCAGGTCAGCTCTACTGGCCCCATTAAAGGCCTCTTTACGACCCAATGCGATGAGTGTCACAACTTTTTGCTTAGAGCTATGCCCGCTCAACAAGATTTGTAGTAGCTCGCCCTGTCTCACATGCACTTACCCTAATCTCACCCAAGTCGCGCGACCGTAAAGCGGCCTTACCCTAAGCTCACCCGGGCTGCACCCACCCGACTTTTAGCCGCGCCGGCTGGTTAGTAGTATAGTGGATGACCACATGCGAATCCCAGCTGTTGTATGGTTTTGTTTTTATATTTTTATTTTTCTCCTAGAAACCACCTGCCTGTTTACCAGTGTGGCTGTATTTGCCTGAACGTCAGAATGCTGATGGAACGGCTACGGCAAAATTAGGGCAGCGGGACATAACGGATGGATTCATATAATAGCTGTACCCTACCCGATTCCTTCGTTGCTTCCACAGAAGTACTGAAGTATGGTTAGTTAATGCCGCCAATTATACACCTGACAGCGATTTTCGAGTTTTCCTCTCTCAATTCGGCCTTTTTCCGGATGTGCTGGGTGATGCACAGTGGCACGAGGCGTCTTTTGGCCGTGACAAAGTAAAACGATTGCTCTTCGGAAGGATGTCCATGTAGCCCGTCCACCCTTGCGACCATATTCAAGTAATGGATATTAATGCAGTATCTTTTTCCAACTTGCGGGACCCCAGGCTCTTCCCACTTCAAGAGCTGCTCCAGCTATCGCAGTTTGGTGAACGCCCAGCCGGGCTGTGGTTCGTCTGCCATCACCTCGCGCATCTGGTTCAAGTCCCGCCATATATCCTTAAGAGAAAAGCGCCTCATTAACATGAAGTTATACAGCTTGTCATAGGCAATACCCCAGCTAACCGGAACACGCCCATCGTAACCATCTTCATCCGCCTCATCAAGCGCCCAATCTGGATCAACAGCCCATATCCATGGGAAATAGCGGCCTTCTAGCTTCCAGGAATCGCGCGACTGCGAAGTGGCGTAGAGGAAGACATGAGAAAGAAGGCCAGGGTTCAGGTGGCCTTTATCTCTAAGGTCTCGGAAATTTCTAGTAACTATTGTTAGTTAAAAGAATATTTAACGTGATTAAACCTACTGTCGTAAAACACTTATATCGTCCTCTTGGCCCTCGAAATTTAGGAACTCAGTTACTTTGGTTTTCCGGATTTGGTCTGAGCCCGCACTCAGAGAAGGGACGAGGGAGAGCCTCTCGTCAAAGTGGTTTCGAAAATTCAGCCATGCTTCACTGCTGTCCAGCCCAGAGCAATATATGATATATCCCCAGGCCTTGCTACCTCCCTGGTCGATAATTCTCTGAATCCACGGCGGAGGGCCACTCTCGACGAATGGATTATGTACCTTCCTCTGCATAGTTGCCCCTTTCAGTTTCTCATAGAACCACCCAGAATCAGCAACAGCATTCCAGGCCTGCAATTCCACTGGCAACAGAACAGAGACTAATGCCTGCTGGTGTTTTTCCCACAGCGGCTTCTCAAAACGCTCGCGTCTCCTGGCCACGGCCTCACGCTCTGTATAGGCCAGCAGGTCTATCCCATGGAAGCCCTGACGAATCAGTCTGGCCTCGGGGTAGGTAAGAGAGTCGCGATCCGTAGCAGCAGCCTGAATTAAGTCATGAACAGAGCGACTAAATTGCTCCTGGCACTGCGCCTCCATCTCTTCATGGGATGGCCATTGGGCAATCTGGTATTTTTCTTCGCGGGTAATGTTGGCTGGGGTGTTGATGGCTTTATCGAAGAGGGGTTCAATATTAGACCAGTCTGACAGCCCGAGTTTTTGGTAGTCGATTGGCATTCGCTGGATTTCCGCCAACCTGGCCTGGATATCCATGATGGATGAAGGGTTGTGGTGGTTGCTGGAGGGGAATCAAGCGCTGGACTGTTGGGTTGGCGCGTGTTCATGTGACTCGTCCTTTATGCCTGAGGCACAAATAGGGCAAAGGCAAAGGCATATACAGATTAAATACTAGCACCTCTGCTGTGTGAGAACCAGCTCTGCGCAATGAGTGGGATTCTGAAGTAATTCAAGTACGAGGTGCTAAACTAAGCTATATAGCTAGGTTGGTCGCTTCCGTCTGGGGCAGTTCGTCTGCCGCTGAATTGATCTGTTCTGTCCATTCTCTGATCAGCCTGAGAGGGATCTTAACCGCACGCCCAGAGTTTCCGATTGTAGTCGATGACGACGCCATTGTTGTGCAGTCTGACCTGTGCCCGATCTGAAGATCGCCCCTATCTTCTATGCAGATTCTTAAGCTACTCTTAAAGAGTTATATTATACTCTAAGAGACTCTTTACCACGTTTGTATAGTATAAGGGTACGATTTCCCTAAGATCCCCTCCGTTACTTCTTTTCAACTCTTTAGGCCAGATCAATTAGCCATGATCTCCAAAAGCCTCTCAATGTCCTCGATATTAATATGCTTATTTTGCTCCCGAGCCAGCGAGACCGCGCATGAAACAACGTTCTTAATCTGCTCGCCGTTAGTTATATCTAACTCTCCACCGTGCACAGTCTTCCAAGTTCTTGGATATGCTCTGGGATGTGTGCAACGAACCTGTCTCCCATTAAGCTTACGCCGCGAGAGTGCAGCAAAGTCGTCATCTGTGAATTCGGACAGCTCGGACGTCTTTGCCACGTTCTGCAAGAAGTTCTTCCATACTTCCTGCCGGCTGGACTCGTTTAGGTCTGGATAATGAACGGTGAAATGGATTCGACCTGTAAATGGATGTTTTAGTGAGAACACGATGTTGCAGGGGTTGGGAAGGGATACTTTGGAAAGCTTCGTCGATTTCACGTTTTCTGTTTGTGGTGAGAATAGCTACACCACGGAAGCTAGACGTCGGGTGTCAGCCATGCCTTTTTAGAGTAAAGGTAACGTACTATTCCAGTCGGCGAAGGAAGACGCTGACTAGAGCATCGCGGGCCAGATCCTTGCCTCTCGCTGCCATGAAGACGTCTGCCTCGTCGATCAGAAGCACACACCCCCACCGCCGCGTTATATCCAAGATAGTCTGCAGTCGTCGATCGACGGCGTCCGCGTCTATTCCTAGCTCCCCAGTAGCAACTACATACAGCGGTCGTCTGGTGACCTCTGCAACAGCCTCCGCGGTTAGTGTCTTGCCAACCCCAGGGCTCCCAGTCAGGAGTGCAATCAAGCCCTGTCCCTTGTTCGCGATAATATCATCAAACGCAGCACCTTCATGCCGATGTGCCTTGACCATGCCGTGGATAAGGGACCGGCGCTGCTCGTCTATCACGAGGCGCTGGAATGCCTCCTCGTTCCATGCGACCTCGGAAAGTTCAGCCACGGCAACTTGGCACCATGTCTTTTGGGAGAAGCTGAACCCGTTTATTGTTGCTGAGCAGAGGATTATCTGGTCATCAGTCAAGGACTCTCGGTCTAGCACGTTTTTCAAGGACACCTCGGGCTGGTTTAATAAGGAGTCGGTGTTGTGTAGGTAATACCCTTCCGGGTCGATCATGACTCTCCCTTGAGCCTGGTATCGTAAGCAAAAAGGCAAACAATGGGCCTGGCGGTAGATACTCACGTTGAATTTCTCCACGGCTGTATTACCATCTGCCCGAGTAACCTCCTGGACCCCGTGGGGAACAGAATAGTCCCTGCACATAGGCCCGTCCAGCAGGGAGAGGTACTTCTTCCCCCGGACGAGCAGCCTCTCTCGGACGCCCTTTGCGTCTGAATGGTGACTGAGAGGATAAAAGTCAAGACTATGTATCTTGCGAGCCCCTGCATACGCGTCAATTACAACTTGAACAGTGGCATGGCCGAAGTCCTGCCCGTCCGTGTGTAGAACTGAGCCCTCGGCATAAAAGAACGGGGTCCCATTCCGACAAGAGTAGCCCGACTGGGAAACCGTGAAGGCCTGCTCCAGGTTAAGGATCTTATGCTGGGGCGCAAGTACAACTTCTCTTGGGGGGAAAATCATCCAAAGAAGATCCCAGCTCAGCTCCGTCTGCTCCAGCATTGATTCCAGGCTCTTTTTTCGGTCGTGGAAGTCCTCTTCCACAAAACGTAGGGCTGTTTCAATGTCATCGATGAGTTGTTGGTCCGGCGAGCTCTTCAGGCTTTCTTCTTCTTCTTTTTTCCGCTGCAGGCCAGGGACTGCCCAGAAGATCTGTTCTGGTGTGACCTTGCCAAATGCCAGTGTCAAAGATGATTTCCAGATACCCGGCTATACTTTTGAGGTGGGTGCTCACCATGGGAGGAGACTTATTCAACTCAAAGCCGTCAATATCCTTGAATATCTCCCGAAACAAGTCCTGCAGCAGCGGCGACTTGATATCGACCTTGGTACGCACGTATTCCCCTTCCTTTGAGAAGATCCGACGGACCACCAGGGCAGTCTCGCTGAAACGATCGGGCTTGTGTTTCTCTCTGACTGTCTTTACCAAGTGGGTCTGGCGGTCCTCGCTGCTTGAGGTTAGACGATGTTCAGGTGTTTTCGAGTGGGTATGTACCTGTTATATCTGTGGTAGGAAGTCAGTAAAAGCCTGGTACTGAATATTCCCTATAAGCATCGAGGATACTCACACTTCATCAAAGCGCAGTAACCGTTCTGCGCTTTTGCTCTGGATTGAAGGGTCCGGAGTGCCGTTTGCGGCAGCAGACTCGACAGGTTTCGTCATTTTAAGGTAGCTCCCAACGTTAGGGGCAGTGGAAACAGTTATACTGGCCTGGCTGGGTGTGTTGATTGCAAGGATACGGAGCAAAAAGGGAATAATAAATATGTTGCGGCTCAGCAGGCTGCACCACGACGACAGAGATGCCTGGCAGTGCCGTTTCCTCCACCCCTGCTTACACCGATTGTTTGTGACTCACAGGATATATGCCGAGCTCCATAATTTCCTGCGTCAGAAAGGATTGGCGGTCGTATATTCATGAGGCAACATACACGCTGTAGGGATATTTCGCCCCAACGCAACACGCAAGTATTATTTGCTCCGCCACATAAGCCATTTCTAAACTAAGTGGGAATAAAAGGCCAATCAAGAGCTTTAAATAGCTCGTCCTTTACTATACTATGTACCGACTTTAGAGAGTAGTTAATTGTCTGTACTTACTAAACTAAAGAATGGAAGGCTAGAAAGCTTGATCATACTAGTGTCAACTGTCTATCCATGTTACCAGTGCCACTTTAGCAGGAAAACGCACTGTACTTGATTATGCAGAAACTGACATATAAACTTATAGACTGTAGACTACTCACTGCATTCATTCTTAGGCGGTTCACAGTGTCGAAGATAATACAGCCACAACCACATCCGACGAGATATCAAAGCATGTACTTAAACAACGGCGACCGATCGCCCATCAACTGCAACTCCTCCGCGGTATACATCTCCTGGATCTGATCCCTACCCATCTTCGCGTTCCGCCTATTCACATACCAGAACCGCAGTTCTAAGAGGGCACTCGCAACGATACCCGCAGCGCCAAACCCAAGCGAGCTTCCAAACCCAGTCGGATATTTAGGCGCCTCCCTTTCAAGGTAGATAAACGAGCCGACAAGACCACCTGTATTGCCGATACTAATCATAAAGGCGATTCCCATGGCTTGTTTCCGTGCTCCCGCGAGATTATTCGCCGTCCACGCATTCGTCCCAGGGAGAATCGGGTATAGCCCGATGCAAGCGAGGACGACGCCGAAATAGCACGCTGGGATATTATCCTCGATGTTCTCGGCGAGGGAAAATAGGATAGCAAATCCAATGATACTCAATGTCTGGCCGGTGACGATAATAGGCATGCGCCAGCGGAGTCGATCTGCAAGAAGGCCAAACGAGTATGCAGATATTGCACCGGCGACATATGGCGGGATTGACAGTAATTGAGCATTCGCAGAGGTATATCCCATATTCTTGATAATCTGCGGCAGGGTAAACTTCAGTCCGTAGTTCGGAATAGCATTCGACCAGAAGTTCAGGACTTGAAGGTATAAGTGCCAGTCAGTAACGACTTTGAATAAGGCTTTCCAGTCGAACTTGTTTGCTTTTTCGTCAACTACCACGCGTCCTCTGTGTGCTTGCTTCCGGAGCTGCAGGAAGCGGATTTCTTCAGGTTCGAGCCATTTACTGGATAACTCTGGGGAATCCACGAGGCAGAAGTAACATATACCCGCTAGTAGTACGCTGGCGGCGCCCTCGATTATGAAGATCCATCTCCAGCCGGCATAGCCACCGACGCCATTCATCTTGGCGAGACCGAAGGCGAGAAGTCCGGAGAATGCACCTGCGAGCGCGCTTGCAGTATAGAAAATTGCGATGCGGGTTTGCGTTTCATGTGGGAGATACCATTGACTGATCAGCCAGACAGCTCCTGGGAAGAATCCGGATCTATGAATGGTTAGTTAGAAACTTAAGGAAGGATTGATTTCTTACTCGAATATTCCGAGTAGGACGCGAACTGCACAAAGACCGGCAAAATTCTGCACTACGCCGGTGAGGGTCATGACAGTGCCCCAGCCCAGTACCAGAATGGATATGTAAACGGATGGCTTTTTGAATCTGGCAAGGAGGATATTGCTTGGGACCTCTATATACCAGAATAGTTAGTAAATAGACCAGACAGCTGTACGTGGTGACATACCGAATAGTACGTAGGGCACGAAGAAGATTGCCAATGCGATATTGTAGTCTGTACCCGACATATTCAAATCCGGTAGCAACCCTTCGATTTTCGCATTTCCTGTGACAGCAAGTTAATACGATAAATTAATCAGTAATATATATAGGCGTACCAATATTTGCCCTGTCGATATAGGCGCAAAGGTATAGTATCATGAGCATAGGACAGAGACGCCAATCAATCTGGACAAACACATTAACTATACTAGTTGATGACATCAAGCAGCAGCATTTACTAACCTTGCGAACGCACTTTTTCCTCCGTTCATCCGAAAAGTTCGCAAGAAAAGTGGCATCTTCACGACTCAACCCACTCTCCATATAACTCTCCTCAAGGCTAGGAGCAGCCTCTAGGCTTTTCTCATTCGAGGCATCCTCCACTTCTATCGGGCTTTCTAGCTTGGCAGATGGCATAACGAGCAGCAATTGATTTATAACACTGACTGAAGACACTTGTTCTGTCTAATACACCTCGACACGACTCGGACCTTTATACTGTGGTTTGTCAAGCGCCCAGACAGCCAAGATATCAACCCCGCGCGGTATACCCCAACTCTGCAAGAATGGAGCATTTGCGGGGTAATAAGGTTCTAAATATGACATGATAGCCTGTTCTGAGAAGCCTTTATGCTGATGGATCTAGGGGTCTGGGAGGATACCGATATGCGGCTTTTGCAGTAGTATCCTGGCGCCATGAATCGAAGCCGAGGTTAGCCCCGGATACACCACGCCATGATTCGTATTACTTCAGACTGTCGTAGGTTTCTGTCGGACTTCCTCCGGTTTTTAGATATTCTTTGTTGGAGATAGCTCCTGGTTTTTGGTATCGTGTCTAGCATCTGATTACTCTACGCCAAGGTGTCTGCGTGGTATAAATGGAAGCATGAATTCCTCGGGTTGATAAATACCGCCATCTTTTATCAGTTATATCCAGGGTATATAATGTAGATAGAAAAGGATCACTAACCATCAAGTCTACACAAATCTATACAAATGTATATTTCAAGACAGTATCTTGGTTCACTGTCTCAAAATTTAGAAATGATTCTAAAATCAAAGTCGTTTCCTTGGTCAAAAACCTCATAGGCGAAAGCACGACATTGGCCAGCTGACTGGCTTACTAGGGCCTTACAGGACTCATGCCTGCCTCTTGCATCTAAGAACTAACCAGGAATCTGCTAATTAGAGTGGATTGATCAGCTACTTTCACCTCTTTGGAAGTCTGAGCCGTACATAGCCCTCTTAGTACATTCAGGTCAACTGGATAGTCCAAGTACGGTGAAGTTTGATTGTCGAAGTCTCACCGCAGGTTGTCACACAGGGCTTACCTACCACTACTTTAATTTAAATTAATTTATAAAAAAGCAATTAAATGCTAAAGAGGCGTATAACCTGTAAGTAAAATATTTCTAAATTCTAATTCTTCAACTCTCTATGAATCTATCACAGTTCTATCTAGCGGCGGATTATCTACGTGTCTAACCTTAGAGCCCAACCCCTATCAGCCAGCTACTCCACCTAACATTGTTAAAGTCTATTTAGCCCGTTTCTCCAGCAGGAGCTTGCCCGACGGCTTGTTATCACTGAATCCGGCAGCACGGGTGAAGATTCGCTCACCCCGGAGCCAAGTTTCGCGAACAATACCCCTCAGTGTCTGGCCTTGATAAGGCGAGACCTTATTCCGGAACAGCATGGTAGATGGCTCAACAACCCACTCGGCCTTGTCGTCGAAGACGCAGATATCCGCGTCCATTCCAACGGCCAGGTCACCCTTCTGCTTCTCCAAACCAACCTGGGCGGCGGTATTCATACAGGTGAGTCGGACGATATCCTGGAGGGCACGGGTCGCGTCCTCGCCCTCAGGCGCAGCGGACAGGTTATTCCTGCGGCTGAATTCGGTCCACAGGATCGGGAGCCCCATACCGACGGAAGAGACACCTCCCCAGGCCTTCAGGAAGCTGCCGTTGTGGGATGGAGCATCTTCTGTGTGCGGGGGGATGTGCAGCGGGAGGAGCTTCAGATCCGGCGTGCAGGGCGAATGGTCCGAGACGACGGTCTGGATTACCCCGTCGTCCTGGTATCGCGCGAGTTCGGCCCACAGGGCATCCTGGTTCTCTTGGGTGCGGATGGGCGGGCTACATTTGTACCGGGTGTCGCCGGCGCGAATCTGTTCGGCGGCCAGGGAGAGATAATGGAAGCAAGTCTCTGCAGTGATTGGTACGCCTTGTGCGCGGGCTTCGCGCAACATCGGAATGGCCTCCATGGCGGAAAGGTGGACGATATGCAGGGCGAGTTGGGGGGCTAGGTGGGCCAGGGACAAGACTTCTGCAATGGCGCCAGTCTCGTAGGTCGACGGGCGCGATTCCAGGTATGTCCAGTACTCGTCCACGGGTCCAATTGCTGCAGGGGGTTCATCGTGAGGCTCCTTTTCCGCGTGGAACATCAGCGTCGTGGGTTCGTCGGCCAATTCAGCCATGGCCTCTTTGATATCTGACGCATTGACGGCGGGGAATTCATCAACCTAGAGGGGAGGTAAGCGCTGCAGTACCATAGAGTATGGGGTGGTATTTATACCCCACTATCAATTAGGAATCCTTTAAAGCCACGGACACCTTCATGGACAAGGGCTTTAAGCTCATGAGAATTACCGGGAATCACACCGCCAAAAAAGCCGACGTCCACCCAGCATTTGCCCTGGGCTGCGGCAACTTTTTCTTTCAGATTCGCAACTGTCGTGGTAGGTGGGATTGCATTCAGGGGCATATCCACAACAGTAGTGACCCCACCAAAAGCGGCCGCTTGGGTACCGGTATAAAAACCCTCCCATTCCGTACGGCCCGGTTGATTAAGGTGGACATGAGTATCAATCAACCCCGGGAGGAGGACATAAGGGGAATGGTCGGTATATGAGGTCCCCTCGGGGAAGTCAGTAGCAGAGAGGACGGAATCATAGACGGCGGTGATCTTTCCAGTCGAGGGACAAATTACAACCGTAGCAGGGGTCAACTGGCCGGAGATGACAGCACGCGAGGAAGCCAATACGGTGATTGAGTCGGAGGAGCAGGAGGAGTTTGTCGCCGAGGTCAATGGCTGGTCAGATATGATTGATATCCCACAGAAGAGAGTCAAGATGTATAGAAACAACCGCCCACTGAATAGATCCATATCTTCAGCTTTTGACAGATCAAAACTAGGATTTAAAGGTGCTTGCTGTATTCAAAACAGCCCTTCTTTAGGTACTTAACGAGAGCTATTTATGCGTACTGCCAAGCTGAATATTCTGAATTGAACCTGAAAAACAAGCAATTCTCGTTAAACCTTCTACAAACAGTACCTGATCGCTATAGCCGCAGTATCCCTATTAGGGAGGGATCATCTAAAGGCTCCAAAGATACCAAGTTACCAAGTGAACCCATTTCTATAAGTCATGGAATGCGATGCCAAGATCTTTTACTATTTACCGTCTGCATCGCTAATCGACTTGGCTTGACATCACTTAATATGGCGAACGAATGATAGATAGTACAAGCTCCACGGGTGATCCGCTAATACTAGGCGCTTAGAAAGTCCTATTTCTCGGTTGAATATCTCGGTTAAGAGACCAACCATGACTCCGAAACTGCTCGGCAACAAGATCGTGGATCGACTGTGAGAGCCAGTCAAAACGCATAACCCCTCGTGGTGGGGTCAATGGACGAAAAATATTATCATCACTGTACGGAGTAAGAGAATATACGGAGTAATTATAGAGTTATAGTCGCAGCCTAGTGGTCGCTCTCCCGGCCAGTTTAGCTATTTTTTATATATTTACCAGCCAGCTCAAGCCGAGGAATTCTGAACAGCCCTAAGTATATTAATGTAGTTTGGGAAGAGGACGGTAATGCCTACCAAGTCCTGTTAGGAAGGGAACTATCATTTAAGATGCCGAATATTTCATACACCTAGTACACACCCGACTTACCCTATTCACCCTCCTCGTCCTCCTCTTCTTTGCTCGCCACAAGGTGGAACCGCCCTTTAGGCTCCCCCTCCCTCTCATGTTCGATCGAGACGCGCGAAAGCTGGCTTAGCAGGTTTTGGATCCAAATGTCGCCCTTGTCGCGCTTGGAGCGGCCCAAATCATTGAGCCACTGGAACCTATTCATGACAACGTATACCACGGCAATCACAATCTCCACACCGAGCGAATAGCCCCAGATACGGACCACGGTCACAATGTCCGTCCAGCCATTTTCCGACTCGATAAGGGAAGTCGGAGGATTCGTAGGCATATTTTGGTTGCTGAACCAGCCGAACAGGCAGAACATGGTGGCTAGGGCATCAACGCCTGCAATAGCACCCACCAGCTGGATTGACGGCCAGGTGTCGAATCCTCTTGTAACAAATATAAGCCAGTTCTCTGTGAGCGCAACTTCCAGGAATATGACTTCCTGGATTGACCCGAAGTTCTGGATAATGCCTCCGCTGGGAAGGAATAAGGTACCGCGAACAACCCAAGTACCTAGAGTAAGTAATATTCCAAGAACAACTGAAATGACCCAGATCTTCGGGAGCTGCCATTCAACGGGGCGTTGCTCAAAGGATGCGTTGTCGTAGGCGACTGCGACAGTGGCAAGGTCATCAAATAGGGACAGGAAGACAATAAGTTCCACGCGAATGCTTTCATTTAAAATGAGCATCGTCGAGACGAGATAGATCTCTAGATGCAAGCAAAGCGCAATACGGAACTGTATATAGGCTTTCATGCGTTGGAAGATCTGACGAGCTACTTTAATTGAATCAATAATGGTCGACAATCCGGGTCTCAAGAAGACAATGTGCGAGGCAGACTGGGCGGCCTCGGAGGCTCCTTCAACTGCAATGCCGCAGTCTGCCTTTTTCAACGAGGGGGCATCGTTCACGCCATCTCCTGTCATGGCAGTTAGATGCCCCCGCTGCTGGAGCATGTCCACAACCTGGTATTTATGCTCCGGAAAGACCTCGGCGAACCCATCAGCCTTTTCAATCAGATCGCCTGCCATGGCCCCACTGAGGCCGCCATGAATCAGCTTATCTGAGTTATATACATTAGTGCCCATGGCCAGCATCTTGCAGGTTTCTTTAGCAATGGCAAGTGCATCACCGGTAAGCATCTTCACGCTAATACCAAGGTTTTGAGCGTCAGCAATTGTCTGTGCTGTGTCCTCCCTGGGTGGATCAAACATAGGAAGCATGCCCAGAAGATCCCAGTCTTCACCTTCTTTCTGAACTGCGACGCCTAGGGAGCGGAACCCCCGGTGCGCAAATTCTGTAGACTGTTTTCGGTACAAGTCAGATGTTTCTTTGGAGCAGTTGGTGAGCTGTAGCACGGCCTTGGGAGCGCCTTTGGTACAGGTGTATTTCACACCATTACAGCTCACCACAGCCACGATACGCTTAGAGACTGGATCAAACGGTGTGAAACTTTCGGTTTGCCATCCACCGCGAAGAATTTCTTTGGCTCGAGGATAGTGTTTGAGTGTTAGAATAGTGACCTTGTCAATCGGATCAAGTGCCTCCACGTTATGTGACGAGGCCAGCACAGCGACAGCAATCATCCAGTTCACATCAACCCCTTCAGCGACATATGGGTGACGAATGCTCAGCTTGTTAGCCGTCAATGTGCCTGTCTTATCGGAGCACAAGATATCAACACCCTAATTGTTCATCGAGTTATTTTCTTTGTTGATCTTCTGATGGTTGCATGTTAACCTTACCGCCAGTGATTCGATTGCCGCAAGCTTTTGCACGATGGCTTTCTTCTTGGCCAGATAGGCTGCCCCAACAGCCATAGTGGTTGTGGTCACCACAGGCAACCCAACAGGAACACCAGCAATGAGCAATGAGAGTGTATAGTGCAGGAGTGTTTGCTGGGGAGGGTCAGCAATTGGTAGGCCGCGGAAGAAGCCACCAATCCACGCAACCAAGATCCAGGCCATCGTAAGAACCAGAAGAGACATTCCGAAGCTGTCCATGACTTTTTCGAAGTGACCAGCACCTTTAGTTGTCTGGATCATGGCAGCAGTTCGACCAACAAAGGAGTATTTGGCGGAGGTTTGGGCAACCGCGTACGCCTTGCCACGCTTGCAGCCAGTTGTATAGTAAACAAGGTCGCCAATGTAGCGATCAACTGCTAGCGATTCTCCCGTAATGGCAGAATGGTCGCAAGCTAGGATAGGTGTGCTGTCCTTGTCGGCTTCGTCTGACCCACCGTCCTTTTCTCCTTTTTCTTCTTCTTCTTCATCTTCTTCTCCCTCTCCTCCTTCATCCGGACTGCTGTCCCCGAGTTCACCTCGTTCTAGCATGGTATTAAACTTTTCCCAGCCGTGGGGGTCGTTGTAGTCGCAAATGACCGTGGAATCCGCCGGGACAACATAACCTTCGCTTACAATAATCTGTCACCATAGGTTAGTAGCCATGACCGGAAATAGCAACGGGTCGTTGCAAAGCCTTTGTGACCTACCACATCACCAGGCACAAGCTCGCGGGCTAAGATGTCACGCTCCTCGCCATCACGGACCGCCGTTACCTGCATTGCAATGTCGCCCTTGAGGCTGGCTACAACGTCTGCCGCTTGCTTTTCTTGATACCAGCCCACCGCAGCATTCATGCACAATATACCAATGATGACACCAAAGTCAACCCAGTCTTCCAACCCCGCTGAAAGAACGACGCCCAGTTCCATGACTGCGAACGGACTCAATAAACTAAACAATTCACACCGAAGACATTGAAAAATCACTCACCGTAAAGGATCGGTCCCCTGAAATAGCCAATAATTTTGGCAATCGGATTCTGTTTCTCCGAGACCAGCTCATTCCATCCTGACTTGCGACGTCTGTTGGAAACCTCATCACTGGACAGTCCTTGACGGATATCCGTCAGGCGCCATTCTTCAGGGAACTGACCGGGACGGCGATCGGCCTTTGTGGTACGCAGCTTGCGCTTCTTCCAGGGCGCATACCAAACCCTCTTCTCTTCCACGTCTTCATCACCGTTCTCATCTTCCTCGTGCTCACGGTGGGTGGAAACATATTTGAAGACCTTGCCAAACTCGTCCAGATCATCCCAGTTTGCCTTGCTGGAAGCGCGCCTGGAACGGGCTTTCGAAACTGGGTTTCCCGAGGATTCTCCGCGCTCGGGGTCAATCTGTGTACCCTCTTGCTGGGTCATGTTTACCTTTTTTCCAACTTCGAATATGCTTGCGCAGGTACCACTGCCCGCTGCCCGCTGTCTCTTTTCTCTTCTCTCTGCTCTACACGAGGCCTCTCAACCCGCACAGAACGTATAAGATCGAAGTCGGAAAGAACAAAAACAATCGTTGATTGCTGCGAGAAGAGGTCGGCGGGTGCGATGAAAAGAAAGTAACGCTCCTTCAGACCAAACTGACAGACAAGATGGAAAGAAAAGAGTGGGAGGGAGCGTAAACACAAGAGGGGAAACCACCAGACCGTGGACAACCGCCAAGATCAACACGAGCAACTGACGTAGAAGACTATAGGAGGTTCCCGGAAGGGCATGTCGAAGGGGATTGTCATTCCAGCCGCTGAACCATCAAGACCTGGCCCAGTGATGTTGAGGAGATATTACACGAGGAAGCAGTAAGACGGTTTCCCAGTCATTCGTTCATTCCAACCCGGACTGCCAAGAGAGAACGACAGCTCCAGCCCTACCAGGGCCCACCATGACGTGAATAAACCGGCGGGAAAGCCAGTCTTCGAAACTCCTCCCTGCTTCGACGTGTCCGTTGTGCAGTATTTTGGGTATGGTAGCGGGACCGCGCGGAACCAGCCGAGAGGGTGGGAGAGTGGGAGGGTGGCCCGACGGCGTTAGAGTTAGGGCAGAGGCGGAGACGCAGAACTTCCACCACCACGCCACCCGTCATATCCATGATGCATATACTTTAGGTATTGCAATGGCATGTGAGGTATAGATGAGAACCTTCTCTCCCTTTCACCCCTGCTCCCGATTTCGAACCAGAATCGTCCCTGTCCAAATGGCGTAGATATCAGGCGTTTCTCCCGGCGAATATCTTGGTCTTGGCATCAGGATATGACGTTTACTATCACCCCAGCAGAACTTGTTATTATCACGTTGTCCAGATTTGATCGCCAAGGATTTGGGCCAAGCAGGCCGTTCTTATTATGTAACTCTGGCATGGCCATTTGGGCCGGGCGATGTTTGCAGTACATCATCTATACTCCGACCCCGATTTTTTAGTCCATAAAAGCCGAGTGAGTCTACCTACTGTATTATGCCGGAATGGTTTATGACTGTTAGAAACACTATGTAGAAGTCTGAAACAATTACTAGGGTAGTACGCTGGTAACATTGTTTCCTAGGACTCCTCCGCAGCACGCAGTATTGCAGCTCACACTGGTAGGTCCCACGCCTTGAATTAGGCGGACCTTTTCGTTCGCCATGGTCTGAAATATGGCACTCCCTCCGAACAGCAGTATTGCAAGGATGGCGCCTACACTACTGGGCTCGTAGGGAAAGTACCCTGTTGAATCTATAGTAAATAAACTCTTTAGTGTTGATATACAGCGAGGAAGCGTATGATCCAGGTTCATATATAATAAGGAATAAGAATAATTTGAAGAACAGTCAGAGCCTCTATTATCACGAGGCTTATAAGCCCTATACTATGAATTCTATTCCAGGTATCTAAGTATCAGCGTGTTTAAGAACAAGAAGACTTCATGGAGGAAACCGAGCGTCAGCTATCCGCTGAATACAAGGCTTATTATTGGATTGGATGCCTGCTAAACACGCGTACTTAGCGCTTTTTGATTTGCCAGCATAATTAGAATACCTATATCAAGTGGAGAAAGTGGGCTTATCGATTACGGAATTTGCAGGAATGTTCAAATTTATTTTTAATTGATACAAAATTAATATTATAATGAAGTACTCTGGAAACTAGGGATTGAGCTTAGTCCAGGGTGCAGAATTGGTTCAACTAGGAACCGGAGATTATTTATTTTCATACGTCAGTGAAGGTCTATGTTTGTAAGCAAATGGTTCAAGGTGAGAGGAGAAACATCTTTTGCGTTTGATGGAAGATATTGAGTGTAAGGACTATGTACAGCCAACCGGGAGAATGAGCATGAGCTGTTATTACAGTACAAGGGTAAGGCACTACAATGACATACCGATAACGCTCCCTACAAGGCTCCGCGTGGCAGTTATCATGGAACCAAAATCTCTATCTAAAACTTCAAGTTTCTTCCTCTTTAATATCCATTTCTCACCACTTGACCAACTTTCTGCGCGGACCGATCGGTCGCTACAAAACGTCACGATATCATCAGCATATGCGCGCCGTCGGTCTCTTGGCAATCCTCAACCACAAATTGGATCAACCTATCCTGTAACTCATAGCTGAGATCGATGTTGGACTTCCGATAGCCGGTATCTTCAGTGTTCATTGAGGGTTCACCAACGTTAGCTTCTGCATGAGCTGGGTCGGGCTCAACATAACCTTCCGAAATTCCTTGGTCAGCCTTCTTCAGCGCGTCGTGAAAAGCGCCAAATGCATAGACCATGTCAATACCGTGGTGCGCAATTCCTTGCATGGACCCTGAGAAGGGATTGCTAAATTCGAAATGGTAATACTGTATTCCCACACGCTTGGCGTCCTGACCACGGAGGAGAGCTTGTTTCCCACGGTGAGCCTTGAAGAATTCGTTTGCACGATATATCTTATGTATCATCGTGGCATCGGATATGAACTGGGAGAACGCTTCAAAGAGTTCTTCATCTGAAGATGTAGGCGAAATACCGTATGCTTGAAGGACCTCTTCAGCCGCCGCCTCCGAGGGATAACTCGAGGTAAAAAGAGAGTGGAACGTGGTGTAATCCCAGTTGGCCATCAGGGCAAAGCCTCTAAACTCGTCGGCTGTTGCGCCCATCAGGACTTGGACCTTTTCGTCAAAAGGCTTGGTTTCATCGCTCGATCCGTCGTGCCCAAGATGTACGGAAACGCCACAGCCCAAGTCACTTGTTCGAATGGTCAATTCGTCGATAGCCAGTGTGAAAAGCACCCAGTGAAGGTCTGAAACGCTGTTAAGAAGCTCCTTGGTAGGTATTCTTCTCAGCATGTCCACTCGATCAACTGGGTTATCAGCTTGGACTGACCACAACTGGCAGAGGTCTGCCCAGCGCTGGTCGGCTTTTCCCATCGATGTCAATTCAAGACCCCCAACCGGCCCAGACATCAAAGCAGCCTTGCGGAATAGCGGTCTTTGCGTACCTAATTCCACCTCGAGAAGGTGAAGGTGACATGAAATTCCACCGGCGGATTGACCCATGATTGTAATCTTGGTGCCATCTCCTCCAAACGCAGCAATGTTGCGCTTTACCCAGATGAGAGCAAGTTTCTGATCGTAGAGTCCAAAGTTCACGCCCTTAAGAGGGGAGTCGCTGCCTTGGGCCTCGATTATGTCGAATGAAGCGCCGAAGCCAAAAATACCCAGACGGTAGTTTATATTTACGGTAATTAGAGGGGCTTTGTTGGAGAGGGAACGGAGAACAAGCCGGGAAGGATCTGCTTGCAAACTTGAGATTAGCAGATACTTAATCGAAGTTAGCTCGCAATATTAGAGCACATACCGGACGCTGGATCCGTGCCTGAACCAGCAATGAAGCCACCACCATGGATCCAAATAAGCACAGGCAGTTGGGTTGTCTGAACATCGATGTCGTGCTTTGCGAGTGCTTCCTTGCTCGGACGCACGACGAAAAGATTCAAGCATTCGAACTCATCCTGACGGACGTCCGGGTAGGGCAAGTATGATTGAAACGCCCGCGTATCGTGTTTACCAGGCGCAGGACATCGTGGACTGTGGAATCGTCAGAACCTTTTGGGTCTTGAGCGAACTCTGTCCGCCAGGGAATAGTTGCTTGCAGGATGAAGGCCTACCCGTGCTCCGTAGCATCAAATATATCACGCGGTAAACGATCTCTCAGGCGCGAGTGCTCCCATCTTCCCGGCACACGAGCAAATGGTATGCCACGAAACTCCTCGATATCATCTGAGATGGCCGATCGCTTGCCGACAACGGTTTGGATGTAGCTCGGAACCGAGGCTGTGCGCAATCGCACAATGGGGGACTGTTCTAGCCGCAATTTGGGTGGCATAATGATGGTGTAGA
Source organism: Aspergillus sydowii CBS 593.65 (assembly GCF_001890705.1). NCBI lineage: Eukaryota > Fungi > Ascomycota > Eurotiomycetes > Eurotiales > Aspergillaceae > Aspergillus > Aspergillus sydowii. Next base: position 320,012 of record NW_024467866.1, read on the forward strand.
TACAACTCAAAGTGCAGAAACAACGGGTCCTACTATTTAAGCTCCAACTATTTATCTGCCTCTTGGGGGCGCCCGATTATTGTTGGTTCTGACGATCAGTTACCGTTTGAGGAGCTCACGACCGAGCTTCTTACGCTGTCCATAAGCAGTAGCCGTGTTGATTGGGTAGGGCTTCAATGAGACACGAGACTAATGAAGTGGTGACTCAGTCCGAGCAAGGATGAATCATGGTATTTTCACCAACAATTTGACGGTTTGACGAATATTGACACACTCTGTTGCAAAGCGGAGAATAGTCCCATCAGTCAGGAAATTTTCTGGTGGTACCTGGCGGGATCGTTGAGCAAAGCGTACTCCGTACACAGGACGAATTTTTCCATACGCAGCATACCCTTCTACCTGCACAGTTTCTTCACTGGTCCTTGAATGCCAAACTCCAGCTTTATCCACCTGTCAAGGCTCCTTATCACTGCCTGACGATGCGACTCCGTTCACTCTTCGCATCCCCGACGTTGATTACGAGCGGTTCCACGAGCTTCTTCGTATCTCACGCGTTGGGCCATTGACGTGGGAAAATCAGCATACAGATGGCAGCTACGGTGTTCCGCACGAATGGCTTGTCTCAACACAAAAGGAGTATTGGCTGAACAATTTGACTGGCGCGCCCAGGAGAGGCGTATCAATTCGTTTCCTACTATAGGATGACGGTTAAAGACGAGAAAGGCAATGTCGACCTTCATTCTGTTGCACTTTTCTCAGAGAAAGAGGACGAAATTCCAATTGTTCTTCTCCATGGCTGGCCCGGTAGCTTTCTCGAATTCCTACCAACGCTCGATCTCATTCGGAATAAATATGAGCCAACCAAATTGCCCTTTCATCTTATTGCACCATCTCTGCCAGGCTATACTCTTGGTTCAGGGCCACCTCAGGACCAAGAATGGGTGGGTGAAGATGCAGCAAGGATAATTGACAAAGCCCTTAAATGCGCGGCTTTGATCAGTATGTTGTACTGGGCGGAGATGTCGGATGCCTCATGGCGTCCCTTCTAGGAACGACATATGATTCTGTTATTGGAGTTCATCCTAAGTTATAAAATGTGCCAAAAGTTCGAGACAAGACCTAATATGCCTAGTCAATTTGTTACCCAGTCTGGATCAAGTCGGAGTCAATGATCCGGGTCTTACGGAAATGGAGAGAAAGGCAGTTCAGCGAGGCAAGGAGCGCTTCCAAACGCCGACAACAGGGGCTGCTATTATGCATAGCACATGGCCTGCTACTATTGGAGCCGTAATTCCGTCTAGTCCTCTAGCTCTGTTAGCTTGGTAGCCCTCACATATCCTCGGCTCTCCTTTGACATAGCTAATCGTTACAAGGATTGGGGAAAAGTTCCTAGAGTGGCCAGAGGAAGATGTCAGTATTGACGAGGTTTTGACTGACGTGACCCTGTATTGGTTCACCGACTGCTTTCCACGCTGCAACTATACTTATTGCGGTACCTTTCTCGTGAAACCTCCCTTCTGCCTGCCATCTGTTGACAAGCCTTTTGGGTATTCATGGTTCATGTGTGAACTTGCGCCAGGACCTAAGAAGGTTGTGGAAAAGAAGGGCCGGCTAGTTTTCTATCGGCAGCATGAGAACGTAAGTTATAATCCTCAACTACTCAGGTCAACGACGTCCCACTTAACGTTTGACTAGGGAGGACACTTCGCGGCCCTTGAGCGACCTATAGAATTCCTACAGGATATCGAGGATTTCATGGAGGTGGTTTTGAAAGAGCGTTAATTCTATTGCTGGAACAAGACGCGCTACGGTAGTTGGGGGATGTGAAAGAGAGTATGGATCGAGGGAGGGGTGGACAACATGCGGATGAGCCTAAGATATATGTTCAGTTACCACAAAATTCTATCTGTATGCCCGCATGCTGAAAATGACCTCTTGCGCACTCTCCTTTCGCACCAACAGCTTTGATACACCATTCGCGGAAGGAACCAAATCCTTGACTAGGATCATCTCCAAAGTAGGCCCAGTTACGTTTGATAAAGCTGTTAATCTCTGCAAAGAATTCTATAATTGGATTGAAATCCGGCGAGTATAGTGGTAGATATATTAATTTCACACTAGCATCTGCAAATGCAATCTTCTCAGAATGATAAAACGATGCATCATCCATCACAAGGACGGACTTAGGTTCCGGCTATCGTCCGCAGTGCTTAAAAAGTTGAAGTCCCCGAACATCGCCGTATCGGTCGAGCCACGGAAGACACGTGAAAGGACTATATATCTTGAATATACGCTGGCAGTATCTGGCGTGGTACATAATGGAAGCACAGCTTTCTTGGATTGATAAAGCTACTATTAACTTTTGATTATATTATTTTATATGGTACAGATAGAAATAAATCACTCACCCATCAACTATTGCAGCCGTGTACGTGCGTTACGACCATCAGTGGAGTTCGACTTTCTTCCAAAACCGGCCTCTCCGAGATTGTCGATCCCCGTGGTTACAAGTGCTTGTGTCTGGCATCTCTACCTGGTGTATGACGCTTTAGAACATGATTTGACTGCCTTTGAAACTGTTAAAACACCATGTATTCAGTCGATTCCCAAAGAACAGAAACTATAATCCTGAAGTACAGCCCATGTGGTAGCCTTAACCGGCGAAGGGGCGTCATGTGACTCGAGCCGTGGTTGGTGCCTGGGGCTGCGAATTGTTGCCTTACGATGTTGGCTCTCGCTGGATGATCAACTGCGTTTGGTACATACAATGCGTCTGCAATGGTGACAAATTATCAACTGGATCGGAATTTCAAAACAGTCTCAGCTCTGTTGCCGACTACCTGGGCCATGCGGGGAAGGGTGCGTAGTACCAGACCACTCCCCATCACACCTGACCCGGCATGTGTAAGAAAGGACTCCGCAAACATAGTATACAGTCTATGATTAAGTGTTATCTACCACGTATGACCACAGGGTGTGGAGAACAGGGCTCCTCGCTCGCTCAGCCGTACTTAAGTCACCATCATCAACGCTGATGGGTTGCTGGCAGCGTTTAAGGGTGAGACACCAAGCCTAGGGTAAGTGCAGGTAAGAACTAGAAACTTGGGCTCCTACTAAGATCTCTCCAAGCTTAGGATAGATAGCACAATGTTCTTCAACCTTTGCTAATACTTTGAACTGGTTATGCTAGATACTTCTACATTTATCTCAGTTATATTGCGATGTCTGGGGGGTCAGGTTTTGAAAGGTCAATAGCTGGGCGGTGATGCTAGAATATACAGCAAATCCTGACGCCATACCTGGGGGAATCAGCAAAGTTCAACGACAGTCAGAACGCAGAGCCTCACTGATCCAGCCCCGCGACCCCAGGTTACCAAGCTCCAGAGGATGGGGTTACTAATAGAAAATGTGAACAAATCGCGATGATGAGGGGCTCGCTAGAGGCGCATGAAAAGTCTTTGTTAGCGCCGCGCCGTCTCTCAGTATCCAGGCGGCGTCCTTGAGATGGCAGGACATGATGGGCTGCTCTGGCGGGACATCCCTGTGTGCTTGGACTGCACTGGGTATAGATCATCCAGCCACGGCGTGTCCTGGGGCCGCCAAAGGCCGCGAGGCGGGTTTGACGGTCGTGAAGGAGCCCGTCTTCATGAGTCAGGTGCGGCGGTCATGGCATGTCTGGCGTCGCCTGCACATGGTCAGGGCGCAAGCGAAGCCTCTAGACGTAACCATGCCGCAGCAACTGTGCAGAAGCCCAGCGAGCAATGGCTCTCATGGGGGATGGTGCCGAGGCAGCCCAGCTGGAGGGTTAACCCTTACTTATAGGAAGAAGCAAATATCACGCCAATCAAGTACAGAAGTCAAGGCTGGTGCAAGGACTAGCATATATTACTAGCACGCCCCCCGAAAATTCAGCCTCGCCGCGTTTTAACTTTTTCCTCCGTGGAATATGAGATAAACTCTGGCCAGGGAGCAAGAAGCACATCTGAATCACTGATGGTTCCTACATTGTGAGTTATTCGGAGCTCGAGTAACTGCCTTAAGGTACTTTCTAGTCGTCGCGACTGCTATTCGCAACAGCTTCTTCACAATATGACTCGCTCTCCACTACCGCCCGACTCGCACTACTTCTCCAGGCTGAAAACCGCAAGATACACGGTCGGATGGATCTGTGTTCTCCCCGTCGAGTTCTCTGCCGCACGAAGATTGCTGGACGAAGAATATGAGGCGAACAATATGATTTTCGGCGCCGGTGACGAGAACAGCTACGTCTTGGGACGGAGTGGCAAGCATAATGTCGTGCTCAACTGCCCAGCAGCCGGAAGCTATGGCGAGCTTCGCGCGGCCAAGATCGCCGAGCACATGAAGAGCAGCTTTCCTTGGATCCGCTTTGTGCTTCTCGTGGGAATTGGTGGCGGGGTGCCGAGCAGCAAACACGATATCCGCCTGGGGGATGTCGTCGCCGGGACTTCGGTGGTGCCTCTGGATGAGGGCGCATTCACTGACTTTGGGTTTGATATCGCTGTGAAGTCTCTACTGCCGCCGCTCGTTCTCCGCACTGCTGTCACCTCGCTCGAATACCACCTCGAGTCGAATAGTCTGGCACAGAGGATTGAGGAGGTGGCGACCAACGCAGTGCGTGGCCGGCCCGTATACGCGCGGCCCAAGATCGATCGACTATACATATCCCGCTATCTCCATGATGAAGACTGCGATTGCCTGCGGTCACGCCCCGAGCTCGACACAAAAATCACTGAGCGCGCCGATCGACAGGAGGCTCTCGTTTTGACACACAGCGGCCTCATTGGGTCCGGGAACTCTGTCATCAAAGATGCTCGTAGGCGAGACGAGCTTTCAAAGCGACGCAAAGTGCTCTGCGTTGAAATGGAAGCAGCCGGCGTCATGGAGTTCACCAGCTGTTTGCCGATCCGGGGCATCTCGGACTATGCAGACGGCCACAAGAATGACAACTGGCAGCCCTATGCGGCACTGGCCGCCGCAGTCTACGCGAAAGAGCTACTGAACGTCATGAGCGCTGCCGAGATTGACCGCTGCGTCCTGGATGTTGCCGGTAATGTGTTGGAAAGTTTTATCAACGGCGCCTTGGGCACTGCATCCTCGCACTCAGCTGAAAGCTCTCCACAGTCCGCACAATACGTCATGGACGGACTAATGGAACGACTTGAGTTTCTTGAAAAGCTTTTAAAGGACCCAACTGAAAAGCTAGAGGACCGGTCTCAAGCCGAGCCTGAAGACTTTCAAAAGGTGCAAGCACTGCATGCTTGTCTGACGCCCGTACAGAAAGAGTTCGAGTGCCTTAGCGCAAAGGTCGACCAGAAAGCAAGGGCGACACCAGACTATGTGACCAGAGCCGAGTGGGAACAGCTCGAGGATCAGGTCAAGGAAAACACCTCCCGGATTGAGTCTCTGTCAAGTACCACTCAGAATACGTTACACACCACTGCACGTCTCATGGAGGACCTGGGCGGCCATCTCGACAATAAAGACTTAAACCTCGCCGCTACCCTTCTGAATACTGCCAAGGAGTATACCGGCCATCTTACAGGCCTTCACAAAGGTTTGAAGCTGAGGGCTCGTGGTACGAGGGACTCGCAAACGAACTCGCCCTCCCCATCGCCGTCTAGAGGGCCCTGGGAACCCTCTCAGCCTCCGGGTCCAGAAGCACAATCACCAGCACCGTCATCCGGCTCCAAGCACTGGCGAAGTAGGTTGAAAGGTATGACGGGGACAGGCTCGCGGTCCCCGGCTCCACCTGAAGAGAAACGACCAAAAATTCCCCCCTATTCCAGTGCAAGTGCTACCCAGAAACGGGTGACAGGACCCAGGTCACTGCATCCTGAAGGATACGATTCGCCCCATCGATCTCGCACACCCCAGCCCCCGCGTTGCCAGCAGCGGGTGCCCCCAAGAACACAAACCGGAGGCAGTGACATTGGCCCACACGGAGGGCTGGATCCTGAAAACCCCGATTCGCCCATTCGAATCAATGCATCCCAGCCCACGTCTATCCCGCGGCCGCCCTCCCCAAGGGCACAAACGGAAGGCAGTGACATTGGCCCACCAAGACGGATAGTGCAATGTCGAGAATGGCATAATCTACACTCGCAACACACCACTCCAGAGTCTGACTTGTCCGGCGCTACGCTCAGTTCCCATAATTTGCCAGAGCAGCTGAACGGCAACTCGGGGGAGCCGGAGTACACGCCGCCATCTGTCAAGGATATACGTGCCAAGTTTGAGAAGCAGGGCGCGCGGTTTCTATCGAGTAGGAAGTAAGTTAGAACAAGCAGTCATTGTATCTATCTTCACTATATACCGTATTTATGGCTTGGCTCGAGCATCAGGTGCTGCTTTAAGCCCTTGCGTAGCCAACGAGAGGGGGATGATAAATGGATATGACCGAAGATTTAGTATATAGGCTATAGTAAAGTATTATCGACCACATACGACCACAGGGTGTGGAAAACAGGGCTTCCCGTCCGCTCAGCCGTACTTAAGCCACACGCCGGCTGGTTAGTAGTATGGTGGGTGACCACATGCGAATCCCAGCTGTTGTATGTTTTTGTTTTCTTATTTTTATTTTTATTTCGAAGTTAACCTTATATGCAGCTCGAAGATTCAACCGTGATAAAGAAATTCAGCATGGCTAATGGATGCTGCATACAAGGTAGTTTCCGGTGCCCTCAGGGCGTGTGTACTCTGTAAATACTGATATTCTCTATCAAAGATATATTAGATTTGAGTGGAATACAAAGAAGGACTCAGAAGCTGAAGGTATACNGTTCTACTAGCTAATGGTCATTTTACCTTAGTAGCGAGCGGTGTATAACGTCTTCCTACTACGCTCGGACCAGACTTCGACCACGGAATTTGTGTTCTCAATAGGGATACTATAGTTTTATTACTTTCCATACTTACTTTCGCCCTCCAAAACTACGAGCATATATTTAACAGTAAAGAAATGAAAAGCAACGAAGCGGGGAAGATAGATATAGATATATATTCTATATACAATTTAGGGCGCGGGCCAAATTCGGCCCGCCTTGTATGTAGCTATAGTATATTATAGAGGCTGTGAGGTAGATTAGCTAGCATTCCCTGGAGTAAAGACTGAGCCGATGCACTGTGCTCGGGGAGTCTCAGTGCTCGATATACCCCGGAACGAAGAGGAAGTTCCCTAAAATGAAGTCTTTGATGAGGGTTATCTATAACACACCCCGCACCAGATCAAGGATGTAAAAACTACTCAAGAGGCCTTGAACTACCTCTAACCTCCCAGGCATCATCATTTATGGCAATGTTAGAATGTGAGGACACAGTCCAAAAAATGTTTGGAGATTACAGAGGGATCATAGAGCATTGGCTTAACCGGGCCGGCGGTACTACTCCTATGTCTCTTGTTGGCGCAGTATCCCGGCCATCTTACCGGGGCATACACCACTGCCGTAGGACAGCCAAGAAGCTTTTCAAAAATATTATCCTGTGAGTCGCTTTCCCGCCGATATGCCAGATGATATTCAGCAGTAAAGGGTTGTCGAGGTTTTAACGGATGCTACGTTCGACATCAATCCAGCACGGGAAACTGAATATATCAGTTCACATATTGAATTGGTGATACTGATCCCCACTGCCACAGGCATCCTCCTTGTCTTTAGATCGTCTTTAGACCGCTCACACTACTTGCTTCTCTCCTTCCCCCTGCGGAGCGTTTCGTCAAATATTACCACGTTATCTGATATTCTCGCTCTCGCAGCTGGAAGTAACATTGAATTTAAATGGAGACCGTCCGAATGACATGATTGCCTCCAAGTCTTGTCGTTGGGACAGATGCAACCTCGCCGCATAAGGTATGCTCCTCGTTGGACCTGCAAATGCACGTTGGATGTAGCACCAGGGAGCGGACTACGGAAGACTGGACAATATAGTCAAGGGCTGATATCCGATTTCTATCAAGGGAAGTTCATGCGCTTGGAATTTCTGATGCTGCGTTCCAGGGAAAAAGGTCGGACTTAACGGGTAGCTCGTACTACAATCAGATAACATTGGCAAGGTCCATGGTTTTTACGGTGATCAGTAGCAATATGTGTATAAATTTCTTATGTTCTTGTAGCATCAATATTGGAACTGGTAGACGGTATTGTACGTATAATACATAATGTCACTCCGGGAGCGACAGGTAGACAATGAGCCTATCCGGTTCAGGTCAACAAGCGATAAGAATATGCATGGCTCGGCAGTCTCTCGTTCCATCTGCTTGGACCGTAACCTTTAATCCATGTTCCAAGAGGTCAGTTGGTAGCAATAATATCGAGATGGGCTGCAGCAGAGTCATGTGGACTGGAAGTGACATATTCGCGGTTCGGCCTGCGGCAATAGAAAACTATCCATGAGGTTCTATGAAGATTCTGGTCATTGAGCCTGGAGAAGCCGTGATAAATGGTGGTCCACCGTTCTTAGCATCTAGATACTGTTTCTAAGGTTACGCCAAAACCCTAATGAGCGGAAGTTCGACATTGGCTAGCTGACCGGCTGCACTAGGGCTTTAGTACAGGGGGTCCATGCCCTAAACATTGGAATAAAGGTCTCGGCCATTTACATCAGCCATACACCACCCTTTCAATATATTGAAATGGCTTCTTCATTTGTTGGTTCTTCAGGTGATAGCTCCCCTTCCAACTGCATACGGACCAAACCAAAGCTGGTTACTCGTATGAGTAGAGGTCTACTAATACGGATAGACAATTTTTGATAATACTAGGCAGTCAACAGGCCTATTAACGTGTACTGAGTGAGCCTTTCCAGTAAAGAATGTCCAATTCGCTATTACTCGACAAGTCTTCTGCACCAGGTAGAACCTTTCCGTTCCAATTTCTGTCATAATTAGCAATGTCGTGGGGATTATCTGCTAGGACAGATGGATAGTGGTGAGCATACCTCCTCTGCATTGGTAAACCTGCTGCTGCTGCCAGCGCACTGATCTAAGTTTAAACAGGCGTGCTACACGCCTTTGTCGAAGAAGCTGCAGTGCAGACAACCTTGGTCTCAGTCCAGCTGTGGCTCTGCGCAGGGGTGCTCGTGGTATAAGGTATCTTAGTGGTCACACAGGTATCACACACTTTCTTCGACTCGCAATTGGCGCATTGGTCACCGTTAGATGGTCTGTCACCGGGACCAGGTGGATCGCCATCTGCTCCAGCCACAATCGTAGCGAGGGGGAGGAGAAGAAGGGTGGTGAGTGTCTGAACCCTCATTGTTGATTTACTGTCAAAAGCATTAGCATGTATATATGGAGGAGATTTTAGAATAAGTAAACCTTTCTCGAGTTTGATAATATTCTTGAAGATGGTTGAAGAGGAAGCAAGTTGGTAGTTAGTTTGGATGCTGAGAAGGAATTCACTACCTTTTTATATTGTGGATTTCTGAAAGTTACTGTCTAGAGAAGACTTGATCATGACTCTCTGATACCACCCTTAATATCAGGAATATGATAATGATTTCATGACAGAGTATCCCAATGTCACTGTGTTGCCTCCAAACATACGGCGGATCGGGAGAAAGATCTAGGTGCAAGGATGATAGTACCAATAAAGTTAACGAAGCTTTATTCGGGCAGTGTAATAGAATCACCACTCCACTAATGGATAACAGCTAGATTCTTTGAATCGTCATGTAACAATTGCGGCCTTTAATAGTTTGGATCTCTACGAAACCAGTAAAGCCAGGCCGAGGGGGTTCATCCGCGTGCAGCCTATCTCTATATATGGATTCCATGACTCAGTAGTAGTGGCCTTTACCGGTACTGTGGAGTCAGCTATGTGGCAGGGAAATTGAAATCCCTGCAGCGGATACACTAGAATGGTAAAAGACCACTTTTAGCCTCCCCGCGCAATCCGGAATTGCGGTAACCTACCAATGATCGTCCATTCAAGTATTCACCTGGGAGGGGCTCTTCAGCCTCCAAGACCAGTAACAGACAGCAAAGCCTTCAAGGGGCTTTTGGAAAATTTCTCGTGTAACATGCCCCTTTATTTGGGCCACCGGATATGCCTAAAGAAGTTCCTTTTAACCTAATAAAGCAATTTCGACGAACCACGTATCTTAACCCTTTCACTACCAGTCTATCCTATTGGTATACTGCGTATTCACCATCCAGAAAACTTACTATATGAAGAATAACGCATGGAAGTCATGAGCTATTGGCTTCAATGACAGCTACTGTAGTATAACAAACTTTCGTCAGTTACTGTGAGTACTAACACACCTGATACGTCTAGCCAATACTGAGCGGCTTGTGACCTTCACGAACCATGTTTGCAAGCCCTCTGTTTGGAGTGCTCGTCACGTAGTTTGCATCAGGCAGACTCCATGATACGTACACACGTCTCTGCCGCTACGGTAGGAGAAACTGTGGGTACTGTGACATTCCGAGCATAGGTATCTTGGACCTTTGTTACATTACAAGGTGTGGTGAGCATCAGAGTAGAGATAGTGGAGCATTTTCTCTGGCTAATGTTGGATGTATTACGCCTCTACCCTCTTGTATTATTCCATAGTGCCACAGAAAAGGCTAAAGAGATGATTAACAATCAGTATTAGAGTGGCATCTGTTTAAAAAGTAAGAGTCATGACAGTAATAGCCTCCTTGGTTGCGGAATGCAGGCTGTATCCGCTTGCACACCTTGCGTAACCAGAGACATGGCTTCGTGTAACGTGGGTGCTTGACCAGGCAAGAGGGTCATGGAAGCATTGATAGATGGCGTCAGAGATAGATATGTCGTTAGAGTCCAGCACCACAGCAAGAATCTACATAAAGCAGATACAAGCCCCGTCAACAATACTTGGCTTCCTTTACTTTTTCCATCATCAGTCGAGTCTCTTCTCTTATTATACTACCCTCCTCCACCACCAAATCTTCAGACCAAAGCCAACAACATGCGCAAGTTCAACGCCGTGATACAGCTTCCTGAACGAGACGGCACCGAGTACTATGTCGCCGCTGGGACCAAGTATGCTATAATCAGGAACAGTACCGACGGCGACGACAGAATCCTTGAAGGTCCGCACGAAATCAAGGGGAATTGCCCGATTCTCAAGAATACCGGTTGGGATAGGATTGATGGTGCTGTCGGAGTACCTGGCTTGCCCAACCAGTTTTACATCTTTCATGGCGGAAAATACATTCGCGCTACGCTTAACAAAAAGCTTGACAAAGTACAGAATGAAGGAATCAAGTATATCGAGTCCAACTGGGGGCCCCTAACAAAAGTCGGTTTCAATACTATTGATGCCGGCTATCCTTACACTGATGAGGCGGATAAAATGGTGTTCTACTCGGGGACAGAGTTCGTCGAGTACTCGTGGAAAGACAACAAAGTTGTTAGCGGGCCTAAAGATTTTACCCATGAGGAGGACTACCAAAAAGCTGGATTCAACCGCATTGATGCAGTTTTTCCCAGTGGTGATAAGAAGATCTGGTATTACTTCTGCGGGAACAAGTACCTGAGGTACAAGTATGACGGCGCCCGTTCCGGTTCCAAGACTCTGGAGAGTGGTCCCTGGCTCATTGCTGAAAGTTTCGAGTCCTTCAGAAACTGGCCTTGAGTTGTCTTTTGATACAGCGGGTCATTCTATTTGATGGACATGTCCTTTCAACAAAAACCATTTCTCTGCGTTTAATTGAGATGGAGGCTTTGTTGTGTTTCTGCTTTTGTCTTACTCAGTACTATGTATCCAGTGTATTCAAAACGGAATTACACATTTTAAAGCACAGTCCCAAGTATGTGGCAGCCCTAATTAGCAGTCAGCGAGTCATGTGACTTCTGCGGCCCCGGTTTGGTTGTGCCTGAGTTACACTGTTTCCCAGTCCATAATGAATTGCGCCAAGTACCTACAATCCGTCTGTAGTGGTGAAAAAATATCAACTGGGTCGATGTTTCAAAAGAGCCTCATCTCTGTTGCCGATTATCTGGCCATCATGTAGTAAAAGCTGAGCGTCGCCCACCTCGCTTCACTCCGGATCCGGACATGTGGACGAGAAAGAACCTCTATTCAAAACCACTAACTATACTAAAAACACACGGGATAGTTCTGGATAGTTTTACCAGTTACATGAAAAGCATGCCGGTAAACACCAACTTAGATATATTAAAATTACTAGCCTATATGCTGGTGAGATATAGGACTTTATCGTCAATCACCGCCACAATACCTATCTGTCAGGAAATCCTAGCTCAATTAACGAAAGACGGCACATCTCTTCCTAACGCATGCAATTAGTCTCAGTGACAGAGAATACTATGCCAGATACAAATATCTCTTCCATACGGGTAACCACGTCTAGGAAGAAGCGCCCTGGGCTAGAACACGGGGCTAATATTAATACGGAGTTACAATACAATAAGATGGAGGCCTCTGGAAAGGGATATTTGACAAAAACGTACCAAAAATGCTTCCCATCTCCGAATTGAAGATAATGCGAATCCGTCACGGTGTACCTCAAGGCTTCGGACTCCCTCCCCATCGCGAGGTCGTAGAGGTAACATGATAGCGTCATCCTGCCATCCTTCTATGCCACCATTGGACACATTGGGCCGCAAAATTTTCCATCAATACCATTCTGTTATGGATGTCTTTCGGTCCCAGCTCGGACTCCAATGCTGTGGATTGGACTTCTGCCTTGGAGCTATTGTTTTCCGCACAGCGTTCCCTTTCTCGTACGAGAGCTGGATTGGGGCCGGTTCCAAGGACTACAGTGTCTATAATGCTTTGTGCCACAGGAAATGCTGCTAGCCTGCGTCTCCCACCATGCAGTCGCTCCCATTATTTCGACTCAATCTCAAAATCCCGGAAGATCACATCGCCTCCACTACCAGACGCGAATATTCCGTAAAGTGTCCCTGCAGATTGGTCAGTACATTCAGAGCAGAATCGGGATCGGGTCTTCCTCGTACCTGTAAAATCGTCACCGCTCATTGCAGAGCAAGGCACTTGTCCCAATTCAATCTCGGTGGTCGCACCACTTGCAAAGAAAATCTGGGCCGCGAATTTGTATGCGTCGACACTCGATATGATCGATAACCGCGCCGACACAGCGTGCTGCGCCGAATGCGCCGAAAGCGTGATCAGCGGCTCTCCCACTTCTTGAACGGTTAGGGCTAGGCTGGTGTCGCGGGCCCTATACTCGATCGCCGCATAACGAAAGACATCCTTGTACAGCGTTAATCCATAGCAAATTTCTTTGCCGGCCGTACCACTCAATTGGATTGTAACACGGGCGGCAGAGTTCAGGCATGTCTGGCGCCTTCCAACGAAGGTCATCGTGCCCTCTGGCGACCCGAGGTCAGCGTCGGTAGCCGTGAGCACCATCTCATCCCCAGCTTGCCGATAGCTCTTTAAGCGTGGAGTTCTCAGATACAACGTCTCTGGCGAGTCCAGACGGACCCCTGCAGGCTTTGCGCTGACGGCCTTTTTGGCAGCTTTCCGTCTGGTCCGCTGCGTAATCTCCACGTCCTCGAACACCGGGAATTCCCCTTCAGCCCACTCGACACTCGTCAAGTACGTCTCCCTCCCTAGCGGGTAGGAGCCCCCATACTCGCGCCGGGCAAGCATAACGCACCACCATTGCCCCTCGTGGTCCAGGAAGAGGTCCCCGTGTCCCACACACTGAACAACGCCACTCGACCCCTCGGCCGTCAACACAGGATTCGCCGGATCGCTCTGAAACGGGCCCCAGATGTTTCGCGACCGAGCCATGGTGATCTTATGTCGGGCGTGAGTGCCTCCCTCCGCGATAAGCAGGTAATACCACCCATCCTTGTGGTAGATGTGTGGACCCTCCGGCACTTTCCCTGTTGCCCCCGACCATATATCCTTTATCTCGCTGAGGAGTTGTCCAGAAACAACGTCAATCTCAGCCTGCCGGATCACCGTCGCGGGATGCTTATCATACCCATGGATCCAGCTCCCCTGGACGTAGACCTTCCCGTCCGTGTCGAAGAAGAGACTAGGGTCTATCCCGTAGAAATCAAAGTAGGTGAGCTCACTATAGGAACCCGGATCCGAAAGGTCCGTGGCAGTTATTATAAAGTTCGACGGGTGAAAATCTGCATTACTTGGCATATCGGGCGCGCCGGTGAGGTTTGTACAAACGATGTAATAGACGCCCTCGTTGTACCGGATGGTTGGCGCATATATGCCGCCGGTGAAGACTTCACGGCGGGATGCATTGTTGATCTTTGTTGTTGCCCGGTTGAGCGAGATCTGGGACGGCCGGTTGATGGCGTTCCCAATCAGTTCCCAGTTGATCAGATCTTTCGACTTGTGGATAGGGATGCCGGGGAAGACGTGGAAGCTGGAGCTTGCCATGTAAAAGGCGTCCCCAACGCGGATGCATGATGGATCTGGGTAGAAGCCGGGGAGGATGGGGTTCGTGAAGCTGGACATTGCGCCGGTCTGGAGGATATGCAGCTGTTCACTCCGTCACTCGGGGATTTGCCAGCGAAGACGCTTCGGCCTTTTGAACATGTAAATAGCCTGAATCGCCCGGGGATCTGGCTGACATGACTTGGTTTTCTTGGTTGCATGACAGTAGCCTGCGGATGTTGCTTTCTACGATGCCCTAACCTGAATATTCTCCACCAATCAGATTGAGTCGTCTCTTTTTTCTTATAGACGTCTAAATCCAAGACGCCTATCTGGTAGGACAGGCCCAGCGAAATAATCGATAGCAATGAATATTGGTAATAGGAAACAGAGGCCAGGATAATGGGTTAAGACTGAACTTGGACCTGTCCATATTCGGGCAAGCAGCGCCGGTGCAGCGTCCTGAACCCTACACGCGCTGTTGATATATTATAATGCAGTATATATAAAAGTATTAAATCTTGAGTGTAGAAATACCTAGATCAGTGATATCAGATAATTCAATATATTATATATAGTTGCTCTAAAATGTCGTTCCCTCGTTACTCTTTTTATAACATGAAATGCCCTGGTCCTCAGCTATTTTAAGCTCCTCTGCAGGTAAAATATTGCTCTGCTTAAATTAATAGGAAGCTTCCTGAGGACCGATAGCGTGTCTAAATAAATACCAGTTCCAGGGAATAGGGTCTGTAGGAAGCAACTGCAGATGACCGGGTCGCTGGGGGCGTCCTACCGTTTACAGACCAAGCTCCGATCACGCGCGTGGACGAACTATACTGGCAAGGCTGCGGGGGGGTACGGTTGACGCATTTTAGAGCAGCCATTTCGGTTGTATTAAGATGAATATATCCTTAAGGTACATCGCGGACACGCAATTGACCCGTTACGCTGCGAAGATATCGGGTCGTCGCCATGGTCTCTCGGACAGACTTTCAGTCACGCGTCGAGGGGTGTTTGTAGAGGTTAAA
The DNA here is from genome assembly GCF_001890705.1 of Aspergillus sydowii CBS 593.65. Lineage (NCBI taxonomy): Eukaryota > Fungi > Ascomycota > Eurotiomycetes > Eurotiales > Aspergillaceae > Aspergillus > Aspergillus sydowii. Next base: position 335,419 of record NW_024467866.1, read on the forward strand.
GCTACTAAGAAAGATTATTTCTTTAGAGGTTCCTATATAATAGATTCGTATTTAATATCAGGCTCTTATATATAGACATGCATCCACGCCGGGTTAGGGTGGGTTAAGGCCTCAGGTACCCTAACCTGCTGAGGATTTGGATTTAACTAATCAGGATTAATCTATTACGATTAAAGAATGTAATCTACTAAGAGTTTAGAATTAGATTGAATGGGTTCGAGGGAATTATAAGATATCCATGATTCATGTGGTCCTTTTCGTTAGGCTTATAGCTCGACCAAGGTAAACAACAAAGCTTCGTATACGAAATTCATTGCAGATACAATCAGACTGATTTCTAGTATATAAACCCTCAGGCTTTCAGATGTTAATAAGTATACTCAATCTTCCTCTGAATCACAACAGTAGGAAGTGATTGGCTCATAAGTCGAAATCAATCGGTGACTAGAAACCAGACGACATCCGGGAGACATCTCTAAAAGTAACAAACGTGGGGTTTTAAGGCGGACTGCAATGGATTCAATTATCTAATTTTTTAGAATGGTGGTAGAGAAGGATCATAGAGTGGCGCCATAAACCCGCGAAGAGGATGCGGTTGGTGGAATTTAGTTCTGAATTGGTCCGAAGCTCAATCGAAATATGAGAATATCCCCAGCCAAGACCACAACTCTTTTAAACGTCCATCTATTCCATAGACAGAGGATAAACCGGCAAAATTAACAGCCAGAGAAGCAGGCGAATGTGTCGAAAGGTGTCCACGGATTCAGTAATCATGTCGCTTCAAGCGAAGATGGAGATATCTAAATACATAGTAACGTCGATGTCCATAACGTCGGGATAGATTGGAGCCACACGTCATCGCTATGGCTATCATTTGTGCCAATCCTCAACACCAGGGAATTGCCTTCACGGCTGTCTAAAGGAGACAGTCCTCGTTTCTACTACCCATAAGGGAGGCGCACTTTCATACCTTCCAAAGCGCGCCATCAACTCTCTCCCACACAATAACACGAGCCGAACAGTCCTCGTTCTTTCGGAAACCTACACCGAGCAACTGAATGTCACCCGGCCAGGCCCTCTGACACTGCGGGGGCGGAATTCAATGACCAGGACAATGCCTCAACAAACTCCGTCCAGGGCCACTGGGCTGCAGCCATCGCGCAAGGAATCTACCCGGACAATATCTACACCAATGTTCTCATTGTTGCGCCAACCCTCAATTCAAGCTTCACGGGGTACGTACGGGCCCCAAGAGCTTCCTGGTCCGGAGGGGACGCCCATCGGGTGTAGTGATTCCAGGACCTACAACATTGATTTCCGGAAAGTATACGCAGACCGATTTCCGGTACGGGTTTGGAACGGCCTGGTTAGAACGACGTGACCTAGTTCTTCATAAGTATAGAGTCAGGGTCACGGCGTGGAGGAGGATGAATACGACCTATGCCAATGAATTCGGGGCGTAAGTGCATGACTCTGCCATCAGGGCCGCGAATTCCGTCCGTTGCGGCGCAGCAAGCGGGGCGATGTGGGCTCATCGGCCGGCCTTGGAATAGTGGATACCGCAGTATCTTTGCGGGGACCTATGAGGACCGTACGATACGGGATGGTGGATGCGTGCCGTGGCAGGCGCCCATTACGGGACAGACGCTCAAGGCAGAGTACGAGAATCTCGGGCCTGGATGGGATGTTGCAGCACGGCGAGAATACAATTATAGCATGCTGTTGGACAAAGAGACATGGGAAGGGTATAACTCGCCAGAGAAGGTATTTCATACGGAAGAGGGCAGGCCTGGAAATGTTGAGTGGATTATCAGCGTTTCCGGTGGTGGTAGACTGGATGTACGTATATCGTGTGTACGGCGTGGTAGATTCTGTCGCGTATGGGGCTCTCTGCTGGATAGCAATCGAAATTGCAAGTTCTGGCAATCTTTACGCCCAGCCTCTATAAAACGTCATCCTATTCGTACAGCACAAACTCAAGTTTGACAAGAGGGGATACTCTTGGCCTGGCATTGACTGTCTCAAATAGACTAGCCCTAAGAGCCATGGCACTGGTAGCCTGAGCCGAGGCCCGGAACTCCCCGCGCCACACGAGATCCCCAAGACCCCAAGGTAGCTGGTATACCTGGATTTAGCCTGTTTGAACGCCAGGAAGCCAGCCTTCTCGGTAAAATAGCTGAATCCGGGGAAGGGTTTGACATGAGCTTCTGCAAGCATTTTGGCCATCTGCGGACACTGAAAACTGGCAGCCTTTTAGCATGAATATGCAAATCTTTTCCCCTGTTTGATTTTACTGGTGGTAGTCATTTCTCGTAACTCCTCCAATCAACCGCCTCATTGCGTTGCCGGCCTTGACGCGCTATGCCTTTGAGATAGAAGTACTTTAAGCTTTAAATTAGAGACAGACACCTCCCTCCAACCTCCAAGCGCTTGACAGCCAACACCTATACACGCGACGCAATGGTGCACAAGACGAGAATCTACAACTGGTACGAACGTCCACATCTCAGCTCGCATCACACCTAACTGGAACAAACAGGTACATCTGCCTGGTGGCCGCCGGGTGCATGGTGTTGATGGGCTACGATGCCTCTGTCTTCAACTCCGTGCAGAATTCCGATAACTGGCATGCTTACTTTGACAATCCCGTACGTATCTGTATCTCAGTCGTCTCGCAGGCTCGGCTCTGACTCCATCACAGGACAGCTACATGCTCGGCTTGATGAACACGGTGTATACTGTTGGTGGTATTCTCACAGGATGGTTCATCGCTGGTCCACTGGTACGGCAAATCAAATGCATTCTACAAAAAAAGAAAGAAAGAGGGACTAACCTGAGCCAGGCTGACTACATGGGTCGTCGGTGGGCAATGGGCATTGGCTGCTTCATCACGGTTATTGCGACCTTCATGCAATGCTTTCCTCCCGCCAATAATGCAGTTCCGGTCTTCATGGCTGGTCGTGTGCTTATTGGATGTGGGCAAGCCCTTGCTATTGGTAGAGTTGCCAGTACACCCTGTGCTCATATTGCGCCAGCTAATAACCTTTCCAGCCGCCGGTCCGATTTACATCGGCGAAGTCACCCCCTCCTACATCCGTGGTCTCGTCATGGCCTTTTGGCAGATGTTCTACTCGGTCGGTTCGTTTGTCGCCTACTGGGTAAACTATGCAGCAGGGAAGCATCGGGAGGCGCTGGGAGAGTGGGATTGGAAGATGGTCGTCATCTTCCAGCTGCTGCTTCCAGTCATCATCATCTGCCAGCTTCCCTTCATGCCTGAGTCGCCACGTTGGCTTGTCCACAGGAAGCGCGATGTGGAGGGCGCTCGAAAGGTGCTCCAGCAGGTCCGGGATACAGATGAGGAGATCGACAACGAGCTGGCTGCTATCCGCGAGGCCATTCAATACGAGAGGGAGGCTCTTGATAGCGGCAAGCGAGCATACATGACTCTCCTCAAGGATGCCAGTGTCCGCAAGCGTCTTCTTCTCACTTTTGTGCTCAACATTGGCCAGCAACTGACCGGCCAGGGGACGTTCAACTCATACTCGTCAACGATCTACCAGAAGATCTGGAGCAACGGCGACACGATCAACCTCATCAATGCTCTCAACGCAACGTTCGGTATCCTCTTTACGCTCAATGCGACATGGACCGTCGATCGTTTCGGCCGTAAGTTCCTTCTCATGGTGGGCGCCATTGGTATGGCGGCCTGCATGCTCATCACCGCACTTGTTGGTCTGGAAACACCCTCGACGGCCGAAGGGGCAAAGACCGAGCCCGTCGGTATCGCTATCGTGTTTCTCATGTTCCTCTTCGCCTTCTTCTACAAGCCGTCGTGGGGCGCAACCGTGTGGATCTACACCGCAGAGGTGTTTCCGATGAACGTGCGTGCCCAGGCAGTTGGCATGTGCTCGCAGATGCAGGGAGTCGCAAACACAATCTTTCAGCAATTCTTCCCCATTTTTTACGAGAGAGAGGGACTGTAAGTCACCCTAAGTCACCCCACTGGTTCAGCCTTTTTTTTTTTTTTTTTGAAGGTTCTGACCTGGTTGAACAGGAAATCATTCTTCTTCTTCATGACCTGTAACGCCCTTTTAGCAGTATTCGTATGGTTCCTCATTCCAGAAACGAAGAAGGTGGCCCTGGAAGAAATGGACGCCCTCTTTGGCGGTACGAGCCATGTGCAAAAAGGCGCTGCAATGCTACACGAGAGGAAGCTAGAACTTGAAGATACTGAGCAAGGGAAGGAGGATAGAGAGGAAGCCGAACATGCCGCTACCGGGCAGACCCCTGCCAGGGCGTAGAGAGGTCGTGTTGAAATTGAAAACGAAGTGCGCTCAGTGTCCTAAACCTGAATTCAACACGTTGGTGGATGTTTGACAGGCTCCATAGTTAAATGAAAGGTGCTATAAAAAGGCAAAAGATGTCCTAACCAACAACATAACACTTGCTACTGTATCATAGAAGACTACACATGGCATAGAGGTGTTTGACTGTTGTATGCAGTCCCTGCCCTTGATAGCGTGGCTAGGGATTGTGGACCAGCTACCATTAACTGCGCGGAAGAGGGTGGTGCTGGAGAGCGCAGGTCCACGCCCGGTGGTGTAGTAGACATAGTTGCCTGGTGAGGGTCAGTCGGCCATTAGCTTGTTTATTCCTCAAATAAATCATCTACTTTAGAAGGTAATTTCGTCCCTGAAGCTGACTAGCTCTAGCGTCCAGCAATAGTGGCTGTCGCACTCTGCAGAGTGTGTTATCTTGCCATTAGAAAGTTATTCAAATATCTCTTCCATACGGGTAACCAGGGTTAGGAAGAACCGGCAGGTCTTATCAGTCATTTCGCTTCTTCAACAAGATGGTCACGCCCAACTGCGCCAAATTGTTCCTCCTAATTTTGAAACCATCAGGTAAAGCCCCCTGGATCCTGACATCGAAATGGAGTAGCAGATATGCCAGAATAAGCCGAAGTTCATCGGCCGCGAAGAAGCGCCCTGGGCTAGAACACAGGGTTAATATTCACACGGAGTTACAACACAATACAACGAAGGCCTCTAGAAAGGGAGGTGGGTTATAATATAAACGTACCAAACATGCTTCCCATCCCCGAATTGCAGATAATGCGAATTCGTTGCGGTGTACCTGAAGGTTTCGGACTCCCTCCCCACCGCAAGGTCGTAGAACCTCATCCCGTCAAACTCATTCGGTTTAGACAGATACTTCTCGTCAAACAGCATAGCCCTGTTCGGTGAGAAGACGACCGTTCCTCTTGGGATGGTTAGACCATTCTTAAACGTGTAGGTCTTCTTCACGACGCGCGGAGCCCCCATCACGTCAAAGCAGTTGTACCGATGGGACTCCTTGATGAAACTGTCTAGTTTTCTCAAAGACTCGACCCCTTCTCTTGTCCAGGTCATATTGGATTTCTTCAGCGTCGAGGCTACTTCCTCGCGCAGAAGAGGGACATACTCGGGCCTGCTGGCTAGCTCGCAGAGACATTGGAACAGCACGACAGTGGTGTTGAAGCTGGCTCCGAAGGTGTTTGCTGCAAGGAGCTGGGCTATGTCTAGCTCAGTGAGATCACTGTTACCATCTTGTTGAGACCAGCGCCAAAACCAGTCTGTGAGATCTTCGGGCTGGTCGTTTTGCTTTGCCATCTTCTCTGATTTGATCTTTCGGTGGTTGATCAGGTCGAGGAACACTTTTTGCATTTTGTTTGACAGCTGAACCACACGGGTCGACTGTGCAATTATTCTGTTATATCAAGTCAAACGTTAGTCACCGTCTTGGGCATGGTAAGTAGGCAGGCAGAGTAGTTAGCTTACGGTCTCAGAGGCGCCGGAAAGGCCCTTATATACGGGCCCCCGATCAATATCTCCGCCGTATATTCACAAAACAAATCAATAATTGCTGGGTCTCGCCCAAGATCGCCAACAAGTAGCTTCGCAACAAGCCCCATTGTAAGACGCCTGGCGATAGTGTAGCCGTCGAACCCATTCCAGTCGCCATCAGCGCACATCTGGCCCGTTATCTCCTGTTGGAACGAATACTCGAGGTGCTCGATGAAACCGGTGAAATACCCGTCTGCCGATCTGCTGCGTGTTCGGGACCAGGTCAGGGCCTTGTTCATCATTGAGCTGTGGATTTTGTGGAATAGGCCCGGGGCTGTGTATTTAGATTGGAAGAACTAAACCCGCCTGACGTTAGTTTCGTATCCTTCTAGTTATTCTATTTGTGAAGCAAGTTGTAAAGAAGCTGGAGTAATCTACCTCTTGAATGGGAGCCGTGGAAGACAAATACTCATCCGGAGCATTCAGGTACTCTCTGATCATTGCATCGTTGACAATGCAAACGTGCCAACCGGTTGGGGTAGAGACTTGGAAGGCGAAATCTCCATGCTTTTCACAAGTTCAGGTCTGGGAATACTCAAACTGGATGACGCGAGCACTTACAAGTCTATATCCCTCTTCCAGCAACTCGGGAGCATGAGTACCGAAACGCCGGGCAGCCCTCCAGGATTCCAGTATCCCTTGTCCGCCCACGACGGGGACCTTGACCTGCAATCCTGTGTATCAGTAAGACGGGCTCAAAGGCGGAAGAGAGAAGGCATACCCATGACTGGTAGTACTGAATCAGACGAACAGACAGTGCGAGAGCCAGACAGGCTAGCAAGGTATATGGGTAGTCAAGGAGAGTAGCAGACATGGCAATTGCCAGACGTGGTGCAGTTGGGTTGATGGTTCGGTCAGAAAGGCCAGCCCTAGAGAATGAAGAGGGAACATGAAGGTGCCCATTGCCCAAGAGAATCTCTTGGAGCTAAATCGGTGTAGCTCAACCCGCATCAGCCACTGATGCCAGGAAACCCTTGCTGCACACATCTGATTATTGTGGTACAACAGCATATGCAGAAAGTGCTGGCAAGAATGCACAGAACAAGGGATGTGAGTCTAGGGGCATTACCCAAAACAAGAAAAGAACAGAAAAGACAAAAAAGACACAAGTATAAGACCGGGATACATCGGCTGGTCTCACAGATTCCAGAGCAAATAGCTCCGTAGCGCGCCTTCTCGGTATTACCATTATCTGCCCATCTACCTGTGCACCTCTCATCTCGGTCTCTATACAATGTCCATCCCACAGGATTGTACTGTTCTGGTTGTCGGTGGGGGACCGGGAGGCTCATACGCTGCCTCCGTGCTGGCCCGCGAAGGAATTTCCACCGTCCTGCTCGAAGCCGATCTGTTTCCTCGGTACACTAGCTTTACTTCTATTTAAAAGGACAATGCACTGACTGGGTCTAGCTACCACATTGGCGAGAGCCTGCTGCCGTCCACCCGGGAGTTTTTCAAATTCATCGACGTGTACGACAAGTTCGAAGCGCATGGGTTCATGCATAAGGTTAGACATACATATTTGTAAAATGAATGAAGAGGCTCATACATGGATGATGGGTTCTAGAACGGCGCTTCATTCAGCTATAATAGCAAGCCCCCAGCTTACACGAATTTCCTCGCCTTTGGCGGCCATGCCTGGAACGTCGTCCGCTCTGAGAGTGACCACATTCTCTTCCAACACGCGCGAGACAGCGGCGCGGAGGTCTTTGATGGCGTCAAAGTTACTGCGATTGAGTTCCAGCCCTCTCCTCGCGGTAGTAGCTGCCAGGACAACCATCAGNATTCCAAGTCAAATGCAGATCTAGATCTAGATCTAGAACGTCCTGTGTCCGCGTCCTGGAAAACCAAGGATAACAAGAACAGTGGGAAGATCAAGTTCCAGTACTTGGTTGATGCCAGTGGGCGTGCAGGGCTGATTAGCACCAAGTATATGAAAAACCGGCGGTATAACGAGGGCTTGAAGAATATTGCGACCTGGGGGTATTTCGAAGGGGCTGGGGTGTATGGCACGAATACACCAGCAGAGGGGGGCCCTTTCTTTCCGCGGCTACAGGGTAACTTTTCATCTGCGATTGTATGTTATTTTTCAAGCAGCTAACATCTGATGCCCGCAGATGGGACCGGCTGGGCGTGGTTTATCCCGTTGCACAATGGAACGACCTCGGTAGGCGTCGTCATGCAGCAGACAAGCTACACAGCGAAGAAGAAACAGACTCCCATCATGCGAGACTTCTTTCAGCGGCACGTCCACGACGCCCCCGGGATCTCGGAATTACTGGGCAAGGCAACGCTCGTCTCGGACGTCCGGTCAGCAACGGACTGGTCCTACAGCGCGCCCTGCTATGCGAGCCCCTATATACGCATTGTCGGGGATGCGGGATGTTTCATCGACCCGCTCTTCTCATCAGGTGTGCATCTGGCCCTGACGGGAGCCCTCTCTGCCGCTGCTTCAATCTGTGCAGCGATAAGAGGGAACTGCAGCGAGCGGGTAGCGGCGAGATGGCACTCTGAGAAGATTCAAGAGGCCTATACGCGGTTTCTACTGGTGGTGACGAGTGCATACGCGCAGATTACGGGGCAGGAGCAGGCCGTGTTGAATGAATATAATGAGGCGAACTTTGATCGTGCATTTGGCTTCTTCAGACCCAGTATGTTGTTTTCCCATTCATTTTTTTCTTGCTTCACATCAATACTAAGCAATGTACAGTCATTCAAGGGACAGTGGAAGTCAGTGGGGAGAAACTCAGCCGGGAGGAAGTGGCCAAGTCTGTCGAGTTTTGCATGCGAGTCATTGGGAAGGTGGATGGCACTATGAGTCTGGGCGCAGGTGCAGACCCTGACAGACATGGCGAACTGACCTGCGATCGCATCAAAAAGGAAGAGCTCAAGGCTGGTCTCGACGACTTCGGGGCTGATGTTGTGAATGGGATGACCGTCAAGCTTCAACGGGGGGCTCTAGGGCTTGTTACAGTGGGAACTGATTAGCTTGATCAATGCGCATAGAGAATGCTATTTCTTTTATTTTTTTTTTTTTTATTTTTTTTTAAAAAAATAATAATAAAAATAAAAATTAAAAAATAGAATATTCTTCATAATCATCTTCTGCTATAGAGCTATGTATCAACAATCCCCCGGACTACCTCGAGCACCGCCTGCCGATGATGACCAGCAGACACAGGCCGCCACACACGCACCAGACGCAATCCCACCGAGTCCAGCAAGACCCGGAACTGCCTCTCCGTCCGCTCAAGGGACGAGAGCAGGGCCATCATATGGAGATCGACCAGCGCATCCGACGGGTGGACCTGGGCTGGGCCTTCTGGCAACACACGGTCGTGGATGAGGAGTAGGGAGTCGCCATGCATCGCATCGCGGATATGGCGCAGGATTATACGCGCCTGTGCGTCTGGCCAATCATGCAGTACCCTTCCCAGGAAGTAGATCTGCGCGTGCTTAACAGGCTGCGGTTCGAAGAAGTCATGCGGCATCGCCTGTACGCAGCCTGCTGCCTCCTTGAGTTCTGGAAGCATGCTCTCGATGACGCCCGGGATGTCCTGGAGGATAATCTCACCTTTGGATTTCAGCCACGGCAGCGTCTCCAGCAGGACCTTGCTTTCGTGTCCTACACCGCCGCCGACGTCAACGAGTTTGAGCCTTGCGGTGCCTTGGAATGTCGCCTCTTGCAGACGCTGTGTAACGGGGAAGGTCTGCGTCCAGCGCTGGACGTTGTGGCGTGCGACGCCGGTCTGCATTACCTGGTTGAACGCAGCTAGGAGGGTCGGCTTGTGGACTAGCCAGTTGAAAAAATGCTTGTCCGTGCTGAAGCAGTGTTGGAAGGGTCCGACGTGTGCGTTTTCCGGCGATCTGTACTTTGTTTCTCGCAAATAACTAGGCAGTTTTGCGATGATTTGGAAGTGGATGTCGCTGGCGGTGTCAATAAAAAAAAAAAAAAAAAAAAAAAATATACAAGCCACAAAGGAAAGGAAACTCACAAATGCATTATGATGAAGCTCGCCAGACAGCCACCCTGGATGAGATTCTGCACCACAGGCTCAGCCCTGTAGCTCCCCAGTGCCGTGACGGTGAAGACTCGCGACACCACCAACGACCGCAAGATCCGCACGACAAGCAAGGGATCGGCATTCGCGGCGGTGGCAAGCTCGTCGCCCGTGAAGTCCTCTTTCGAGGAACGGTGGACGAAATCGAAGATGCCCATGTCAATGGCAATGCGGACCGCCGCTACGGGGGTCATCTATATTGCTTTACCGTCAGCGAATGCGACCAATCTTCGCCCGGTAGACGTGCTTACAGCAATTGTCGCTCTCTCCAGCTGCTCACGAGGCTGCTCGAGGCTTGCGGACAGCTTCTGGCAGGCCTTCAAGAGCTCTTCTCGCTGCTGGTGGGCAGCTGCCGGCTGCCTGGCAAGCAGATCCGCGGCCTCGGAGATGGAAGCAGTGAGTTTCGCCAGATCCATTGCGGTAGAATTGGAATAATAATTGTGTAAAGTGGCATAGTCACAGCTTAACTAACTAACTAATACTTCTACGCATCCCTTCGTTTCACTTCCGCACTCTCAAAATCCAGCCCAGCCTCCTGCCGAACAACGCCATACAGCGCCGCCGAGTCCAACTGTCGATCTTCCACCTCAGAAAACGCCTTCGCCCGCTGCAGATGGTCCAGCATGACCTCTCCGACGGCCATCCTGGCCCCCACCGCAGCAGCACAGTCCATTGCATGCCCAACGTCCTTCAAGGCCAAGTCTAGGCTCGACCACGGCGCCTGTCCGCGAGGCGGCATGTAGACCCCTTGCGTCAAGCGCCTGGAGACCATCGCAAAGAGAGGACCGAACTGCACATCCAGCAGGTTCTCGAGCACCTCAGAGTCCAATTGGCTCTTCTCTGCAAAGACGTGAGCTTCGCCGATGATCTCCGTTAGCCCTGAGACAAGGAAGTTTCTTTGAGCGGTTAATCAATCAGCTACCTTGTTTGTTTGCTGTGCAGGAAATGGAAATGCACAGACTCACCCGATTAGTTTCAGCAGACTGGCCTTCTCGGCCTCGGACGCCACATGCAGCATATCTCGCGCTATTACGCCCTTGATGTACGGGGATACTCGGGTGATCGTGCTGCGAGCACCAGCGGCGACAACCAGGATCTTTCGCTCTGCGGCCATGGGAGCGGAGCCCAGTATAGGTGCTAGCATGCATGAACATTCGAAGCTAAACGAAAAGAAAGAAAGTAAGCAAGTCAACATACCCGAGACCATGGAAGCCTTTTGCTGCGCCAGGTGCGCGGACACGGCCTTGGTTGTATCTGGATGGACGGTGGTGGTGTCGACGATGATCTTGTCGGTTAAGCTGCCTGTGGCGATGATCTGTGCTACAATGCTCTGCAGGGCTTCATCGTTGCTGGTCTTGGAGGGTGAGCAGAGTCGGGACAGGGACCGCGACAGGCAGGATAGGGTGCTCTTACCGAGATGAAGATGATATCGCTGCGCCTGATCACTTCAGCAATGGAGGCACATTGGGTGGCTCCCAGAGCAGTGACGGCATCGGCTTTGCAGGCAGTGCGATTCCAGACCTGCAATGGAGGCAGACCCTGGCCTTGTAAATGTCTCTGGAGGTTTGCGGCCATGGCAAGGCCCATGTGTCCAAGTCCTATCCATCCCAGGTGGGAGATTGCGTTGGCCATTGTATTGATACTTGATTTGGATACTTCGTTGAAAGTAGGGCTACAGCCTTTAAACAGCAGGACTATGCACTTGTAGCTACAGCTCTGCCTCCACGTCATACAGAACATCCCCGTTCAACACCCCAGACACCGACAAGCCCCAGAACTGGTTGACCCGCAGCATCATCCACATGTACCATTCCTTGACCCAGACCGTCCAGGGCGACTGGTTACGGCGCATGTTGCCGTTGCGCTGTGCGATCTCGTTGATGCGCGTGATGCGAGGACGCCGGATCGCATCGAACTGCTCAAACACCTCCCCCAGCGTCGAGTACCTCCCATCCTGATACTGCGCCAGTAACCCCGAGAGCAGCAGCACATCCTCCAGCGCCAGCCCCACGCCCTGTCCAGCGTGGGGTTGCACCGCATGCGCCGCGTCCCCCATCAGCAACACTCGAGAACCAGAGCCAGGCGCAAACCACCGACCCCCTAGCGGCAGGCGATAATGCGGGTAGAAATGGAGCTCCTGGCTGGCGTCGACCAGATGGCGCAGGTATTGCCCCCACTGGCCGGACACGCCGCTCAGAACGGTGTCCAGCGAGCGACGGCAGTCCGCCAGCTCTTGCTGCCGGTGGACGGACCAGCCATCACGGAAGTCGTCGGTACACGCCACTCCCTGCGGCAGGGCGACCTGCTTGCTGAAGAACCAGAAGGTCTGGTTGGCGATGCAGGGCGCGGTGGCCAGCATGCCGTGGGGGGTCATGGTCGAATGCAGGCAGGCTGGGGTTTCATTTTGGGGCTTGTCGTCGTCGACGATGGCCGAGATGGCAGAGATGCCCGAATACGCCGGCTTGATCTCGGCATCGACATGCAGCCTGCGCACCGTCGAGTGGATCCCATCGCAGCCCAGCAGCAATGATGCGGTGTCACTGCTGCCGTCAGAGAAGGTCACCGTCACCGACTCGCCTTGGGGGTGGTCCACGATGGAAACGAGTTTTTTGTCATAGTGGATGGGGACCTGGCGTGCCCTTGCGCCGTCACGAAGGCATTCGACAAGATCCACCCGGTTGATTCGGTGATACCCGAACCCTGTCCTCCGCTTCACCTCGGTGGCCATGTCCACTTCACGAATGACACTGCCCGACGTGGAATGCAGGATGGTTCTGGTTACATCCACCCCCCGCGCAGCGATCGCATCCCAGAGTCCAAGACGGTGCAGAACACGTAGACCGTTTGCAGGGATCCCGAGGGACCCGCCAATGCCTGCAGTATCTGGTTTACGGAGCTCGTAGATGACCGGGTTCAGCTTATTGTGGTCAGCTAGGCGGATGGCTGCTGCGAGGCCTGTAGGGCCACCCCCGATGATAATGACCTGTGCCAGTCAGTGGTCCGGATCATGCCGGCAGCAGGGAGGGTGGCAAGGGAGCAAATACCTTCTTAAGATCTCCCATTATGGTTGTCTCTGTCGTTTGGCTTTGGCTGGAGTGGTTGAGGAGAGCCGAAGAGCACGACGGCTGCTCTTATACCTTGCCCGTCGCTCGGTCCTGCGGCCAAAGAGGGCGCATGCAGGCAGGCAATCCTCGCTTGTAGATATTCCACCGTCATAGTTGTTTCCCACTTAGCTACCATGGGCTTCTCTAACCTCACAATCCTCCTCGAGACTGTTGCCAGCCAGGACAGCAGCGGCAGTGTCGTCTGCTACCCCCCTCACAACACCAGACAACCCATATCCCATTCCTACCGCCAGCTACTCGAGGCCGCAAAGACGGCCTCGTGGGCACTGTGCTGCCGGCGAGATGAGTTCTCTCGGGGCCGCGTGGTTCTCATTCATTTCGATACCCACTGGGAAAATATCCTCTGGTTCTGGGCCGTCTTGCTGGCCGGCTGCATCCCAGCCATGTCCACCGCGCTCTCCAACAACCCCACGGCGCGTGTATCTCATCTGGAGCACCTGGGTGCCCTTTTAAAAGATCCCAGCTGTCTCACAGCAGCGTCGAAGCTGGCGGAATTCGGAGATCAAGATCATATCATGCCTATTGCCGCCGAATCGCTGAGCAACGACATGGTCAAAGCCCCAGCTGAAGAGCTGTGCAAGGCCCATCGCGCCGCTGGGCCCGACGACCTTGCATTCCTGATGCTGACCTCAGGCAGCACCAGCCATGCCAAAGCAGTCATGTTCACCCACGGCCAGGTCTTCACGGCGCTCGCCAGCAAGTACCAGGTGGTGCCATTGCCGGAGAAGACTTCTTTTCTGAACTGGGTTCGCTGCGACCACGTTGCAGCTATTCTCGAAATCCACCTGCAGGCGCTCTTTGCCCGCAAAGATCAAGTGCACGTCCAGGCGCTGGACGTCCTGTCCCAGCCCCATGCGTTTCTGGATATCGTCGACCGCCACCGCGTCTCTCGCACCTTTGGGCCCAACTTCTTCCTCGCTCGCATGCGCACCATGCTCGAGGGCCACGGCGACGACGAGCCCCGCCGCTGGGACCTCTCCTGTCTGCGGTACATTGCCTCTGGCGGCGAGGCAGTGGTCACCAAGACCGCTGCTACAGTGGAAAAGCTGCTGGCTCGGTATGGAGCACCTGCAAGGACCATTTTCCCAGGATTTGGCATGACCGAGACGTGCGGGGGCGCTATCTACAATATGGACTTCCCTCATTATGATACTGAGCGAGGACTGGAGTTTGCATCCCTGGGGAAATGTGTGCCGGGTCTCAGCATGAGAGTTACAAGCATCGTGGACGACCAGAAGACGGCACCACCCATCGTGGCTCCGTCTGGAGTCGCGGGCAACCTCGAACTGACAGGGCCCCTGATCTTCCCTGGGTACTTCAATAACCCGCGCGCGAATGAGCAGTCCTTTACCAGTAATGGCTGGTTCCGCACGGGCGACCTGGCGTGCATCGACGATCATGGACACCTCCATCTGCTGGGCAGGGCCAAGGAATCCATGATTGTCAACGGCGTCAAATACAGCCCGCAGGAGATTGAGACCGCACTGGATGAGGCAGGCAAACTCCCGGGCCTCGTCCCCAGCTTCACCTGCTGTTTCTCCTCCTTCCCACCGGGAGGCGATACGGAGGCCATCTGCGTGGTATATCTGCCGGCGTATTCCCCCGATGATACCGCCGCACGAGCTGCAACAGCAGACGCCATAGCCCGGATTGTCATGATGTCGACAGGCGCGCGGCCCCAGGTGCTCCCGCTTGATCAGTCCCAGCTGCAGAAATCAGCCCTGGGCAAGCTATCCCGGACCAAGATCAAGATGGCGTTTGAAAAGGGCGAGTACGCCTCTTATCAAGAGACCAACAGCAAGGCCATCAAGTTGCACCGCGCCGCAGCCCACGTCCACCCTGCCAACGAGCTAGAGGAACGCCTACTCGCACTCTTCGTAGCATGCCTCGAGCTCCCCGAGGAGTTCGACGTGCAGTCCTCCCTCTTCGACATCGGCATCACCTCCGTCGACCTAATCAGACTGAAGAAGCACGTAGAAGAACAGCTTGATCTCGCGCAGGAAATCCCCATCGTCACCCTCATGGTAAACCCAACCGTGCGCGCCCTCGCCACAGCCCTAGAAGCGAGCCAACGCAAGCATTCAACAGGCACATCATATAACCCCGTTGTCACGCTGCAGTCCCAAGGCGAAAAGACCCCGCTATGGCTCATCCATCCGGGCGTCGGCGAGATCCTCGTCTTCCTCAACCTCGCCAAGTTCCTCGTCGACCGGAAAGTATACGCGCTCCGTGCGCGCGGATTCAACGAGGGCGAACAGCCCTTTGAAACAATCGACCAAGTCGTCCGCACTTACCACGCTGCTATCAAGGAATACCAGCCCCAGGGACCATACGCAATAGCCGGCTATTCATACGGCACAATGCTCGCCTTTGAAATCGGCAAGGTGCTCGAAGGGAACGGCGACACCGTGCGCTTCCTCGGCTCCTTTAACCTCCCGCCACATATCAAGGCGCGCATGCGCCAGCTCGATTATCAGGAATGCCTGCTGCACCTGTCGTACTTCCTCGGGCTGATGACAGAAGAACACGCCCGCGACCTAGCAGCATCCCTCAAGGCCCAGAATGCAACGCACGAAGAGGCACTCACCCGTGTCCTCGCAGACGCCGACCAAGCCCGTCTCTCGGAACTCGCTCTCTCGCCGGAAGGTCTATCCAAGTGGGCTTGTCTGGCCTTTGCCCTGCAGCGCATGGCAGTGGACTATGACCCGTCTGGCTCGGTTGCAGGGATCGACATCTTCTACTGCAATCCGCTTGCCGTGGCGGCGGCGTCCAAGGCGCAGTGGCGCAGTGAGCATCTCAGTAAGTGGGAGGCGTTCTCGCGCTCGCAGCCGCGCTTTCATGATGTGGGAGGGGCCCATTATACCATGCTTGGGCCGGAGCATGTTTTTGGGTTCCAGAAGACGTTGAGGAAGGCGCTGGAGGAGAGGGGGATTTAGCAGACACAGCCCTTGTTATCCCTGTCTACCTCTAAGTCTAGAAATATCATGCCAGGATGAGAATATTACATCAATACCTAGAACTGTGTATACCAAGTACCAGCAATGGAAGCTTTTCACTAGCCCCAGCGTGATATTTCTATCTAATACCCATAGTCTGACGCATAGACGCTTGGTAACTCAAGGAGAAACTGAACATCAGTAAGGTATGGGCCGTCAAGAGCTTTCCGTAGCATTTTATACAGTTGAAGGCTTTTTCCACATGAAATGGGTGTTGCACGTTCTTGGATGCTCGGAAATGGGGCAGCCTTGCCCCAATCTTACTTGGGTAGGGGCTTGAGATATAATATCTTTTCTATACGTGGGTGTCATACATTAGCCACAATATGTTTTTAATAGAGATTGGCTTATAATACTACTATAAGGTAAGACTTTAGACTTGTACACAACAGCTCCAACTTGATAATATATTTAGACCTGCTTACTTTAATATTTATAGTAGAATAATAAATCGAGGAAATGTAGAAAGATGCCCCGAACCTACTGGCGCCACCTGATTGGCTCCTGTTGCCCAATAACAGTTGGGCACAAACAGTTGACTCATTCGTCCTTGTTACTTAGGTAGACAGTTAATTCAATTCATTATCAGTCTGCTGTTTGATCGTCATACTAGGAAACATGACAGTATCTTTCCAAATACTCTCCGACCTCCATCTCGAAACTCATTCCTCATACGGAAGCTTCCAATTCGCTCAAACCGCATCACACCTCGCTTTGCTTGGAGATATCGGCCATGTCGCCAACGACGAGCTGTTTTCCTTTCTAGAGGATCAACTTGGTCGCTACTCGGTTGTCTTTTTCCTCCTGGGAAACCATGATCCATACCACCTGTCATTCAAAGTTGCCAAGGCTAAAATGCGCAGCTTCGAGACGTCCATGAACAAGAGATCTTCATTAACGGGTAAATTCATCTTCCTCGACCAGACAAGGTACGACCTAACCGACGACCTGACCATCCTGGGATGCACTCTATTCTCGCGAGTCTCACCGCGGCAAGAGTTCGCCGTTGAAAGCCGCATGGTTGACTTTAGAGATATCCTACGGTGGAACGTGGACGAACACAATACGGCACATGAGTCCGATCTCCAGTGGCTGAATGCTCAAGTTTCTTCGATAGCTAGAGAGGAGCCCCAGCGGCAGATTGCAATCTTCACCCATCACAGCCCGAGCGTTGATGCCCGGTGTACGGACCCGAAACATAGCGGCAGTGAGGTGTCTACGGCTTTCAGTACGGACCTCAGTCGCGAGGAATGCTGGACGAATCCTTCGGTCGTAGCGTGGGCGTTTGGTCATACGCACTTTAATTGTACTTTCACGGATATGGATGGAAAGGCGGTTATATCGAACCAAAAGGGCTATCGATTGATTCCTGCAAAGGACTTTAATGCGGAAAGGGTATTTACCATTGGGAACAATAGCGATAGCTCTTAACCTATCCCATGAATTGCTTCTCATTCCACTTGTCAAGGTGTCTATTAAATGATATTGAACTATATAAAAACATGCTCATGTGTATGTAAAACAGCCCAGCTCACCCGGGCATAAGAGTGAAGCAACCCTACTCTACAGGCTGTGCCGATCGAAGCCGACAAACTCCAAGATATGTTTGTCGGATGCTCTCCGCTCTATTATCACAGCCCCAGCATGGACTGGAGTCATTCTATGCACATCATTCTTGGCACATTTCCCTTTTGGGAAACTGGTCTGAATGCCCGAGCCAGCACTCGTGGGGGCGATTAGCATCACGTCGTAACTGGTAAGGTACATGCCTGATGGGGCCAGATTGAGATCAACTTATCGGGATGTATGTAGCCATGGTACATCATGCAGCATGCAGGCTGTGAGGCTGAGGCTGAGGCAGATCGGATACCAATACCATTCCCAGGAGTAGAAACTGGTGACAGTTAGCCTTCTTGGCAGTTCGTTTTCGTATGAACCACCAGTTTCTTCACGCAGAATGTGGATTCATATTGTAGTGCGTTGTTGGTTGGAAGGAGATATACACCTCTGCCCTATGCCCTCGTCACTCCGCCATCCACCCCACCCACCCGTCCTAGGATAATTGTAATGCGGAGATATTAGTGATATCCACTCGTCTGTGGAGCCAATGCACTGTGCCCGGGGCTGTGATGCTTGATATACCCCAGAACGAAGAGGAAATTCTACAATAGGAAGTCTTCAATGAGGGGTATGGATATTAAATCGCGCACCAGATCATGTATCCAGAAAACTACTTAAGGGGCCTTGAACCACCCCTAACCTCCTAGACATCATCAACTATCTCAGAAAAACCATTCAGACTCTTAAATCTCAATTCTTAACCAGGTAAGTACATACATACCTCCCCCTGCAGAAAGAATTACACTGAACGAAACCTTACCAAACAACAGATCCAAAACATGCACTTCCTAACTCCCATCGCCATGGCACTCGCCGCAACAGCGACCAGCGCCGCCGCAAAAGACATAAACTGCGGTGGCAGTGTCCTGTGCAACACCCCCGGCGCCCCCGGAATCCGCAACGACCTGATCAAACAAATCCTCGACCACGTCCAGGGCCGCGACGACAACGAAGAGTTCGGCGAGCACGAGTACATCGACTGCCAGGACGAAATGTGCGCCTTCTTCGAGGAGATCGGGGACGGTGAAACCAAGACCATGTTTGATGCCAAGTGGGGGCTGCAGGCTTTGTTGGATCATGGATGCAGTACTTGTGGCGGGGTGCCGATTAACCCCGATAGTCATGATGTTGGGGAGGGGAAGTTGAAGGTTGATTATGTTAGTGATCCGCTCTGAAGGATTTTTTTATATGTGCCCTTGAAGTTGGGAGTGTGCATATGATCAAGGGCAGGAGGTTGCCTATCCGACTTGCTTTCATGGCAAGACGGAGCTATTGGCATTGGCGAGAGAGTTGCTTAGAGTTGAGTTATCCAGTCGGGTAGGATGGACGTCTTGTACATAGTTAAGTACAATGTTTATTCAAATTCGAACTCGCCAGTGAAGTTCCAGTTTTTACCGAGTTTAAGCTACATACCGAAAACGAATCCCGCTGCTGTATGTTTTTGCTTTTAAAGTATTTCTTGTTTGAAATTCATTTTATCCTAGCTTTCCTGAGGAAGTGTCACTACCTAAAGGTTCAAGGTAACAAATTAACACCGGTTACAAGTGATCTAAGCAAAAGCAGCCTTGTTCTGCTGCAAGAAATCCTTCCAGGTGGTCGGCTTGAACCCGGCATCCGCCAAAAGATCCTGACTCTCCTTCAAACTCTTGCCGTTGTAGTAACCCGGGTCTTCAACGAATAGGTGATTCTCCAACATCTCCAGCCCGAGGTATCCCGGCATGAAGCTCTTGTAGGTATCGTTGTCGACGCGGACAAACCGGGTTTTCTGTCCAGTCACCTCTTCGAATTCCTTGAGAATGCGGGTCGGCGTGTAGTAATCAGCTGCAGCGAGGATCTGAGACCCCTGTGTTTTGGACGGATTCTTGAGTGCAATGCCGACATATTTACCTATTCACTATTAGCCACTCCTCAGCTCCATAAAGTAAGAGTCAACATACCCATATCAGCATCAATATCAACAAGCGGAAACTGCGCACCCTCGCCCACAGGATACGCCAGGCTGAACACCCCATCCTCCCCCTTGCGAATCATACCCATGGACGTATAATTCGACATGAAATACCCCGGAAGCACAAAGCTAGCCGGCAGACCCAGGGAGCGGATGTACTGCTCCACCTGAGCCTTGTGGTCGAAATGCGGGACATCCTTCAGCCGGCCGCCAGTCGTCTCGGTGACGTTTAGCAGGGACGAGTAAATAATATGCTGCACGCCGGCCTTCTTTGCCGCATCAGCGACGTTTCGGCCCTGGGTAAGTTCGAGGTCGGAGTTCTCGGTGAATGTGGGCGTTGTCACGAGGAAGACGGAGTGTGAGCCTGTGATGGCTTGGACCAACGAGCTGACGGAGGTCATATCGGCCTGTGGTTGTTAGTTGTGCTGAATGTGTATGGGGTTGGTGAGGGCGTACGCTGATCACTTCGACGCCCTTTGATGCGAGGGCTTGGGCATCGGGCTTGGAGACGTCGCGGGTGATTCCACGGAGCTTGAACTGCTGGGATAGGGCCGAGTCGGCGAGGACAGTACGGATGACAGAGCCGCCCTGACGACCTGTGGCTCCGAAGACAGTGAGAAGCTTGGACATGTTGAAGTTGTAGGTTGAAGTAGGGCTTGGTGTGTAGTAGTGTTGTGGTGTTGCAGGCAATGTTATGCTTGTTGAAAAAGAATCTTTCTCAGGGAATCAGGTCCCTGATATACTTTCCACCCTTCGGGCGTCTTGCAAGAGTCAATCCCGGATTTATAATGACCAGGCCTGTTCTGCTGCTGCTCAAGCTGGTTATGCCTACCAAATGACATCAGGACACCAGTATCCTCAGGCACCAAGGCCGCCGCTGAATAAAAAGTCGGAGGTTCGCGCGCGCGAACGCCGAGCACCGACAACACTAGACTAGAAGTGGTTAGTGCTGTGTCTTGCGGTTCCACTGCGCTGTGATTGGTCGATGTATACAACATACGATGGACCACCAGATCAAAACAACCTCATGCAACCTCATGCATAATAATCATTTCGTAATTTCGCGGTTCGGGGCATTCGGATGGACTTGCCGATTCTTCTATATATTCAACTTGGTCCCAAGGAATGTAGTGTTTGAAAATATTGCTGAAAAACCGTAGCAGTTACTCACCTTCAGATATATATCGAGTAGGTATATCCCTAACTTACTGGACACCTTTTATTGACATTCATTTTTGCATTAGGATATACACTTATATATGGAAAATGAAAGAACAAAAGGCCCAACGCAAGTTCACCCACCGTCACTGCCACACTTAACCACCTCGACACGCCACAAGACGTATACAGTATGAGGGAACCTTCAGCGACAGCCAATCTAACGAACTCAGAATGTTCCATTCGAAGATACTCAGGCACCAGTATTTACCTCACCAGCCCAGGAGGTGTGATTCACACTCAGACTTTGGCCGTCAGCTCTGGCCTCTCCAAATTTACATCTGGTATACGGTGCTCTATGAGAGCAAAACTGTGAGCCTTGGGGTCTGCGGAGAAGGGAACTACGAGAAGGTGAAGTCAAAGTTAACACTATGGGAGTGTTGGGCCATTGATGAGACCACGAAAGCGGAAGGAAGAGAAGAAGGTTGAGGAAGGTGCCACCGTCGACGGTACATTCCATGTCACAGAAAGAAGACCCTTGCAAACGATTGAGGAACGAGATGTCATAATCCATCATCAACAACCTTCCTCGGTGCTGGATCGCTTCTCCGGCAGGGAGATGATCTTATGATGGTGGATACCTCAGATGACTGGCCACCGGAAGGCCATGGCGCTGCTCTGTTGTGCTATCGTCAGTCCACCCGGTCCCTGATTGCCCTGAAACACAGGGGTAAGCATCTGGGTGATGGCGTCCAAAGATTCCAAGCCCCAGATACGCGATCGTTGCGCGGGAGTCTCTACTATTGTGGTCGCCTGCTGCAGGGGACCTCCAGCAAAGGCTGTCCCCAGTGTGGTACATGGGTGTTTGGTATTGGATGGGGAGCACCCATTGAAATGCTTATAACATGACGACCACCAACGGGGAAAGAACCATGCACAGGCTTCGGAAAACTTTGATATGCTCAAGGGTGGTAGTGAGGTCACGAAAGGAAGTTCCTGGTGGTGGTTCCTGTACCTTAACCCTGATCCCCTGATCCCCTGATCCCCTCGATTCTTTCTACCTATTCTACCTCCTTCTTGACATCTCTTATCTGTATCAAATCACAAAATCCTGCTGCTTCTGATCGACAAATCTATCTATATCTTGATATACCTACATTTGAACTTCTATCTGGACTTGGCCGTATTCGCCCAACCTCCAGCAGATTCTCTGATTAACGAGTACAGAACTTCCGTCTATTGAGCAGGGACCGAGCTATGGCTCCCGAAGTTTCTTCCAGTGGAAAGGGAAACAATAAGGCATATGAGGCTCATCACAGACCTGGTTCAGGAAAATGCAACCAGGCCGCGAACAGCAGCGCAGCTCACAGACCCAAAAATGGAAATAACAAGCCCGGCCAGGAGACTAACGGTGGCAGACAGCCACCAGAAAATGGCGTAAAAGGCAAGAACAAGAAAGGAAAGAAGAAGTCTAAGAACGTCCAACGTCAGCTTGTGGGTCAAAACATCGAAAAAGCTGAGGAGGATCGGGTTCACATTGGGAGGTCTGAGGTCCTGTTGGAGGCCACTGATGAGCTCCCGTATATCAAAATCGATGAGAAGATCAACGCCATAAACTTCGCAGATGCGGCGCAAACTACAGATGAGCAGTTGGTTCTGTTTGTTGATGGCTCGTCCTCGACATGTGGCCCATCCAGCATCGCCTCCCATGGTATACCAACGCCTCCACCCACGCCGACAAGCTCTTCCCCGCCGACAAGTGCGTCCCCGACGCCTCCGTATCTTGCCAATCACCACGGTGGGGCAGCGGTTGTATACAAGGAGGCTGACACATGGGAATCTGTCGGGTTCAGCCTGCCATTTATCCACGGCTCCGACGAGGCCGAAATGCGTGGGCTTGAACAGGGCTTCGACCTGGCCCTAGGAGATCTCCAGGACAGCTCCAACTCGAGGAACAAAGTCCTCGTCTTTACTGATTGCCAGGGAGTGATGAGGAAGCTTGCAAAATGCTTGTCTGGCAATGTCCAGCCCCGAGTGCCGGCGGAAGCGATGGCAGCGTCCAAGGCTCGCCAGCTCCGAAGATTGGGCATGACCGTCGAAGTGCGCTGGGCTCCAGCCCATATGGGAAAATTCAAGTCCGATGGCAACTCGACCGCTGATATAGTCGCGAGAAACGGCCTCGCGTATACTTTCAATCTCTCCGAGGACCGTGCAAGAGGACTTGCCGGCGAGGTGCACCGGATGGAGGACCCGTTCTTACGAAGACCACCACGCATTTGATCGGTTAACCTCTTTTTTATATTTCTTTTTGGGACTGGCAGTTACTGTAATTTGTTTTGTTTACATGTTTTCGCATTTGTTGGGATCAAGATTGCTAGATTTATTATCCTTGTTACACCAAAAGTTTTTGATTAGGGCTAGATGAATAGCGTGTTGGTTACAGATCGACAAATGATACTTCACTTCAAACACACCAATAATCAACATAGCCATGAAAGTAAACGATTAGGCCTATCGCAAAATGATATCATAAACCCTCCATGGACTCCATGGGTTGCCCGAGTTGCCCGGTGCTCATAATAGAAGCGGTAAGCAGAACCCTGCCAAGGCAGTTGAGCCCCTATCCAATAACAATAAACAGCACTCAATAGTAATAAATTAGTGTCGATGCACACTGCGCATGAACGACTCAGCCCCATAGCGATCGCCATAACTCAGCCTTGAAGTGGCCCGCCTAAGACTTCATAATTCCTTTCTTAAACCCCATCTCACTTATCCTCATACACTTCTTTTCATGCTTCTTCATTCATTGCATGCACTCCATGTAATCCTCAGAGGCAAAACACAATGACGATCTCTCCATCCTCCACAAAAGCACCACCACTAGAACGGCGCACCTCCGCCCTAAAAGGCGAGATCGTGGAGATCTGGTCGCAAGTCCAGGCCCGCGTCGTCCAGCTCGCCGGCGGCGACTCCTCCAAGATTCAAGCCGATCTGACCATCGAGGGCGTACTGGCTGTTCTCGACAAGGCGCAGGATGCGTCGGCGAAGAAGGATAGTAGTATTCGGGACGCGTTTGAGAAGACGTTGCAGTTTATTGATACTGTTGGGGGGATTGTTGCGGGCGGTGCGTCGGAGGTAAGCTTAGTTTTCGTGTGTTTTGATTTGTGTGTGCGCTAATGGTAGTGCCCAGGTGTTTGGCCCGTCGGAACTATGTTTCAACGCCGTGAGTATGGTGATCCAAGCATGGCAGGGATACCAAGGTGTATTTGAGAGTCTGGCGACGCTTCTTGAGAAATGTGGGCAGTACATGACTCGGCTGGAATACTACATCAGAGGTGGGCTTGATGCGAAGCTGGCGAAAGTCGCATGCCAGCATCTGCAGTTATTCGTCGAGATCTGTGATCGCACGATCAAATTGCGGCGATCGAAGCGGCGGAAACTGATCGTGTTCACGAAACTGCTTTTCCTTAACGACAATGACATTGATGATTTGTTGGAGAAGATGAACTCGCTTGTTGATGAGGAGGGCAGGCTTGTCACGGCGCAGACATTCAGTTTTGCAGCCGAGACGGTGGTCAGCACGCGTGAGAACCTGGCGATTAGCAGGGCTGTTAATAGCAAGATTGATATGTTGATTGCGAGTAGGTCGGATTCGCTGAAAGAAAGCGATACGAGGAGGAGGAAGGAGAAGATTCTCGAGACGCTGGCGTTTGACGAGAATAAGCTGGACCAGGACAAACGGGAACCAGATCCGTACTGGCAGAGGGTGTACTACAATTACCGCAAATTTGTCGTCCCTGATACTGGCCAATGGATTTTCTCAGAGCCTGAGTTCAAGGCATGGGAGAAAGGAAATGAGGAGGCGCCTGCGATTCTGGCGATTGAGGGCACAGAAGGCTCAGGAAAGAGTTACCTAGCTTCGACAATTATTCGACGACTCAGAAATCGCAGTTCTGCAGAGAGTTCAGACTCGAGGACCCTTCTCGCTTTTTATTTTGTCGAGGGTGACTCCAAGGAGGAACTGAAGAGAACGAACCATCTGGATGTCATCGCCAAATCACTGGTCTGGCAATTTGTCCAGGCTGATGCCTCGTACATGAAGTCTGTTGCCAATATTTGCGAGAGAACTAAAGACATGGATCCGCACGAGATCCCAGGTCGGCTGCTGTTTGATAACAAGGACATCGGCCAGACCATCGACGCCAACTTCTTCATCGTCATTGACGGCTTGAACGATATCGTCGGCGATACCTTCGTCTCATTCCTACAAAACGCCCTGGCAAGTTCTGCATCACACCGCAAGATCCGAATCCTTTTGACTGGCCGTCCACGCGCATTCGAGCAAATCTCTGCGAATAAAGATATCACGTTCCGCTCAGTCCACATCAGTGAGAGAAATCGGCAGGACATTAACATGTACATCGAGTCAAGGATGGACACAATCGACGCCCTGAGGAATAAAGAGCGTTTTGGAGTCTCCGATCTCCGAGAAAAGATCCGCGTTGCGCTTCGTGACAAAACCGCAGGCGATTACTTCAGAGTCAACACCATTCTCAAACGAATCAGCCACCTGGACTATGTGAATGACATTGACCAAGTCCTCGAGAACGCGGGTAAAGAGCGATCGCAGCAAATCGAGGCCGAGATTGAATCCCTGAACAATGTCAGAAGCTCGAAGGAGATTGCAGAAATCAACGAGATTATTCTCTGGATTCTGTATGGTAGGGAATGGTTGCAACCTCGACAGATGGCTGCTGTTTTGTATACCCAAAGCGGCGAGCTTTCGCTGCTAACGCTCGAGGCAAAGCTCCAGCTGAAGTATACTTTATTCGAAGTGGACAGTGACGGGGACGTCGATTTCCGCTCTTATGAAATTGTCGACCTGATCCCTGAAGGAGGCCAGCCTTCCAATGACGAAAGCCAAAATGCAAAGAAGATTTTACCTGAGGAGGTGGACATCGTTAGACACTTTCTTCGCAGCGTCTGTCCACCGCAGCTGTACGACAAGTTCGACTTCGAGGCGGTATTCGAACAGAAACTTCACCATACTGGCGGGCATATATACCGGGACGATAAGGACACTGCCGAGGCCAAGCTTGCAACGACTTGTCTGCGTATTCTCACAGAAGAAAGAGACAAAAGACGCGAAACGCTCAGGCCTTACTCTGTCAACTATTTCTATCAACATCTATCCGCGGTTGATCTTTCGCAGGTGGACCGGCAGTGGAAGCAAGTTATTGGCCCACAGTTAGTGAAGCTATTCCTTGATGAAGCTTCAACTGATGCGCTTCTATGGACCCAGAACGCGGACGATGCTGCAAATTTTGCATGGATGGCCCGTTCTGCATGGTTAGAAGGCGACGGTGCGGCGAAGGAGGTTGTGCGCTGGCTACGAGAGTCGGTGGCAATTAGAGACGTATCTGGCGGCTCAGCCAGAGCCTGGGTATCCAGTCTCACCAATAGCTCGAATCCGGAAAAGCAGTTACTCCAAGGGCTTGCAAAAAGAATGGTCGTGCATTGGCTCCGAGAAGAGACACCTCAGGTATTAGCTGTATATGCATTCTCCTTCATTCTCGGGTGCGTGGAGAGGGTACGTTGCATTGATATCTCCCATAACGTGCATAACGCTGACGCCCTTTACTTTTAGATTGATAGCAACAAACCCCAGGAGGCTAGCACAGACCACGAAGCCCCGACGCCCGAGGACATTGCCGAAATTGAAGAATGGTCACATACCCTGCTGGACTGTAAAAAGGACTCTCTATGGGAGGTCCAGGTGGCCGTTATCCTGCATAATTTCCACCTCGACTCGCAGGCTGAGAGGAGATGCCGCCATGCACTGGAATTGGAACCGAAGAACTGGAGAGCGTCATACTACCTGGCTCATGTGGTGCCGTCAAACAAGGAAGCCGTTGACATTCTGAACAATCTCATTGAAAGACTTGGAACCGACGAAGAATGGATGCAAGGTCCAAATCATGCCTGGGCTTTTGCGGAAATGCTTTTCGATAGAGGACAGCGGTACTGGGAAGTAGAGCAGTTCGACGAAGCTATTGAGTCGTTTACGCAATCTGTCCAGGTGAACTATTCCGGCTTCAGGCGGATTCTGACCATAATCGGACAGTATTATGATAGACGCCTGTGGTCGGACATCCTGGCGCTGCTCAAAACGATACGAACAGGCGCTGGCGATAAAGCGCACCTATCGAGGATGCTCGTCGATCTTGCTTCCGAGGAGACTTTCCACAATATTATCCTGCAAACAGCTGTCGAAACAGGCCAGTTCGAGTTCATCGAGCAAGTATACGACGACGCCATCAAACTATCAACCCAGCGTGAGGCGTACACCAGCTTATACTATATCCGATACCACTATGCGAACGAGATATTCCAGCAGGATAACGGAGAGGATCGCGCTATCGGACTCTGGGAGGTGGCCCTAAGGGATGACCTCCCCCGATCGTTCTTAGACATCGATTACATCCTACCAAGCTTGACGATGAAGTTAGCACCGGTATATCTAGCAAAAGCACGAGCTGCAGAAAAGGGCTCAGAAACAGCCCGTGATTACCTCGAACGTATCTCATCGATCACCCCGGACGAAGCATCCGAAAGCCATGTCATCCTCCCAGCCAAGCTCTATCTCGCACGCTACTACCAAGTAATCGGGGACGAGAAAAAGGCGAAGCAGATTGTCCGAAGCGTGGTAAAATTAGCACTGGAGATGCTGTCCGACAACGACCCCGAGAATGATTATCTCGCATTCTGGCGGCTATTGCTTGTATTCCTTCCCCTGAACGACGACCAGAACGCGCTGGCGGCGGTGACAATGGCCGCGTTAGCCAGTCGCACCGCGTTCGCAAATGTAAACCCCGGCGTACCACATCTAGACGAAGTCAAGAGGAACGGCAATAAGGATCAAGGAGGGAAAGAGCACAGCAAGAAAGAGCGAAAAGAGCAAAGCCCTCGACCTCCGGCCACGCCCAATAGCTTGCAAACAGGCCCAGAGCAAGCCCGGCCGAGTACACCGAACAGTGCACCGAGGACACCTGAGCTTAGGCCGACTGATCCGGATACAGACGAAGAGCTGCCGCCTGTTTTCGCGATCTGTGATGGTGGTTGTGGTAGTTATTGGGAGACGGCAAGTGAGATGTGGTGGTGCAAGGATTGCATCAACTTGACTCTTGATCGAGATTGTTTTGATCAGCTCCAGAGTTATTCTTTGCCGTTGAAACTGTGTGATAAAAGGCACGAGTTCTTGGAAGTCCCTAAGTGGGATGACTCTGTGCTCAAAAATGCTCCGCGAGGCTCGGTGCCGTACGGGGAAAAGGTTATCTCCCTCGAGGAATGGAGGAGGGAAATTGTGAAGAAATACATAGAGTAAGAGCTTGCCTATTCTCAACATGTACTTAACTACGAGTGCTAAATGCACGGACTGGCGTAATAAATACCTCGAGTAAGCAAATTAGAATAACTTCTAAATATCGTCTAGCTCCTGAGTATGATTGCTCGCTAGATTGAGCTCTGTTCCGCTAAGCCCACCTCCTCACTGTCATCATTAACGCCATCATCTAGGCCAACTCTTCTCACCACGAGTTGTGCCTCGCAATAATCAGGGTCATCGTAGGCCTGTTTCAACCAACCAAGCATGTGAGGCCAAGCCTTCGGCATGATGCACTCCACGTTCAGTTCCTCCCCAGACGCATAGCAGTTGCACCCTTGCGTCTTCTCGTCAAAAAGCGGGGTACCCAAAGGCTCGGAAGACAAAAGGTATGCGCGACAGCGAGAGGACACGAATGCAGTGAACGATTCTGGGTCCGGCTCTTCGCCAGCAACAAAGAAGTCAGTATCCTTCTGATGTAGAGGATGGGAGAGGCAGATGGCGGATATATATTGACGCCAGGTGGGCCCTTGGGAGACGTTAGCGCTAATTCAACAGTTGAACCGCATACTGAGAGTGTCACTCACAGTTATTCGCCAAGTACTGGATTGCACCATATCCCCCTTCAGCAAGACCAATGACATCGATTTTGGCGTCACCCCTGACAAGCTGTCCGCGGGCTGCAAAGATGCCTTCAAAAACAGAATTCACATGCTCCAGCGAGTTCTCATGGCCGGGAATCCTGTTCCTATACGTCTCCAGTAAGGGAGGATCAACTGCTGAAACTCGAGGCAGGGCCATTCGAGCGACGTGGGTCATGGCGCGACCTGAGCCGCAGTGCCAGGAGAGTTGACCAGTGTTCGCAAGCACAACGGCGACGCCGCCTTGCTGGGAAAGTGACATTTTGCCCGAGACTCCATTGGTACCATTGTTGTTGCCGTATTCTCCCGGATTGAGAATTGCTTTGACAAAGTTCACAGCTGATCCGGCGTTGATGTTCTCACTACCCACCGTGCGATATGCCCAGATTCCTAGGTCCTGAACAGGCTCACCAAAGACCAATATGATTCGCGAGGCGGTAGATAAGTTTTTGGAGACCAGTATGGGGACGTGCGGCTTTGTTGGTCCAGAGCTGAGAGGCAGACGAAGGGTGACAAGGCCCAAAGCGTGTAGTCTCGGCAGAACAATATCTTGAATGCATTCTAGTTTCCAACCAAAGTCAACAAGCTGCATCCAACTCAACACGATATAGGCCGTTTCATAAAGGCAAAGGTGTTGTGTAATCGAGGGAATACTTACGGTTCATTGCTCCCCGCTGTACCTGATTCCACCGTTCATTTTTGTTGATTTTGAACTGAAACTCCTGTGACGGATCGGAGATTTTCCTGATCTGGTCTTGTTCGTTGACGAAGTAGCTATTTTTGAGGTTCTAGTCAGTTCCCTAGCTTAAAAAGAAAATGGTTGACTTGAACTCACCCCAACTTACCCAGCTCAGCTGGAAACACTGGGTCTGCAGGGAGGTCTTCTCGGCGAAAGACGAACATGTTTGGGTTAATGCGGAAATAGGCAGGTCGACAAAGGTAGAAGTAAAATCTAATAGCTGGGAAAGGTACGGAAGTGGTCGAGAAAGTACTTCGAGTGCAGATGAGAAAACGGAGTCTTTGAAAGATTTGGAAGATCGAGTCCTGAGAGAAAACAGAGAAAGGTCAAGAAAAGCTGAGATCAAGCCTGCGGGTGTTGTTTGCTTCAACAATGAATCCAACCGATTAATTTATCCGTTTGCACGCTCCCGTTGGCATCTGCAGTGAAGCAAGGTTCTGATGAACTGGAAGCTGGATCCATCAAAGTAGAGAACCATTGCTTCATGAACCCAGAAATTCACTTTCGTATAATTCTGCGCAGGAGATAGTAAATAAGAAAATCGGCAGTAAGTGAAATATAAAGTAGTAATGATTTGTATAGACCCGTCTAACTTATCGTACAATCGTCCTCAGATATGATTTTAGAACAAACGCCATTCTGCAAGCCACCAAACAAACTTGCCAGACCTATTTCAACCCAGTAACCCAAATTACCAACTAGCCTTCTTGACTCCTGGTAATTCACCCGCGAGAGCCTGTGTACGGAATTGGTACTAGAGGAAAAACAATGTTAGCCGTACGAAGTGGCCCAAATGGCATGAATTCCGGCGCAGTGTCCTTACTCTTCCAATTCTGAAGTCCCGAATAATACTCCTGGCTGTACCTCCTGCTACACATCGGTTCTTGATCTGGGTCGAGCGGGTGTAGGCGTGCATTTGGGAGAGCTGCAATTGAGCCTGGGCACGGACACGCTGAGGAAGGCTTGTGTTGCGGATGATGTAGCGGAGAGCTTGACTATAACCAAGTAAAGAAATTAGCAGCTTTCTTTCGTGACACTGAGCGCTACCGCAAAGTGAGGATGATTGCGGGTTCGTACCGGTCCGGCTCATACTGCTCGAAAACTTTGCGCTTGGTGTGGTCGCGGATAACGCGGGGGTTGATAAAGCCCGCGATATCTAGCTTCTTCGCTCTGAATTGCGACATTGTGCGTGGCGTGGGAGTGGTCGAAATGTCGAGACTGTCCAGCTTTTGAAGTTGGCTCGATATCGCATTTCCGCCGGAGCAAAGGGTCATGTGATGTGGAATCCTAATAAGGACTAGCGCGGTTTCCCGACCTCATACCAAGGGAAAAGGTTTTCCAATCAACAGGCCTTAGGAGGTATAAGATCGTATGGATTGTAATTAATAGTGGTCGAAAAGTATAGTTTGGTCAGAATATGGGAGAGGCCTTGTATATCCGGAGTTCCTGCGAAGAAGGTGGAGGGTGGATATGGGTTGAGCCTCGAATGGCAAGCCCGCTTGAGACTAGCGAGTATATTCATCGCAGTACCTACAATACAAGATCTGGAATAAACTTCACGGTCACTTCGAACGTGATTAAAGATACGGATATACGGACACTTCATCAAAGAAGGCGGCCCGTAGGTCACTCCCTTCCAATGCTACGAACTTCCGAGAAATCCCGCGACTAATATAACGTGTTTCGTCGGACATAGATATTATAAGCAGCAAACCTGCAGTTTTGGCAAGAAATATTGGACGGAATAGTGGTACAACTTGTCAATTCGTCAAAAGTGTATATGACGAGTAGCGTCTATATGTCTGTACAGGGAATTGCTCGCAAAATCACGTCAATGGCGACACATCAAATCCGACACGCCGTTCATTCCATTGCTTCCAGATTCATCGTCGTCCAATCCTCTAGTGCTTAGGAGCCTGACGGTTGGGGTTGCGGGGGTCGTTCTTGAACTCGGCAGCTGGGAAAACGAGCGGGTTAGCAACATTGTTATCTGGATGAGGTTGCAATCGTCGCAGTCGTGACATCGGTGACCAAAAAACGAGATTATAACGCGGGTGACTCACTGTTGGACATGGCGTTCTGCGCAGAGTTGATGCCGTAGAGGATGACCAGACCTAACCGCGGAGTCAGTACCAATGTCGACATCCCTTAATCCACATGTTCCACATCCGATATAAGTTGCTTCTCGGGGGCATTCTGTATCGGTTTATCCAACGCGGTTATAACACATACCGGCAGCGAAGAAGGGGCCGAGGGGACCGGCTGTACGATACTCAGTCAGTTTCATGCCGTCTAGCCGAGGGCCGGCTCACCAGAACGGAGCGGCAACTTACCGATGGGGGCAGGGAACTTCTTGGGAAGGATAGACATTGTAGCAATTCGTACAGACAGATGCGAAGTGCTGTTGTGAGAAGGAGGTGTGGTTGATGTATCGGGAAAGGGTGCAACAAGCAGGAGCGGCAGCAACGAGGTTTGTCCGGAAGCCCGAGGAGCCACACGCTAGCCGCTTCTGGCAGGTGTCGGGCTGCCGCTTTAAGCCACCCGATAACCATCCCCTCATCAATGTAAACAATCATAGATTGCCGACACAGCATTCTCCATCACTACTTGCCTTGGATTTTTACGTCGTCTCTTCTCGTTCAACGGTCTTCTAACAATATGGCTGTCTCACTTGCATCTTCCGTCGCCTCCCTCCAGTCCTCTCTTCAACTAGTCGATTCCTCAATCTCAATCCTCGACTCTGGCATCAGCGACTTTCCCCGAATGACAAAAGTCCTGCAAACAACACGGGTAAGCCTACTTGTTCGCTCGAAGGCCAAATAGTATCCCCACTCACTAACTCTGGACAACCAGCACTTTGAACTTCTCCCGGAACCCACAATCCGCGACGCCCAACAAGCCCTCCTAGACGAAATAACCCCAAGCATCGCACATCTCCTCTCCCTCGCAACAAACCACGTCGAGAAACTTTCCCGTCGCGAGGAAGGTCTGCGTGCAAAATGCGAGTTGCAAGAGGGGCGAATGAACTCGAGTGAGAGCCGACAGAGTGCATCACGTCCAAACAAAAACGCGGCTCGAGGCAGTGCGGGACAGGGCGGCTCTGCAGCCAAAGCGCTGGAGTTGAGGCGATTGGTTCAGAAGAAAGAGCGCCTTAAGTATGCGGTCGAGCGTCTGGAGTTGCAGAGTACGCAGAGAGAACGCCAGTTGAGGAAGAGTATGGCCTTCCAATGATTATGTCCTGATTGGTTTCGAATCAAGCAAGCGAGCAAATGTATCCTCTGACGCTCCTCTGCCTGTCGACCGCTTGGATGCCTTGTTTTCCCCCAAATGCTTTACGGCTATGTTCTGTTGTGGAATACCCAGCCAACCCCTAATCCGCCGCGCCGCTACCGAGTAGCAACCCAGCTAGGTGTTGGAGGTTATTGATATACCCCAGCTCCCTTGAGGGGAACTGGTTTTCCTGGCCATCGCTACTCGTAGTTAGCGATGCCACTTACCCTCGCCTCCACCTGAAAATGGGAGCCAGGATAGCAACATTTTCTCTTACAGGAGGATGAATAGATCGGAAAGCATTTCAAAGTGGTATTGAGAGAAGAGCCGAATTAAATAGGTATAATGATAGTTATGTCACAGTGGCTTTTGCGCCTATTGTACAGTATGATACAAACCCATCCTTTTCAAGTCCGTATAAGCCAATGACGCCTCCAAAATGCAAAGTTTCCAAGAAATCTTCGAAATATCATTAAAGGTTTTCCCGGGCGAATTTTCTTGAAGCATGCCTAAGCTTCTTATTATCCGCCTGCTTCTTCCAACTAGGAACCTTCTTCTCACCCTTTTTCCGAGTAGGGATTGACAAATCACGAGGCGACGCCTGCTCACCAAAGTCAACCTCGAATTCACCTTCGTCGTCCTCTTCGCCTCGTTCCCTCTTTTCAGCGGCACGTCTTTCCAACCGTTCCTTCTTTCCTTCGCCCTTCTTGTCGCCGAGTCTCAGGTTCCTCGGGATGCGTGTTTTCGCTCCAAGGGCCCACAGGTCACCCCAGTACGCTTTCCGGGCATCCTTGTAAGCCTGACGGCTGAACGACCGGGGAACGGTCCAGCGTTCGATTTTCCCGGCTGGTGTGCAGAGGTCAAAGATTACGTGGCCGCGGCGCTTCATGGGTGTATATACCACGCGGGGCAGCGAAAGAGGGTGGAATTTCTGGTCTGGTTCGGAGGGTGCCTCAACTTCGGCAGATTCCGTTTCCTCAGCTACCTCGTACAGGTGCTCGTAGCCTTCGAATGCTGCGTCTGTGGCTTCGGGCCCTTGCTTGATGCCCTCGGTCTGGCGTAGGTCGACCCCACGTTGAACAGCGAGGTAACTGAATTTCAGGTCCTCGTGGTTATGATCCCTTGCGCCGATGATGCGTTGGTGGAAGGCTGGGCGGATGTATCTTTGTGAGAAATGGCAGAAGTCTTTCCGGCCCTTGGCTTGGCCGTCTGTTTGGTACATGGGGCATCTCTCATGGTTGGTGCAAGGCGCGATGATCATGCCTGGTTCTTTTTGGACCGTTGCACCGTCCCTGGGTGATTCGGTGAGGCCGTTGTATTCTGTTGAGCCAGGGCTCGAAATGTAGCGTTTCAGCAACATCTCGCGAGCGCCACCGATTGCTTCGAAGCCTCGCTGATGTCCCTTTTCCATGAGGATTAGGACTCCGCCGTTCGGGTTCAAGAGTCGCCATAGGTTTTCAACGTATTCTTTCCTTTCGTGTTCTTCGTCGATGCCCAGCAGGGTATGGGGGGCAATAATAACATCAAATTGCTTTCGTTTTGGGACACGTTGGTCATAGATAGTAGGCCCCTCTCGGGTGTGGATATAGTCAGGAAGTCGAGGGAGGAAGGTCGTGTTTTCCAGCATCACACTCGCGCGAAGACGCAGTGGGTCGGACCCCGTGAGGACAGTTGATCTTCCCAAAGGGTAAGGCGCTCCTTTGTGATGATCTGGGACCATGAGTTCGTACTCGGCACGGAGGACGTCTCTCCACGCTAAGACACCGGCACCACCAGCACCGGCATCAAGAACATTGGGTCCACCCTCCTGCGAAATTAACGAGCGTAACCACTCCGACCCCAAGCGCTTCCGAACTTCAGTCAATACACTCAGGGTTGAGGCATACATTGCCGGGTATAAAACTGCAATATACGCATTGGCCTCCATCTCTGACATGAAACGCTGAGATGAACTAAGGCCGATCGGTTTCTGAGGCTCTTGAGCTTGTGCAGGAGCAGTCCTGGCCGATTGAGGAAGAAACTTCCCACCAAATGCGTTAGTAGCTGCCTCTGAGATATGCTTATTGGAAGCGTCTGAGAGGATGGCGCCAATGGGCCCAGTCAACGTATCTTTAGGCGGGAATATGGTGTTCGGGTCGGTGGAAAACTTCGACTTCATTGTCAAAGGATGCAGGCGCGGTGAGGTCTCCTCGTAACCTTCTTCTTCGCCCTCGATAGCCGAATCAAGCAGTACTTCGCCCCCAAGTTGCTCGGCCACTTCTCGAGTTCGGCGCATAGCAGCGGTTTCCTTCACCGGAGGGCCCTTCTCCATATCATAAACGACCGGTGCATCCTCCTGTGTTTCAGTTGCCTCATATGTAACTTCCTCCCATCCTCCGATCCCGTCTGCGCGGAAAAGCTGGTCGGACTCCGGTTCCTCCTCCAGTTCGGCTGCATCTTCCGGAACAATAATAGGTTCGCCGTACAATCTAGTAAATACTGCCGTTTCCTGCTCGCTAAGGTGTCCTTCAGGTAGTTTATGGCCGAAAAGTTGCCTGGCTCGTTGAACCCGTATTTCCACAGTCTGCTCGTCCACGTCTTCGTTCGTTTCGTCTAACGCATCGTCAAGTTTGCCATCGTCGGAAGCCGTGGCTTCACCGTATGCGTCCGTGAGGTCAAGCTCGTCAAGCAACTCCAGGATCTCGGCTTCCGTTGTAGTGATTTTATCAATTAAAGGATAGATCGGGTGCTGCTCTAACTCCTGGTCCGCGGCAGGGTCAGATTCTTCTTTCGCTGGTTGTGAGGCATGTCGTCTGCCAACCACCAGTTGTCCCGATTCGTATCCCGTAGGTTTTCGCCCTGAGCGACGTATCGACAAGAGAGAATCGACTCGATTCGGACCGGCACTCGTGCTGTTTAATCGAATATCCGTGAGCGTCGGTGCTCTGTACCGGCTTAGTTGCGAACCGGCGCGTCGAAGGCTGTAGGGAGTAGAACCGCCGATGTTGTAGGGCTTTGAGCTAGCGGCCCGTAAAGCAGGAGATCGCGACAACATTCTCAGCCTTTCCACTGCCCTGAAAAGGAGAGCAAGATGCTGGACGAGATAAGAAATTTATCTGGCCGCCACAAGAGCTCCGCGGCAGAAAATCCACGCCAAGCCATCATTGCGATGAAACTTGCAATTTCTTATTGGTTGTTCAACTTATGCGCATTACATAAGTATTGGTATGAACATTCATAATATACTATGTACACCGTAGAGTATGAGGCCATTCCAATGCTCACTGCTTCAATTATTCGCGATACGGGAATTATAGAGCAAAGTTACAATCCTAATTCAGGACTCACTATCTTCATCGTTACCCATGAGGACTTTAAGCGCAGTCTTGCACTTGACTACTTCGTGATGGAGTGCCGTCAATTTGGCCATCACCGACATCAGACTGGGGTCCTGGCTCTCTACGCGCACCTTCTCCCTCACTTTAACCTCGTCTCCCTTCCAGTAAAACACATCACCAGCTTCGTCATGGGTGGCCTGACGAGAGCCGAATAATCGGTCCCGTATAGAAAATCCAGTCAAGGAGATATCTGTCGCAAAGGCCGTTGGAGTGTGTGTTTGTGTTGTAGATTCAAGGGTCCTCAGACAGAGCACGAAGGCAGAATCCGCAACTGATAAATGAAATGAGAGATGAGGGGGTAAAGGCGGATCGAACATCTATTACTACCATCAGCTATCGCAAGCAAGGGGTGTTCACTGCGTGCCTTACATTGTCCGGCGCACTCGTCTCCCACCATTTGCCGCGAACGATATCACTCTCGCCCTTCAGCATTTGCCGGCCCTCCGCAATGGTCTCGCCAAGAAGATGGATCTGGCTGTAGATGAAGCGCGCATCAAGTGGATCGCCAGTCCAGGTGCTCACATCGACGATGTCTAGGCACTGTCTGACGGAATCTCTAACCGAGACTAATTGGCTGAGCGTCAACTCCGGCGCGTTCGAAGAGTTTGATAGGCATAGCCGGGTTGTAGGTGCACCTCGAGAGCTTAGAGAGCTCAAGCGCAGTTGGATGTCCTATCGCATAAGGCGGTTAGAAAATAGCCAAGTTCAATCCGAAGTCGTTGGTCAACACATACCCCCTTTACGACCTTTGTCCCAACTCGTGTGACGAAGCCTTTTACACTCTCTGACCGCAACGATGATAGGACTAATGTAGAACCGGGCTCCTTTGGAGCCAGCAACGCAGCGCATTCATGGAGGCCTTCCCTCAGGGAAGCCAGGGACTCCTGTAAGGAGCGTAGCAGCCATTCTAGCTCTTTCTCCTACAACATACCTTCGCCTTAGTACTGCACTCATTGGGAATAAGAAATAGAAACAAGATACGACACAACCGCAGGGCGGTAGAGTGCAAAACGTACCAGAGCAGAGTCGGCTTCCTGTTCCAGGCGATCCTGGGGAATCGGTGGGTAAACCCAAGTCGCCATCCTTGTCGGTCCACGGAAGGGTCCCGCGCGAACTATTTCCACCTGCGCTTCCCCAGAACCGGTAAAAGGGCTTTGGAATGGTAGCGAGTTCTCCCAAGCCGAGCAGCCCTGCTCAAGCCTCAGAGCGCGCAGGTGGGCGGGCCAGTGACGAAGATCGGCGGTGAATCAGTCAGGCAGAAAGAAACCTTCGAACAAGCCAACAGGGTTACCTGAGGTCCACGCCTGATGGAGCATGAAAAGTGTCGCGGGTGGTGCAACGTCAGTAACTGGGCTCGCGGATCGAGTTGGCCAAAACCCAACGTCATGGACATCGACTGGTGGCGGCCCGATCAGGCATAGCGGGGCACGCTAGCCCCGGTTCGGCTAGCATTAAGGTGCAAGAATGACGTTGAGATCATCACTCAGTCTTTGGCTTCATCCTCAAGCTCCAGAGAGTTGCAGAGCCCAGCGCTGTGCCGGCAATGATGCATCATTCTCGTCCATTAGATCATCCATCCACGGCAGGCCCCAACTTTGCGGCCGGAATCTCCGGATCCTTTAATAGGATACCCTCCAGCCGTGTCGTTCGACATTCCATTCCTTCCAGCCTTCTCTAATCTTTCCCGCCCCCGACCCTGCATACTTGCCGCAGCTATACTTCCCTTTGAGGTCGTGATAGTCGATATTTTATCTACCCCTCCATCGTCGCATCGATTTTTCTCAATCGTTTCGAATCCGAGATAGACAACACGCACATAATGCCTCTTTCCAGTAATTTCTCCCCGCGCTTTTTCGGTTTCTCCGTCTCTAACCACGTTTTGCTATACAGGAGCTGGCCTGGGCTTTTTGGGCCTTTTCTTTACTGCCGGAGCCCTCTTGCTCATGTGGCTCACTTTCCTCGGCGGCGTCAGAAACAGTAACCCGGTCAACCAGATCTACTTCCTTCAAGTAGACTCGAGCAGCATCCCTGGTGCACCTGCTCTCTCACGATGGACCTGGTGGAATCTGTGTCCTGTGACAAATGGCAATAGTGTTTGCGGCAGCAACACTCCCGATTTCCCATTCGACCCTCCCAGTGATCGGAATTTCGGTACTGAGCAGAACATCCCGGCCGCCTTTATCGGGTAAGGAGAAATATCCTACCCTATAGTATTTCTGCGCCGCATGCTTACAATTGACTCTACAGAACCAACCACTACTTCCTGACTTCGCGGTTCTCTTGGCCTTTTATGATTATCGCTCTATTCTTCGGTGTCATCTCCTTCTTCACCGGACTAGCTGCTATGTGCACACGCGTCGGAAGCTATATTTCGGCCGTCATGGGATGGATCGCTTTCATCTTCCAGGTGATAACCACCTGTCTCATTACGTATGTGAAAACTGCGACTATATAACACTAAGTAATAGAAACTAATCTCCACGACAGTGCCGTCTATGTCCAGGGCCGCAACAAGTTCAACGCCAACGGCCAAAACGCACGCCTTGGTGTCAAGGCTTTCGCTTTCATGTGGACCGCGGTTGCCCTCTGGTTCCTCGCTTGCCTCACTTACTGCCTTGGTGGCTCTGTTAAGGGAGGAGGACGGGAACGCGGATACAGCGGTCGTAAGCAGCGCCGTCGCGGTTTCTTTACCTCGGCACGACAACCCAGCGGGGAGGCCAACAAGGAGGTTGCTCCATAAACTCGCCATTCCGGTCATTATCGGCTGTCTAACTGCTCTCGGCAACGCATGTTATACACGAGGAAATATGCTATGATACGAAGAAGCCGAATACAAAAGAAGCAACAACTCGATCGGTGATAATAAAACTCATTTTCAGGCCTGGTTCTCTATGTCTGATATTGAGACCAATCCGGTCAACCAATATATTCCAATCCATCTCGCAATGACCTCGCCTAGTCGACTACGACACTGTACACTCGCTCCGGCCATGCTTTGGAGAGCTTTCGCTCAAGTACCCTCTAGAATCCGGTTTTCCTTGAGCCGCGAATTCCTTGACTTGTGATTCATGTTGGATGTTCATGTTTAATCTGACCCTCGACCTATCTTGACGACATGCACGTCTTACGATTTTTATTACCCACTGTTATTCCTAATGTTTGGTATCAGAATATCTGTAATATAATGTTTTCAATAATAATTCCTTGACTATGAATAAACAAGTGAAATTTAAACACGTACCATTCTAGCACTTACCGCGAAAGTTCATACAATGCATATATATATTTAACCGCCTGCTTTAGAAATGCTGCCCACTGTCAATTCCAAAGCAAGCAATCACTGAAATCGATGATAAATAATTTAAAGATTTGAACATTAGAAGGAAGGAAAAAAAATATAAATAAAAATAAAAAATAAAATAATAGCTCGATAAATCTTATGTCAAATCCTCAGACGTTAATATTCAGTTCCGATGGCCACGACGGTATATTTGGGACCTATGTCTTGGCATGCTCTGCCTTATAGGAACTTTTGCAGAGGATGTTGATATAGATCGGTATACGGTATTGTTCTATGATGCATAGATTAAAAAGAGAACGCAAGTCCGAATCTATCGAGTGTTCTATTTTAGGCAAAGATACTCTATATACTTTTGCAGAGTCTTCATTGATACATCAATTCATCGTCAAGCAGTCATTTGCAGGAAAACAGTAAGGCAAAAATTTCCTCCCTGATGACAGTTTCGTATATCCCAGAAGACCTCACAGCAGTACGACCAAGTAAGCTCTGTGAAAAAGAAACAAGGAGATAAACAAAACTAGGAAAGGATCATTAAGATTTTACGTTAGTGTTGAGGAGACCGACAGTTTCATGGCGACTCAACGGCACCGCGGACGGCGTTCTGGCCGCCGACTTCCCGCGCGGTGATCTGCAGACCGAGGTCGGCGTTGATGTGAATCATGAGCTCGACCTTGCCGTTGGCCTTGACGCCCTTGACGGCGAGTTCGGCGATGGGCTTCTCGGTCTTCCAGATGACCTCGCGGATCTCATCCTCCTCGTCCTCATCGGAGTCGAAGTCGGAGTCGTCCTCGTCATCATCGGCCTTGGGCTTCTCCTCCTTGGGCTTGGGCTCGGGCTTGGTGACCTTGATTTCGCGGACACCCTCGACGACGCGAACGAGCACGTCACCGCCGTCCTTGGGAACATTGTATTGGGCAACGCGGCGGGCGGGGAGGGCGGTCTCGGTGTTGAGGAGGGGCAGGAACTCAACGGCATCACCAGAGGTGAACTCAACACCAATGGCGTTGTTGAGGTGGGGAGTGGCGGTAACCATCGGGTGCATGGACTGCTCGATGTCTTCCGTCTCGAACTCCTGGATGAGCGAGGCCTGGATAGCAGCACCCCTGGCGGCCAGCTCAGAGGGG
Source organism: Aspergillus sydowii CBS 593.65 (assembly GCF_001890705.1). Classification (NCBI taxonomy): domain Eukaryota; kingdom Fungi; phylum Ascomycota; class Eurotiomycetes; order Eurotiales; family Aspergillaceae; genus Aspergillus; species Aspergillus sydowii. The sequence continues at coordinate 376,048 of NW_024467866.1, forward strand.
TTGATGGCAGTGGTCTCGAGAGCGGGGGCGAGGATCTTGGTCTTTTCAGGGAAGATGCTGCGAGCGAGATGAGCAATCTTGGGGGTGTGAGAAACACCACCAGAGAAGACGACCTATCAAACATGGTTAGAAAACAACTCGTGTGCACAAGAGAAGAATCACGAACCTCATCAATGTCCAAAACATCCAATCCAGCCTTCTGGATAACTTGCTCGATCAAACCGGTGAACTGAGAGAACACCTTTCCGGAAAGGAGCTCGTAACGAGTACGGTTGATAGTAGAACCGTAATCGACACCGTCAGCAAGAGACTCAATGCTCAGTGTAGCATTGGTACCCAAACTCAGAGCCCTTCTTGTGGCTTCACCCTCAAGCTTCAACTTGGCGAGCCCACGAGCGTTTTCGCGAGGATCGGTCTTGTGCTTCTTCATGAACTCCTTGGCAAAGTGATCGATGATAATCTTGTCTAGGGTAGAGCCACCCAACTCGTAGTCGTGAGCAGTGGCGAGGGTGGTGTACATTCCACCGCGGGAAGCAATAACAGCAGCGTCGGATCGGGTACCACCGAAATCGGCGACAACGATCAGCTTATCGGCGACAACAGCCTCGGGTCTGGCATCGTAGGCAAGAGCAGCAGCAACGGGTTCGTGGATGAGCTGCAGGACTTCAAGACCAGCAGCCTTAGCGGCAGCGGTCAAGGCCTCGCGCTGGGCATCATTGAAGTCGGTAGGAACGGTGACGACGGCGGAGTTGACCTCCTTTCCAAGGTACTCAGTGGCAGACTGCTTCAGGCGGCGAAGGTGACGGGTAGCAATCTCGGAGACAGTGATAGTGTTGGCGGTCTCGCTCTCGGTGTCGCGGATGGAGAACGCAACGGTCGAGTCGGACTGAATTGGGTGCGCGGAGTTGTGGCATGGGGTGGGGTCTATTGACTTAAAGCTGCAACGGGTTGTTAGCAAGCGTATTCGCTTTCCCATATACTCTTCAAGTGGCGTGACTTACTTCTTGCCGAGGTAATCTCTGAAGTATGCAACAGTGTTTGACGCATTGCGGATGAGCTGAGCCTTCGCCTGAGAGCCATGGTACTGCTCTCCACCAATGTACGAGAGGACGGTAGGGATTTGACGATCTGGAAAAAATGTGAGTTTTGGTCGTCCGGATACTGTGCGGCGCAAAAAGAGTGGCATAAGATAACGGAAAAAAAAAAGTTGAACTGACCTCCTTCTTCGTTGGCAATAACCTCAGCCTTGCCTTCCTATATATCGAAGCAGATTAGCATATTTTGCTTCCCAATGCAGCTGCGGAGGGCGCCAGAATAGCGGGACTGCGTACAGGGTTGATACGGGCAATCGAGCTGGAAGAATTGCCGAAAGAGATACCAATGGCGAAACGCTCACCGGTGCCGTTGACTGCGTCGCTCATCGTGAATTAGAAAGGAAATGGAGAGGTGTGGGAGTGTTATGGAGGATGGAGGGAGGAGGAGGAGTGGAGGGGAAGACTGGCGATTCAGTAGATTCAGTCGATCCAATCCTTTGGGCGGAAAAAAAGTTTTTGGTTTGGCGGATGGCGAGTCTGTGTGGCTGGTGCTATCGATAGGACCTGTGGCGGTGCTATCGCCCTTGAAACAGTACTCTGTACATTTTTACGACCACACTACTCCAGAGCGAGGTTTCTGCTAGGAATACGGGAATACTAACAGCAAGGGGTAGGTTACAGAGAAATATTTTCCTTTCAACTTTCTTGATTCTATCGGCCCTTTGAGCGAGTAAACTATGGATATAGCCAGCATCAATCACGTGATAAGCTATCGATAAGCAGCATCACTTTTTCAACTTGACTGAGATCCGCCGCAATACTCCAAATCAAACCATTGTCTGCCTCTGACTGCACAGATCATAATGTCGTCGCCATTAATACTCCTCCCGGGCGATGATGTGCCATCAGATTATCTACCCAACAGTTCAGCGCCATTACGACTAGGCCCAGGCCTGCGTCTGCTCTCACAACCTCCTTCGTCCACACCTTCAAGTCACGTTTTGACTGCGACACAAGCCGGGATACTCTCTACAGATAACAAGCGAAATGCTGTCTCGATCCTCTCTTCGTCGAACCGCCGCTATGTTCCCCTCGCGAACGACCTGGTGATTGCACAGGTTCACCACTCAAGCGTCGATTATTTTCACTGCATGATTACACCACAGTCCGCGCATGCGCTGCTAGGACAGCTATCCTTCGAAGGTGCGACGAAGAAAACACGGCCAATGTTGAGAGGGGGTGACCTTGTTTACGCGCGTGTATTGTCGACGGGACTGGGACCTGGGGCAGAAGTGGAACTCACATGCGTCAACCCAGCGACTGGGAAAGCTGAACCGGGTGGGCTGGGCCCGCTGACAGGCGGAATGGTGTTTGATATTTCCACTGGGATGGCTGCTAGGTTGATTAAAGCGAGCTCGTCGTCATCGGACAGTGAGGACGGAGTCGCAGGCTTGGTCGTGTTAGACGAGCTAGGCAAGAAGCTCGAGAAAGCCGGGGGTTTCGAAATAGCTGTTGGGAGGAATGGAAAGGTCTGGGTGGACTGCTCAAATAGTGAAGATGATGCTGTGAGAGCGACCGTAGCGATCGGACGGTGTCTCACCACGATCGATGAACATAACCTCAACCCCACCGACCAGAGGAAATTGGTGACAAGGACATTACGGGAAATGAAAATAGAGTCATGATAATCAATATCAAAATTATTGTTCACCATTACTTTTGCTTTAAAGAATTGCGCTTCGTTTTAAGTTCTGACTGTAGCAATGTACCTGACTCTATGTACCTCGCGGCGGAGACTCCGCGGCCGCCCAGCCTTCTTTTCCCTCCGCAACATTTTTTCATTCCCTTGTCCAGCGGCTGTTTTGTGTTATCCCCCACGACACCTTCACCATTGCGCACGATTGATTACGGGATTATATCATCTACACAATGGGCCAAGGGTCATCGCAGCCTGCTCATCTCCAAGACCCCGATCTTGCAGACCCGGAGTCCGGTAAGTCGCCCCTATCTAATTGCCTGGACGAGCTCTCCACTCCAGCTCCGGCTGCCCAGCAATTGACATTGACGCGCATCGCATACTAGGCCATGATACAGATATGAATAGCACGAAATCCGACGCAAGCCCTCCCCCGCCCGTAAGCAAGCCCAACCACGAATCGCATCCGCCAAATGGTTCTTTGCCAAAGCGCAAACGCAAGCCGTCTCAGAGCGTCGCAAGCCCCGTCGCAGCCACGACCCCAGAAGATCGTCCCAGCGCACTGAAGCGGAAACGTGTCGTTGATAATCTAGAGAAGGAGAAGACACCGACGCCCAACGGCCAGCATGATACGGGGGTTTCGAGTTCGCAGAGGAACCCTGTCAACCGGGGCTCAGCCGGTCCGGGTCCTAGGTCGTTTTCCAAGGAGATTAGTGCGAAACGGGTGAACAGGGCTCTGTCGGCAGCTGCAAATGGTGGCTCGCCCGCGCCAAGCACCGTCTCAGAAGGCCTGAACAAGGGAAGACTCCATCGATCCAATGGCGAAGCCGGCAAGAATGGGGTTACCGGCGCGTTTCAACCCGAGGAGGTAGAAGCCATTGAGGAGTTCAAGGTGCGGTTTTGCAATTCGTTTGGCCTCTCGACGACAACGTTCGACCTTATCGTGCAACATGGCAAGGGCCCGTTTCCTGGCCCACCGGGCGTCACCAAGTACACGTTCTGGCAGGAAGTACACAGTATTCTGCCAAATCGGGACAAGCGATCTGTGCGCCGGTTTATGAAGCGCCATTTCCAAGCCTCTAATCAGAAGCCACACGAATGGACGGAGGAACAGGAAGATGAACTTGTGGTGCTTTATCACCAGCACGGACCTAAATGGGCCTACATCTCCGAACTTTTGGGCAGGAGTAGTGACGATGTCGTGCAGAGATGGAAGAACCGCCTTGAGCATCGGTCTACGATGAATGTTGGACCGTGGTCGGAAGGCGAATTAAGCCTATTGAAAAAAGTCCTGCGCGATGCCTGGTCCAAGATGCAGGAACAGGGGTACAATGTAGGGGATAGTATTTACGAAATGGATGAGTCATTGATTTCATGGGGCCAAGTGAGTGTCGGCATGAAGCACACTCGATCAAGACAGCAGTGTGCAGACAAGTGGCGCAGGGTAAAGGGTAGTAGGACGACGCAAGGATCCCGGGCAAATTCTCGAGCGAATTCTCAATCAGTATCCCGAAGTGCAACTCCGTCGCAAGCGAATCGAGAGGGTCACAGGGGGCGAAAGAGCGCCACCTATGTGGTTTCCGACGACGACGACTCCGATGCAGGGGATAATGCTGATAACGAGAAGAATGCTGCCGAGAATTCAACACGGGAGACACCGGCCAGCAAGACATCAAATAAACCGAAGAAGCTCGAGTCCAAACAGGAAGAATTGGAATCTAGCTCTGAATCAGACTCCGAGTCTGAATCCGAGGCTACGAAATCTGAAGTTACATTAAACAAAAAACCTAGCAGCTCGGGGGAGAAGGACAGTGTGCCAGAAAGCAAACAACCGTCTTCGACATCGTCGTCCGAAGCATCTGATTCGAGTTCGGATTCAGACTCAGACTCGGACTCGGACTCGGACTCAGACTCGGATTCTGAGTCGACTGGAAACAACAAGACCAAATCAACCCCACAAAAGCATGAGGGACCAGAAGTGACGGGTCATTCGAAGCGAGAAGCCAGCTCTGATGAAACCGATGACTCGTCTTCAGAAGACGGCGAAAGCGAAAGCGAGAATGAAAGCCCCGACGAAATCCCAGCTACTCCTTCCCCAGAACCAACTAAAGAAGAAACATCGAAAGGAGCTAAGCGGAGGCGTTCGAACAGTGCCACAATGGAAGTTGCAGAAGCAGGCGACAAGCGCGTGAAAGTGAAAAGGGAGCGCAGCCCTACACCGTCTGCGGTTGTGGCCCCCGAGCACGGGCACGAACACGAGAGCGAAAGCAGGAAGCAAGATGCAAAACTGCTGAAACGAGAGGACACTGACGAGACTGAGACAAGCTCTGAGAGCGAGAGTGATAGTAAAGAGCAAGACGCGAAGAAAAGAGAGGGCAGCAGCGAGTCCGAAACAAGCTCCGACTCTGACGCTGAAAGTGACTCCTCAGAGCCCAGCACAAATGACGAGGCCGAGAGTAAAAATACAACTACTCAACGAACCCCTCAGCCAGAGGGTACCGAAATGAAGACCAGCTCGCTATCTGATTATGAAGTCTCGTCGGACTCGGATGCGGACTCTACTAGTCCAAGTGACTCAGAAGATGAAGCCAATAAAGAGGGTTCCAAGGTCACTGGGGAAGCAGAGCCAGCCACCGCAGCTCCTGCTATCAAAAAAGAAATTGACAGCGATTCGAGCAGCGACGAAACGTCCAGTTCTGATACCAGCTCTGAGCCTGATTCTGATTCTGACTCGGACTCGGGGTAAATTGGTCCATTGATAACGATTCGATATGTTTAAGATACCATTGTGTTGAACTGTATATTCTCATATTTTCGGGCGAGAGAATTTATTTCCCACGTGTATATACGTCTGAATAAAGAGCATGTAGAACAGGTCGTGTAAGCCAAATTCTTTTACCAAGTTCTTTAAAATTTATAAGTAAAGAAAACCTCCCCGTGTCTATATCACAGCTACACAACCAACGACGCAGCAAGCATAACAAGTCCCCCAAACCCATCCATGCCAGAACACCACTCCTCCCAATCTGCAGGACTCCGGGAGACAATCTCCACATCCAAGACCGTATGGGATAGAACCGCATCCCCACCCCGGCCATGGTCATGGCCATCTTTATCCAACCTGACCAGGCTGCCACTCGCAGCTATCCCAAATGCCGTCTGATGAAGCCTCGGGTTTCTCTCAGTTTCAGCCTGCCATACAGCTTCGTCATTTGCTTCCCAGAGGGGCTTCTTTGCCGGCAGTGGCGCGAGGACTAGGTCTGTTGGGAGGTCGCATCTGGCTGCGGGCTCGAAGTAGACGAGCATGTTGATGATCCGGTAGATGATGGATAATCTTCGTCTTGATTCTTCGAAAATCCATTCTTTCCAGGTTATCCCTTCGTCGTCGTCATCGTAGAGCCCAGACGTGAGGTCGTGAACAGCATCACCACTGCAAAGCTGTTGAGCAATAGCCTGGTATTCCCGTATCCCATTAGCACTGGCATGAAGGAGAGAGGGGGAGAGAGAACGAAGTTGAACGTACAGTAACAGCAGCTAAGAACAGAAAATCCAAATTATTCTCATCCGTCTCCCCCTCGTCCAGCCGAATGAGAATATATACTGTCAGCGCTTGCATTGCGCCGAGCAGTCCCCACCTATTTAGCTTGGACTGGTAGTCTCTTGAGCATATCCTGTTACATTCAGTTCGGACATGCTCCCAGAATGACTTTCTGTTTTTTCCTAGGGAGGTGCCGAGTGTTTGGATCAGGGTTATGCAGTTAGCTAGTGGATTGTAGGTATTATAATTATTCTGGACTTCGTAATTCGGAGCAAGAGATGGATGTGCCAGTGAGTGAGGGTGGATAAACGGTGGGAGTGTATCCTCGCGCAGCATCATCAGGAAGTAGGACTTGAGGGTGTGTAGGATGAGAGTTGTTGTTCGTTTCCCACCGGTGTTTGATTCTGGTCGATGGACGAGAAGGCGAGGGAGGCTTGGGAGAGGTGGAATTGTCAATTGAGGATACAAAGATTGCTGACCTTGGACTTCGCCAGCTGAAGGGTCAGAATGTGTTGACTGATACCCAGCAGGCTTTTCGTTCGACTGTAAAATTGGATCCAGAAAGTCGAAGCTGGCAAAGTTAAGATCAAGGCCAGTATCATAATTATCCCAATTGAGAGGCTCGATTTCGCTGGAGAATCCGAGGTTCACAATCCCCGAATAGGGCCCAGAGTCAGGTATGGTGAGCGCGGGATTAGCCCCACGAGGAGATCTGGAATCGGAAGTGGAACCCGTCGTTGGAGACACATCGCTGTCTCTATTTCTCGAGGTCAAGCTTGGATAACGACATTCCACTCCCTTGGCTGAACACCTGGAGCACTCAGGCCGCCTGTTATCACACCGGGCCTTCCGCCGCGCGCAGGCAATACAAGACCGGGGCCTCTGAATCGGCCCGGCTCTTCTAGAGCGGCAATAGTATCCGTGCCTCTTTAGCGTCGATTCTAGAAAGCGTTAGCACTCAGAAACAGGGTTAGGAGGCTGATGAATGTGAACGCACGCTTGTTGAACGGCTTGTTGCACAGCCCGCAACGCAGGACAGATTGTATCTCCCGCTCAGCATCCATTTCAAATTGTACCACTGCAGTTTGAAATGAGGAATGGGATTATGAGGACCGAAATTAGGAGGATATCTGCCACAGAAGGAGTGAGAATTGAACGAAGAGGCGCATTTGTCAGCATCGATGACGCCGGGACGGACCAGATTAGCCCTAACTCGATGGCGGGCGGGACATTTTGTAGAGCTTCATATTGGCATATTGTACACTCCGTTCTTAGCTATATAACGACTCAACAGAGCACCCAGATCATACTTCACATCAAGCAAGTTAGGCTGCACTCTATTCATCCATTCTAACATAACTCCCACCACAATGGCTCCCTTCCCATCTGCAACGCGTACCTGGCACTCAACCTCTTATCCCTCCATCTCTCCGACGAAACCCTCTCTCTCCGCAAAAGGAAAGACAATCCTGATCACCGGCGGAGGCACAGGAATTGGCGCCGAAACAGCCCGCTCCTTTGCCGTAGCAGGAGCATCCAGAATCGCCCTCCTCGGCCGACGGATCCAACCACTCCTCGACACCAAAGCCGCGATCGAGCGGGAGTATGGCCAGACCACAAAAGTCTTTGTAGCGCCCACCGACGTGACAAAGAAGACCGAAGTCGATGCAGCGTTTGAGAAGTTCGTCTCTACCGATACCGACACTGGTACCGGCACCAAAAGCGACATCGACATCCTGGTCAGCAACGCCGCAACAACCGGTCCATTCGAGGGCGTGGAAGACGCAGACCCCGCGGAATTCCTAAACGGGGTGGACGTCAACCTGAGCGGCGCATTATACGTCGCTCAAGCATTCTCGCGATTCGCGGCCCCAGATGCAGTCATCATCGACGTCAACAGCAACGCCGCGCACCTGAACTACGGGCCTCGCTTCGCGTCCTACAGTATCGCCAAACTGGCGGTTTTCCGGCTGTGGGATATGGTTGGGTTTGCGAATCCCCGGTGGAGTGTTTTCCATATCCAGCCTGGGGTTGTGGATACGGAGATGAATCGGGCTGTGGGTGGGGTTAAGGCGGTGGGGTATGAGGATCATGGTATGTTGGACAGACTTCTATTCAGGTCATGATCTTTACTGGGGGATGCGTACAGGTGACTGACTGACTTGGTGATTGGCTAGTTTCTCTTCCCGGCAGCTTCAATGTGTGGCTTGCGAGTTCTGAAGCACGGTTCCTAAAGGGGAAGTATCTGTATGTGAACTGGGATGTAGACGAGTTGAAAGAGAGATCTGGAGAGCTTGAAGGGAGTACAGAGCTTAGTATTGGTCTTGTGGGATGGCCGTTTGATACTGAGGGCTGGCAGTCCAAGTGGGATGCTTAATGGAGATAAAGAACTGGAAGAATTCGAGAACATGTTGAATGTGTTGGAATTTGTTAAATAAATGATTAACGTGGTTTAAGAAATAATAAAGGTCGGGTTCCTTAGTTGGCATAAAGGCGTTATTAAATGGAATTCACGAGAATGTTTCACCAGAAGGAATGATCCTCTGTCTATCCTCTTTGAGGACTATTTTACATTTTCATAATGAATAAAAGGATGAATCGAAAAAAGCAGACGTCTGAATTTGGCAGTAACGGGCTGCATAAAGAGATACCTGGGAAATGGTCCTTCTTCAAGGCAGTGAATGACTGGGTGAATAATATTTCACGGAGAGCATTAAGAATAAAGGCCAACTGGTCTTTTGCGAAGGCGAAACACAACTGGCATAAATTGCCCGAAGATTCCATAGCAAGTAAAGACATAGTATTTCTATTTCTCATCTCGACTGACTGCTCACTATGTCTAGCCAGAGTAGCATGAGCGACGATGACGACCTTCCGAACCTGCGCGAACACCGCGTTGGATTGTACGACGCCCCGAACGGACAGCTCTATTTCGGGATGGGCAGAGTGTGTGAAGTTGGATACAACTCTGGTGGCAGGGACAGCACGTACTTTCGTGTCAGGCCGCTACCAGGCTACGGACGAGAGGGCAGGTATCAATTCCGGGACATCTTTGAGCACCAGCCCATGCCTCAACAGTACTATACGCAGCCTCTGCCTGAAGGAAACAAACCAAAACGGTTTGAACCACCGACTAAGGAGCTAGAGAGGGTCCCGAAACTTGGCGAAGAAGCATTTGGATTGTACATAACACCTGACCACATGCACTATCACGGGGTTGGGAGGGTGATTGCTGTGTGTCAGGGGGCCAGTCCCTGCAACGGGACCCTTATAATCCATGTACAGCCTATAGCAGGCAAGACTGGCGACAAATACCGGTTCCACGACCCTACTTTTCAAACATATATGCACGACGACAACCTGCCCAGTGCTCCCTACCCCGAGGGCGCAGGAAAGAAAGGGAAAAAAACAGGAGCATTCCCCTCTCTCCCCCCCAATCCAAGCCTAGGCGAAGAGGATTACGGCGCATACATTGCGCCTAATGGGCAGTGGTATTGCGGTGTTGGCAGGGTGGTGAGAATTGGTGTCAACGCAGTGGATACCACACATGCCTACGTCGAGCCGATACCAGGTAAACGCGGAGGTCGCTATAATTTCTGCCACCCCATTACCCGCGACTGGATGCCCGATGATCAACTTCCCTGGGCTAGGCAGGATGCTTCTACGTTGTAGAGCCTTTTCTTGGTTTACCTGTGGGTGGTCTTGCTGTAGCCATCACCAAAAGTAGTATTGTTGTAACCTAACTGGAGTAACATGAAAGCAAACAGAATGCAATGCAAATTTGAGTTATGATTTATGAAAACACTTATCCTGGATATCATCACTGTTTAAACCTCGTACAACCAATTCCGTAGAAGCAGGCCAGTTCATCTTTGGCTGTGCATGTCACGACTCCCCGTGGGTTGACACCTCTCCACCGGATGTCGTCGTCGTCGTCGTCGTTTTCGTCGTTGTCGTCGTCGCCGCCGCCGTTGTTACCGTTGTTGTCGTCGTCGTTGTCGTTGTCGTCGGCGTCAGTGTCGGCTTAAGTTTCGAGGCATTGCGTTTCTGCATCCAGTCCACACTTGCCGGATAAAAGGACATGATCCGCTTGATTTGCTCGATAAGCACCGGGTTCCGCGACTGCGCCGGTTCCAAATACCGCTGAAACTCTCCCTGATGCTTATCGCAGATCTCCTCGGTGGCGCGATTATCCTTCCGGGTCCTTGGATGGCCGATCGGGCAGTGGAATGCTGCATTGCGGTTCTCATATATGATCGCAACCAGGTGAACGGCGTCGACATCCAAATTCACTGCTGCCATTGCGCTGTCTTGACTGATAAGGTGGGCTATGCACCGACGGATGAGTTCGGTCTTTGAGCTGCCACCGGCACCGTTGTTGTCCCCGGATGCTTCGTCTATATGATTGTGGAGTTCGCCATGGGCACTGTCCTTGCGTTCATTCTTCAACGCCTCCAGCAGGTTCCCAGCGCGTTGCGGAAACCCATCGAAGCCCAAGTCTTGAGCGGCGAGGCGAATGCTATTGAAGACCCGACCGGCGTAGTCGCCTACCAAGGCCAGGAATCGAACGCGTCGGTTGAACTCCCTGCTGGAGAGATCCCTCGGTGCGGTTGTCGAAGCATTACTTGTAGTAGGTATGCCGAATATGCTGTCGGCCTGTTTGATAATTGCATCAAATGAAGTATCGTTATGCTGCACTTGGCTGGGAGCCTCCTTGGAGACTTGATCCATGGCATTTGATTCCATCTCGAATGGGAGAGGGGCCCCTTCAAACAGGCTGGCTGATTCCAGGGGATGCAACTGCTGGGTTTGGGCGGCTAGGAAAGGTCCCTGTTCCTCTTCGTCGCCGTCGGCCTCTATTTTGTTTGATGACTCGGTGGAGATGATGGGCGAGCTGGACGAACCTGTTGAAAGCCTGCGTTCCACTGTTCTTGTACTCTGGTCGGTGCCCTCTTTGCTGGATGATATGCTCCGGCATCGGGATGGGATCGGGCTTCCCGTTGAGCTTTTAGGCCTGGCTTTCTGCTGTGCGTTGCCTGTTGAGGTTTCCATTCCGTTTTGGTCGGATGGTTGTTGAGATGTATCAGCGGGCGGCTGGCCAGGAAAATGGTGGTACTAGTTATGACTGCTAATTGGCTTGTATTTATAACTGGTTCTGTGAAAATAAGAAGGATATCCAAGGTGTAAATGGTCGTTGATAGACGGGATAGATAGATGAAGCCGTGGATTATGAAGGGAGGAAATGACCGGGGAGATGCGTGTTTTTAACCCAGAGCTGGATAAAGAAATGCCATGGAATCTGATTCTGCTTGATGCTTCTTTCTTTGCATATACTCAGCAATGTCTACGGGATCTGTGCTAGGTGAACGGAGCAACGCACAGCCTCTCCTTTACTTCGCTACAACTCTGTGCTGGAACAAGGCACCCTTGCACATAGTCCATCAAAGCAATTCAAGCCTGACAAAGTACCCAATCATGTCATTTGAACCGCTAGCCAGTTTGTCGTTGTATAGCCTGCCTTTCATCGCTGGAGCCCGGATTGCAACTCACGAAAGAGACCTTAGGAACAGGCGGTATACAAAATTAATGTCAAAGCCATAAGGACAATGAGACTACTCTATCATGTTTGTAAAGTAATAGCGGGCTCTACAGTTAAGTAACCGGTCTTGTTCTGTTGGCGTTACACAAGCCCTATATGGTGGCATTATAATTGACTGCTCCATCGTTGTCAGGTACCACAAATAAAGAATAAACGCGATTTCGCTAGACAGGAATATTGAGACTTCTACTGGTATATACTGGACAGACTATGTGCGAAAGGCCTGGGTGATTGGCCGTGGTGCATGGTCCTTATACCAACACGTTCTTATAGAACAAATTACTGCGGCGATCACCGGCCTTCCCAGACGCAAAGCCCAAGAAGAGTCTCGCCTCGCCATCCTCAGTCTTATAGATTGCCAGACCTTCAGGCTCACGGAACTCAAGCGTCGACCCGGCCTTCGTGACAACAGGGCCCTGAACCAGCTTCCCAGTATTCAGATCCATCGACAAGACCTCCGAGTTGAGCTCCCCCCCATTCGCCTCGTACGACTCCCCAGTGAGAATATAAAGATACTGCCCATACACAGCGTAGCCCTGGTTCACACCCGTCATCGCACCCAGATCATCCTTGACATTCGGAATCTCCCAATCAACCAGCGGGCTCGAGAAATTCCCCTCCTTCGCCTCGTCCAGCGGCCAAACAGCAATATTCATCTTCCCCTCATACTGATACCGCGCCACGAACCGCTCATAAACAGGATCAATCGTCGCCGTGCCGCGCTCGAACTTGTCCTCTAGCGGTTTAATCCGCTCCCTGTCGTCCTTGGAACTATCCAGCGTCTTGCCGTCCTCGAATTTAAACCGCCACAGGGCCGTCCCGTACCCGCTCTTCGCGGCGTCTGTCTCAGACCAGATATATGTGTCCTTGCCGACGGGCTCGGCGGCGATATTCACCCCGTGTCCGCACGCAATCAGATCCATGGATCCGAGCAGGTTGCCGGAGAAATCGACCTCGCTGATGGTGAGGTCGCCCGAGGTGGTGCTTGTGCCGTCGCGGCGGTTGACGATGAAGAGGCGCCGGTTGACGTTGTCAAAGGCCATGGATTGCTGGACGGTGGAGGCGGCGGTTTTCTTGTGTCGCCAGAGGTCGTGGGAGGGCGTTGTTAGATCGAACCGTTTCGAGGAGGGGATTTGGGCCAGCGCGGTGGCGGCCGCCGTTAGGGCTGTGAAGATTGTGCTTGCGCGCATGGTGTTAGATATTGGTAATTTGAGGGGATCTGTGGTTTGATCTTGTAATGGCGAATTTCCTGCCTTTAAATAGTTAACTATCTACTCTCAACCTCGGTTCGCTGGGCGATCTACGAGAATACGAGGTATAAAGTATAAATATAGAAATCCCACCTGGTCCTGGTCATCTCGCTTAGATCCGCATACGGCGCATGGAACCGATCAATACGAGGATCGTCAACCTTTCCAGGCTTCCAGCTGCTAATTTATCCACATGTGTTTGGATGAGAGAGCTGGATGGCTTGTTCCTAGCAAAATACTTCCGTGATCAGGGCTAAAGATCTGCAAAACCCCAGCTCGTGTTCGAGATCTGGTCGTGGATTCTCCATTTGTCCGTATCTGAGTCGTGATCTTACTACGAGCTGAGCAGTCAGACCTGGATGAGCCAGTTCTACTGTATTCAGGAATGGGGTTTGGCGAATCGAATGGTACCTGAGTTGTTGCTCTTCGCGTCAAAAAGTCGGATATACAGGCTGACCAGGTGGATAGTAGAATTGGGGTCAGACGTTCGGGTATATTAAGCCATTTATGAGACTGAGGTAAAATGTGTTGACTACTCCTGAAATTGGGATATGGGTTCCAGGCATCCTGGTGCAGATTACGGGTTGGCCGGTTTAGGGCATGTCTACCCTAGGTGGCTGCCCTAGGCATCTACCAATTGCCAGTTATTAACAGATATTTTCTCATCATCCCAGCATTTATCGTGTGAGCCTGAGAGATAGGGTGATGGGCATAGGTTCGACATTGAAAGAAGTTTATACTACCAGGGCTTTCCGCATGAGATGCTCAAGACTGTGCATGAAGATGGAGTGAAGGTTATTGGGGCGATGACGTAGGGCTACGTTGATAATAATGAGTGGGAGAGTTACAGGGAGCAGTATGGATTGCAGGGGGTGAATAGGACGGATGGGAGTGCGATGCCTAGGAGGAGGCTGAAGAAGAGTATCTTTGACTATGTGGATTTCTTTCAGAGGCATTCGCAGTATAAGGTGGATGAGCAGGGAAAACCGTATTATACTTGATATGTGATGAACGGGCTGCAGCTGCGGTTTATTGTTAGGGGGTGGGATGAATGTGTGGATGGAGTGGCTGCGGTCATGGTGTATGGAAGTATATTGGGTGAGCTGATTGAGGTGAAAAAGAGCGAGGAGGACAACGAGGAGGAGAATGATAGAGAGGGGGAGGGGGAGGAACAGCTGAGTAGATACCATCTCTTTAATGTATATAATTCGTTGATTAGGGCATGCCAGACCAGGCAAGCACTACCCAATTGGGTAGTTATCTATATTGTGATATGATTGGCTGGACTGTCATTCACCGAGCTACGCCCGAGCCCGCCGAGATGCCCCGATGCACGCTGCGTCCCTGCATATGCCAGTTTCAACGTCCACCCCGCCTGCTTATCCGCAGAAACTTCACATTACCTCTATCACTACTGAAGTTGTAGATACTGTCGAATATCATGTCAGAGCGCGAGTCTAGTGCCTCCAGCGGAGCACAGCAGTTCCGCTTCGTGCCCGAGAGCGGCCAGTCGGATAGTTCCTCGAGCACAGCGCGCCAGTTCCGTTTTGTCTCTGAAAGTGGCCATTCGGAAGCCCGGAGCCATGCGATGCGCGAGCACTGGAAAAGGCGACATAGACGCAGGCAAGAGGCCAGGTTGAAACTTAGGCCGAGCTGCAAGACTTTGCTTCCCCGGGATAGGAAGCTGCAAGAATCTATATTGAACCAGGATTCCTCCAATCAAGAAGATGGAATGCAAGAGCATTATTTTGCCGCGCAATATTTCCCTGGATTGAATCAAATACTGTTTAGCTCCCGTCCAGATCCCTTCCAGACTTGTCCTGTTCGTCTGACAAGCCAGCATCAAAAATTACTATACCATTGTATGCATCAGTCTTGTGTTTCAACTCTAATACGGTAGCTTACAAATTCCAGGGATAGGTGCTCACGCCGTGATGATGTTTGAATATCTAGACGCCTTGGATTTCAACCCTATGAGAGACGTGTGGTTTCCTCTAGACCTTTCAAATCCATCGTCCTTTAATTGCATCATGGCACATTCTGCGGCCCACTTGGCTCATCTTTATTCGGGGACACCCGCACAGCGTGGTACAAGATCGTCTGATGCGTTGAGCTATAAGCTCGAGGCAGTACGGATTCTGCGATCTTGGCTTATTGACCCTGAAAAAGAGCTAAGTGATGACTCTTTTGCTGCTGTTATTCGTCTTCTCACGTTTGAGGTATTTCTTCTTTCATCATTTTGTGTACGATTCTAATATGTGAATAGAGATACTGGGGGTCTGTCGGTGAATGGAAGATCCATCGTGACGGTCTAGAAAGAATGATCCAAGCCAAAGGCGGCGTGCACAGACTACAGAATAATTGGCGTTTAGAGCTCGTTGTCTATCTGTACGACATCTCGAATACCCATATAATGCCGGCAATGTGGCACACTGACGTTTAACATAGTGTGTCTCTCATGTCTCAACCCTCATGGTTCGAACCCACAAACCACTTGGAGGATATATCCCAATCTCCATTCCGATCGCCAATCAACAGCCCGACTCAAGAGTCATTAGATGTGCAGAATGTCCGCTGTCTGTGGCTTATATCTTTTATTCAAGACATGAGAACGTTCATGGGAACCTCCTACAGTGCAAGACTGCCCCTCTTTCCCTCCCTGCACTCGGCAATGGGCCTTCTACTCAATAAATTCATGATATCGCACAAGATCCCCTCGTCAGAAATGAACGATCCAGACATGGAACACGAGTTGCTAGGATGTTTATTCTCTGTCGGTGTTGTGTTGCAGGAGTCGATATGTCATCTTTCGGAAGACTCATTCCAGGAACATTCATTAAACACGCTGTCGGCGTTGGAGGACGCGTTGAGAAGCTCGCAGGAGGCATGGAGCAACTCGATTCCGAATTTACGGTTCTATCTTTATCAGAGTTTTATGTGTCTTTTTGACTCTGGGGAGTTTCAGATTAATTATGTTAGGGAACTGGTTGATGTTCTTAGCACGTTGAGCTTGGAGGCAAGGCAGGGTGCTGAGAAGTGTCTTTTGAATTTGTTCTATTCCTTGGGGGGGAAGGGGGATAGATCTTTGATTGACGATGGGTGGACGCCTGATTCGCTGCTGTCGTCTGTGCGTGGACATTGAATAGATGACTTTCCATCCTATCAAATACCCTCTTCTAGCTGTACCTAATTTTTTTGATGTTGAGGTATATACACGAGTATGGAATGTTAATACTTGAAACCACGCTACATGTCTTACTACAAGATCAATTCATGGTCAAATATCACTAGCATTGACAAAGGATACATTGATGAATACATAGCGAGCAATAAAGATACCAAAAGAACTGCGAATATACCCCCAACACAGCACTCAAGACGAGCCCCGATACTGCGTAGCATTCTCACAAGCAGAAAAATAACCCGGGCGCCGTTCCGTAAAACATTCAATAGACGGCTTGAATATATGTAACCTGCAGTACAATTAACACTGTAATTCTTCTATGAATTTAGAATAGTACATACCCATTTTCAATCAAAGCCGGTCGTATGACAATTTCCCTCTCACCCTCGGTAAACGGAACCGTGAACAGAGTACACCCGCAGCGCCGGCAAAAGTACTTGTCCTTGGGCTTCCCACTGACAATTCCAGTAGTGATTGAAAACCTGGCAGCCAGGCCTTCCGGATCGTGTAATGCGAATTTGGATGAAAAGTAGCTCGCTGTCTAGTTGGATTGTAAGTAATATGTCCGTCCTAGCTTGTGTGGCCTTCAGCCGTAGACAATACGTGGCAACGTACTATCTGGCAGGGTCCCCCAGCGCCTACACTGCAGTCTTTACAATAGCAGCAATAAACGGCGTTTGGATGGCCTTGGACTGTGAAGCTGATGCCCTCGCATAGACATTTTCCGGTGTGGGTGGCGGTATGGCTTCCTTGGGTAGACATGTTCAAAGGTTGAGAATAGCTTAAACAGGTGATTTCTTTTTTTGGAATACCTTTAATGGACTTATGGCACGTATTAAAGCTGGCTTGCAATTACGACTGAAAGACAGGAGTCTCAACCCCTCGGCACACCCGATTCGGGACTTGAAGCCGACGCCGGCAGGTCGTGATAAGGTTGCAGCCGAAGCCGACAGGATCCACTCTATGCGTCGGGGTACATATTAACTGGCTTATCATTTTCACTTGTGGTCTCGACGGCGTGCGCGTCTAACTGGCTTTATGTAGGAATCGGGGTAAATCCAATCATCCACCCTATATAGCCATGCCAGTCACTCTTATGCTACCAAGTCTCGCAGTACGGGCGAATGGCAATTTCCGATGTCATATGAGCCAAAGGCTGCGTATGGAGATACCAACAACTATCGGCAATCTGCAATTCGAACATCAGCAAGACGGAATAAGCCATTTCGAATTTCGTCGACGACTAACAGCAGCAGGATCCAACTTAGCATCCCAGGACGAAAACGGCTTCAGCCACCACGTCAAAGGCATTCGAACGACACCATCAATGATCACATGGGAGACATGCACCCCCTGCGGTTCGAACTCGCGGGCGAGACCTTGCGTCAGCGCTCTCAATGCATGCTTGGAGATGGCGAATGGCTGCATCCAAGCGTTTGCTTTCACGGATGCCGTGGCGCCAGTGAAGATTAAGGTGGGGACAAGTTCTGGACCTGTGCTACTGCTTCCTCTGGCGGAGAGGAGAAGTGGGAGTACGGCTTGGGCGAAGAGATATGCCCCGGTCCTGTCCAGGTACTAATCAGCAACTCGACTCGGCATATTCATCCTGGATATTATGTGTACAGTGAAATATCAAGAGCATGACCTAGGTCAGGCTCAGACTGCCATAGAAATGGCTTGGGAAATGGACGACTGCTGGCGTTGAAAATTGCCCCGGCACATTTCGCTCCAAACTGCTTTTTTATACCGTTGAAGGCGAGTTCCACGCTGGCCTCGTCTGAGATATCAACCTGGTAGCTGACAGCAGTGCCCCCGTCCGCTTCGATCTGGCAGACCAGCTCGCGAGTGAACTCTGTGGACCTTGCCAATAATGCAACGGGGTACTGTTTGGCGAATTTCCTGGCTAGTGCAGCACCTGTTCCGGGACCTTTAAACTGTCAGAGCCCAAGCACAAACTTTTGATCTGATGCAGCTGCTTACCGACTCCGGCTATAATGGCGAAGGGTTGTTGGTCCATTTCAAGGGTATGGGTGCGCCTCGATGCTAGTAAGCCGATTACAAGAGGTATATCTTGCTTTATAACAGCAACCGAGATAGGGTTTGCCGAGGCCAGGCTCTGATCACTAATCTATGCTGATCACAACGATATCCGCATCTATTAGGGAGGGCGATGATGAATCTGTTATAAATAGACTATTTCACATGATGTTTCTTTCGATGCTTTTTGGTGTATAACTGCCAACCGTTGCCGTCAAGTTGACAGATACCGGAGATCCGTATTCTCAAGCGGTACAATGACTTCACCCTTTGTGCTTATACTGGCTACTGGTAGGGCTTCACTCTGCATTTTGCAGCTAATCTAACAAATAGCAGGTTCATCCGGAACCGACACTCAAATCGCACTCAAGTTTGCACCTCATTATCCCATTGCATTCCTCTGCGACGCTCAACACAACATGGATCACTCTGTCAAGGCAGTTCAGGATACAGGCAGAAAGGCAGCAGTATTCAAAGCGGAGCTCTCTGCCAGCGAGCAACTACCAGCATCTATTTCCGCCATTACCAGCCATTTCGGAAATCGATGCGCCGCGGCAATATTCCAGTTGCGCAACGAACCAAATACCGCAGTGGCCTCCGGCTTTCTTGAGCAAAATGCTGTCCAGTTCCGTGAGAAAGCTGTATTGCCGATTAAAAATGCCTACGCCTTTGCTCGACAGGTAGTTCCGCTACTGCTGAATCACGCCGATGGCTCGGGCTACCCCCCTACTTTAATATTTGCCGGCCCATCTGGGGACTCGTACTCGGATGAGATCAACGACGGCGCTCTGGTTGCCTTATCCCGTAGCTTGGGAAGGGAGGTTGGGAAGAAGGGCGTCCATGTTTGCCATGTCAAGTACAAGAAGGGCCCCGGGGTTTCTTCGAATAGCCCAAATCCAGAGTCTGTAAGTTATCTGCGACAGTTGAGTTCTAAGTTCTTTGACTAAGACCGTCATACCCAGATTGCTGTAACGTATTGGCATGTGCATACGCAGCCTTTGTCTTGCTTTAGCAATGAAATCACCATATAACTGAGCATGGTTGTGTACTGTTAGGATAAATGGGTTTCGAAGGATAACTGTGCGTAGTGGTGTGGGTATCATATCTTAATATTCCATTATTCCCTCTAAAAAATAACAGTAGAGCGCAAAACATATTACTGAGCTCAAACAGAGTTTCTTATCAATAGACCTGTTGAATTGACAATTTCCTTGACTGCGTCTGACAGTACAACCAGAGGTATCCAGAGCATACAACCCATTTTTATAAAGCTGACCACTATGCAGCACCATTGAACACCTTCCCAGCGCGCCATATCAACCGCAGACAGACAATATTACTCCCCCACCAAAGCAGCGGCCTCAGCGCCGCCCATCCAAACGTCGCACTAAACACATAATTTCCCCAGAACGCAAATCTCAACCCCGTATAAGCCATCGCCGCAAAGTTAACATCAGCAGTCGGCAACCCCGCAACCTTCGCCAGGACAAGTGCAGTAGCAAATACAGGGAAATGATCCATTGAGTTCGCATGCGCCGCTTCATTGCGCTTCAGCCGATCAAGCTGGGCCTGGGTGATTTTGCCCTCCGAGACTGCTCGGGGCCCGTACTTGTCGAGATCGCCGCGGGGGCTGACTTGGTTGTCGATCTTGTAGAGCATTTTCAACCCGCGGGCGGAGGAGAAGGCGTAGGCCCAGAGGGCGTTGATGATGAGGTACCAGGCGGTCAAGTCCTCTGGTTCGGAGCCTGGCGTGAGGCCATGGTTTGTGGCGATGGAGGACATTTCGAAGGTTGGGTATGGATATGTGAACGGGAAGTGGAATATGATGCAACAATTCGGAGACAGGCGGTCTTATAAGTTATCACTCTGACTGTGATCTACAAGTGGGTATCAGTGATGTCTGGATGGCTCCTTTATTGGTTATTCGTATCCCCAACCATTCGGTTCCCTGATTCACTGGCCGAGGCTGTCCCACTCTTCTCGGCGCATGTGGGAGATGGAGAAATCGCAAGGCTTTCCGTTGTGGGATAGACTGTTGACTGATCCGGCTATACAAGTATATTCTCAGGAAGAAGTATATTATTGACCATTTATGTGGTAGTTTATGCTGTCAAACTCTCAGGCCGGCCTCCTTGAGGAGGGGAAGAATCCTGGCCAGAAAGTAGTCAAAGTCCACCACCCAGTCGTAGAACCCTAACTGCACGCCATCGATGCCAGTTCGATGCAGCGCTGCGAGCTGCTCAACAACTTCCTTCGGCGACCCTATAACCTCGACATTACCACCAAGCTTGTATCCCTGCTTTCGCGGGCCAGTCTGCCCCCGCCATGCATGCGCATCGCTATCATAGCTCCTGAACGTCTTTGTCTCCGTAGTATCCGCTTCAATACCCCCGACAATGCCCTGTAGATACTCCTCGGTTTCTTCCGGCGTATCCCTGGAGACAACAACAGGGTTAATCAAGACTTTAATCTCCCGCCCTGCTGCCCTCGCAGCATCTTTGATATTGCTAATATGCCCCGGCAGCGACTCCAACGCACTCTCGATATCCGCACCCCCAGGCGAAGTAATAAAAACCAAATCCGAGTACTTGACAGCAAAATCCACACCCGCGGGGGACCCCGTCGCATTCACCAGAACCGGCCGTCCAAACAGCGGCTTCGGCGTCACCCACGCATTCTCCAGTTTCCACGACGACACTTTCCCCTCGTATGTAAGATTCTCCGTCTCCCCCCAGAGACTATTCACCACGTCGAAGAATTCCCCAGCCATCTCGTACCGCTTATCATGCTCTATCCGATTCCATCCGAACATCTGGTGCTCGATTGCGCGGTGGCCCGTTACGATATTCACACCCCATCTTCCCTTGGAGATATGATCGAGCGTCGCGCCGTATTTGGCGATGTGCGGCGGATGTAACGGGCCGTAGAGAACGTGAATCGTCGAGATGAGGAGGATGTTCTTCGTGGCAGCGGCCATTGCGCCGAGGGCGATGAAGGAGTCTAGTGAGGCTTCCCCGTCGTATCCGCCCTTTGGGAGCCATTGCATGCGACTGAATGCGATTTCGAACCCGGCGGCTTCGGCCTTTTGCACGATGGAGAGGTTGTACTCGAAGGTCCAGCTGTTGCTTGTCGGGTAGGAGGAGAGGGTGCGGTCTTGCAGGTCGAGGAAGACGCCTAGCATTAGGGGTTGGCGCTGGGCGAGGGTGAGAGGACTGTTTGGGAAGTCGAGGGGGGTTTTTAGGGCTGGGCCGCCTTCTCGGATGGATGTGCTCATTTTGTGAGATGTCTTTTGTCTGTATCTGTTTGTTCGTCCTGGGGTCCATGGCTTGATATATGTCAGGCGGGGTAAGATATGAAGTCATCTGGAGCTAGGATGTCGATATGTTTGACAAATCTACCTGGCCATTGTCCTCTGATGGTGTGATAGTACTTGGCGGAAAAATATCCGGAATCATAAGGTACTGTCAGCCCAAGTTATCGAGTTATTCCGGCCCACGGTTTATAAAGCAGTTACATTATTCATAAACCTCAAAGGCCACGGAGCCTAATCTAAAGTGAAAGGTAAGGAAAAGCCTCTGACATGAGAAGTAAGTTTAAACAGCCGAACAGGTCGTCTTACTCGTAACTCACACAGTTGCGGGCTCGAGAATATCGTCCTACCGAAGACCAAGACAAATTTGGGTCCTGCTCTATACTTGCCTTTCTTTCAAGGTGGAATAACAGGAGATGGGCCAACCAAAGCTAATTAGGTCATGCTAGGATTGGTGGCATATTTTTATAATCCAATGGTCATTTTCCCATATCGTCAACTGAAATTTCTGTAACTATAAGTATCTTATATTATCATAGACATACGGTCTAGCAGGTGCCAGTACAGTAACAAGAGTGCGGCTGAGCCATGCAAGCATTCAGACCTGATTGGCCTGTGCAACCACACCAATTGACACCAATGATAAGCAGTCGTTTGTTAGCTATTACTGCAGTTTCACGCCGAGGGATCTGCGCAATGCAGGATTAGCCTTGCACTGCCTGCTTGGGCGGCTCCCATAATAAGCCGAAGCCCTCTGGCTGCTCTGATGTGACAGCCGCAGACCCTGATTATTTCCTTCCCCCACCATGCGCTATACGGCCATATTCAACAAGACTACTGGTGCCAGGCGTCGGGTCTCACCCGAATGGGTGCCGCCGATGTTGAGACCGGTGGCCCTCGTTTCCCTCGCTGTGTTTTCCTTTGCACTTATCGCCGCTCTGGAGATCCTGCGCCATTACACCGTCGCGCAGGTCTTATCGCCGAACAATGGGGGCATACTGTTTTCAGCCAGGTATCTGCCAACTCTAGCTTTCATCGCGCTTGGCTACATCGTCAAGGGAGTAGCCTCTGATCTGAAGAAGATCACCCCCTGGGCCAATATGAGTGGGAGGTGGGCCAGTGGCAGCCACACGGTCCTACTTGATTATATCAGTGCACTGGAAATCGTGGCTGTTTTTTCCGCGATGCGCAGGAAGGACTGGGCCGTGTTTATTGGGCTGGTCTGTACTTTCATCTGCGGCGCACTCGTCCCCCTCGCCAACACACTCGCCTACGTGGACTTGTTCGCCCCCAGGAATATAACAGCTAAATTCACCCAGACGTCGGCTTTCCGGTTTGACAACTCACCCCTGGTCATGACCAATGGCTCTTTGACAATACCCTGGAACACCACGGGGACGGAGCCGTATGCTCGCGCAATCTCCGGACGTCTTGGAGGCGCCCCTCGCACACTGTGGACGGCCGGGAATTATGTCTTCGACCAGTTTTCCGTGCCCAGCGTTCCGAACGCAACTGCTACCACCGAAGTGAATTCCATCGTCGCTGGGATAGACTGCCAACGGCTTCGGTACACCCCTAGGCCAATTCTTGACATCGTCGAGCTCAACTTGGAAGCGAGCCCAGATGACCTGGAAGCTGCGGGGTGCAATGTAGCCCTCGAACTTGAAGCCTTTGCCTCTCCTGAACCTGAAGAATCTTCATATCCTAGTGCCTGGCTCAACATCACGCAGTGCTCGGACGGCGGAGACGGTGGTGACAGGGACACGCGAATCCTGGCGACCTACCTTTCTCTTCCTTCTCGACGGCCCAACGGCACATTATACTACGACAGTTCGTCCGTAACAGGGCTCATCTGCTCGCCGCGGTTCACCAGCCAGCGGGCCCGCCTGTCCGTGAACAGCACAAATTCCGAGATTACGGCATTCGAGGTATCGTCAGAACCACAGACTCTGGATATCAAGACCAGCACGGAAGCTCTGTGGATTTACCTGCAGAATCCATTGGATTCGGAAATACAGGAGATGTTTGGCAGGGCGCAACTGGTCGGTTCCAAAGGGGTATACAACCCAAACACTAGACCTGTGGCGAATATGGCGAATATCACATCTGCCATTGGCTTTGGTCCGGTCCGGCGTGACACCTTTATGCAGGTGGCGCTGCAGGGACATCCAGAGAATGCCCCTATCGGACAGGACGTCTTTCAAGGCGAAGTGACGGAATTTGCTGGCAAGGTGTGGGCGGAGGTCATAAGCTTTCTGGCACGCAGTGAAGCGTCCAACGAACTACCCGGTAGTATCGCCGTTACCGACGAGAGAATTCTACTGAGAGCTCCCGTGGTGAGGACTTGTCAAGCATTGCTGGCGCTCCTGGGAATCGTTGCCATTATCTGCGCGCTCCGAGGTCGCCCCAAAACCGTGCTGGAGCAGGACCCCGGCTCCCTGGCTGCTGCAGGCGTCATGCTCTCTGCCTCGGATGTAGCTGTCGAAAGGGAGATGGCAAAGCATGCCCTGTCGTCGACACAGTCAATGACTGCTAGTCTGCGCAGTACGCGGTTTATGCTGAGGCAACGCAACGCAGGACAGCAGCCCGGTGTTACACTCGACCTGGGTCGAGGTTCTACGGGACAGGACCCGGAGGAAAGGGTCGTCGATATGAACGGATATCATCCGGCGTCAAAGGACCCTGATGCAGAGACTCGCGTGGCCAAGGGTGCTGACTTGGGCGGGTGGAGGCCCCTGCCATTGCGCCTCGTATCCAAGGTCGCTCTCGAGGTAGCGGCTGCGGTGGTGATGATCGGATTGGGAATCATGCTGTGGCAATCAGACAAGCACAATGGACTCTGTGTGGATACGCCAGTGTCGTCTGCGGCTTTGCCACTGTCTACGTCGGCCATTCTCGTGCTTTTTGGGTATTGCTTTGCCGGAGTGGATGCCGCAGCACAGGCGCAGGCACCGTTCAATGTCTTGCGGAAAAGGCCCAACAGTCACACCATCTTCACAGATGATTTGACTCTGCTGGGGCGGCTCTCTGGGTTAGGGTCTGGGTGGATGAACATCACGCTCTTTGCCTCGGCCGCCTCGTATATCCTGATTATTCCCGCCATGAAGCTCGTTGCAGCAGGGCTTTTCTCTCCGATAAACACACAGGTGGTCGACA
Source organism: Aspergillus sydowii CBS 593.65 (assembly GCF_001890705.1). Lineage (NCBI taxonomy): Eukaryota > Fungi > Ascomycota > Eurotiomycetes > Eurotiales > Aspergillaceae > Aspergillus > Aspergillus sydowii. The sequence goes on from NW_024467866.1 coordinate 400,852, forward strand.
CTGTGAGCGTGCAGATGGATACCAGCTTGACAACGCACCTGCAGAATATGCACCTCGAACAACAGTCGGCCAACCACTCGATAGATAGAACACCCGTTATCAAGCAGGCCTGTGATTTTGCCGAATGGGAAACGAACCCCGTCTTCAACCTGCGCTCCAGGCCAGGCATCGTTGGCAATCTCGTCTTGGACAATCTGACAACCGTCGTTGGGACCAAGAACGACATCTCAGACGGTGTAGTTGAAGCTCGTGTTCCCGCGATTGCAGTTGATATACAATGCGAGCCCATCCCTTCTTCAGATTTTAATGTGTCACTAAGCCTTTACGGGGATCATTTGCAGGGCATACACTTTGCCTGGGCATGCACGACAGAGCGCTGTTATAGACCCCAGTCCTTCCCCAGTGGCTTTTTTGCACAGACTGGCTTCTCTGCAGAGATCCCATCTTATTCTGGAGCGGTCAGTTTGAATATTCAGAATGAATCGAGTCTTGAAACGGACGGGATACGAGCGTCTGAATCTGTATATTCAATGTACATAGCAGATCTTACATCTCTGGGGGGTTCCATCCACTCATTCAGGAACATGACGCCCCTGCCCTACAGCGCCGATGATAACACCACCGTATGGGCCACGCCGGATACCTTGAACGTTACGATACCTCCTGTGGTGGCAGCCCATTGCAGGAGGAATCTCACCATCGTCGACGTCAACGCTACATTCACCAGACCGACCGCAGTCGCCATTGAAACCGGCGCACACTTGCTTCCCTGGAGACCCGTCTCCGTCGATTCCAACTCCATCCAATACGTCCGGCCTTATCCAGACTTCCAGCCGGAGTACTTCCAGCCCCCAAGGGTGGAGTTTGGCCCATACGGACAAGTCTACGTCAATAATCTGATAGACGGAAAGCTATGGAGTAACTCACTCTGGCCATCTCGAGGAAGCAGTCGAAACTTCTACGAGCTGCTAGCAGCAGACGCACAACACAGAGCCGGGAACCTGTCGAGACTGCTTACCCCCGCCGGACTGGCAGACTCCGCAGCGCGCATGTACACAGCCTACTGTACTCAGATCCTCTCCGAGCTGCGTACCTTTGCAAGCGACGATATCTCGTTAACCCCGTCCACCAACCAGACACAGACAGTCCCCGCGAGGCTCGTCCACTCCCAGCTGCGCGTGCATCAGGATGCCAAAACCACATATATCCTCCTAGCGCTGCTATGCACAATAGCCTGCTTTGCGCTTCTGGTATTCTGTCGTTTTCCCGGTGCTGCGGTCCTACCCAAAGAGCCGGGGTCTATCGCGTCCAGATTCTCCCTTCTTGCAGACAGCACGCTGGTCAGACGGCTAAGGCAGGAGAAAGTGTCGGACGTGAACGAGATGCGCAAGTGGCGCGAGCCTACGGCTCTGGGATGGTGGCGTGATAGTGATAGTCCCCTTACACTTTCTGATACGCCTGGCGGATATTTGTCTTCAACGTCGACGTTGACGTCGACGTGGAGGTGGGGAGTCGATATTGGGCAGCATGTCTTGCTGCAGAGCTGGAAGGATGCTCCACACTGTCCTCCTTCTCCTCCTGGTACCTCTGCTAGGTCTCCTTCTCCTTCCCCCTCCCAGAGTTCGACGCGGAACTCCCTAGGTTCTACGCCAATGCTCCATGAGCTCCCCTTCCAGCGCGGGGTGGACGGGGTATCACTTCCGGAAACGGAATCGGACAGCCAGCGGAGTTCTATCAGCAGTATTGACGTTGATATACTTCAACATGACAGAGGCCAAGGCCGTTTCAGCGACAGTGACGCAACTTTGCAGGCTTAGAGGTTTGCTACGGCTATCAGGCATATTACGTGTATCTGGAAGAAATATAGACGAGCTATCAAGACATATACCAACAAATAGTGCAGTAGCAGTCTCTGAGAAATCCAGCGGAGCTCCGTATATTCCATTCTTTAACTGCGTCTGATACATACGAACACTCTACGCACGGGCCCATCTTAGATTGTAGCCACTGCGACAAGGCTGCGTCGATCGAGTGGAGTTGGCGCTTGCTGCTGCTTTCTCGTTGTGCTCATCGCCGTCACTGGCTCCTCTGATGGACCAATCCGTTTCATCTGGCCACTAGCCTTGCCCCAGACGCAGTGCGGCGCTGTCCTCCCTTTAAAAGACCCAATCAGGCGTTTTTCCTGGAGCCAAAATCAGATGGATCGATCCACTGCGGACGGGGCCACGCAGGAGGGCGTCTTTACGACCACACGTTGCATTGGATTTCACATTTCACAACCTCTCTCCTCTACTTTCGTCTCTCCGGCCTGTTCGCGAAATGATCGCTGATATCCCAGATCGCTCTGCCAACGCTGCACACGTTCGCCGCTTCATTACGGACGTGCTCGTATCGGACTACTAGGATAGGATGGTAATATAATACAAGAGTCTCGCGGAGCCTTGACCGACATGCACAAAGCCGGGCGCCCTGCAAGGGTTGTAGTTGAGAAGGGCGAAAACGAATAAGAAAAGAAGTCCAAAAATTTAAGCTACTACTATTATTCTTCCAAGTTTAGATTAAATAGTGAGGGCTTCCTGGAGGGCAGATTCCCGGTTTTTATGTCTACTGGCTGAGTCGATGCACCTTTCACCCTGTGCACAGGTTGGGAGAGTTCTCTCCAATCGCTTCGTCCGTCTATCCAAAATTCGCCGTCTGATTTGTTTACAGGCGCATTGAACAACTCAATTTCGCATTTGCCCGGCCAAGACGCCAGATACCAAAGGCCGAAGCCGCCTTGTAAGTGAAATGGACGCCCAAACAGCGGCTGGGAAACGAGGCTAGAAATAAAATCACATTTGCAGGAACTTGACACACCGCTGTTTCCTCTTAAATAGGATGAGGGCCCAGTGAGGTTCAAATGCTTGACCTTGACCCAATCACTCAGATATCGGTTCTCCGTACCCATCAAGATGGGCAAGACCATATTAAATTTCATCCAAGATATCGAGGACGGACTTGTTTCGCAGGAGAATTTCAACGAAGGAATTTCTAACCTCTATGGCCAACTCGCAGCAACTTCACTACATGCTGACGAGCCCCGCGCACTGTTTATCGTCAAGGAGCAAGAGACCCGGCACGCGAGCCTGTCGCTACGCGGAGCCCTTCTTTTCCGTAGCTTCGTCAAGGCGACGTTCCTGCGCCGTGGAATTGTGGAAGCAGCATTCCACTATGACACTTCGGCTGGACAGCACGACCAACTCCGAGTGACGAATCCATTGTTGTTGTCTGGTCTCCGGGGGCTCGCGTTTCTAGTACAGAATGATGTGCCGGGCCCTTATTATGAGACCTTTGATAAAGTATTTGAATCCCGTATAGTGGCAATGGGTGACCTCGCGCTTGGTGCTTATTTCTCTGCACGAAGCGGTAAGCGCCTTGAACCATTGGGAAACTTACCAGCGTCGACATTGCAAGGGCAAACATATACTTCATATTCAACCACGAACGATGCGAATACCGAGACCCAAGTCAAAGAAGATAATTATAACAAGCGGTCCATCGGCGACATAATCGAAACGGTCTGTGGCGTCAGAACCACCTCCGAAGAGCTAGGTGGCAATTCTGGCGCATCTAGGAGGGCGATTGCAAACTGGATCTTTCTATTAAGTGGAGACAACTTTGAAAGGCTTGGCCCACATCTTTCGAATGACGAGACAACGACGGCGCGCATACTGCTGGAGTGGTGGGATGGATCGATAGATTTTACCGCCTCATCTGCGAAATCACGTATTGCTCTATTTGAAGCAGCCTTGTCAGGCACTTACGCATCTGGCTTACCAGATGATATTGGATACCAGAATATGATGCGCAGTTTGTTTTTCCTTGAGTTTCTTCCACATGCCTACGGTGGAGCTGTTCAGAATATACGACCGATATTCCGTGGCAAATGCGCCTGGGTGGCTGCGGCTCAGAGACTCGCCATATCAATATACGAATCCCTCTTCGCCCAGCACAGCCTGCGGCTTGGTGCCCTTGATAGCCTTCCGCTAAAAGGCAACGGAATGTTAAGGACCGTGACTCGCAGAGGTAGCGCTCTTGGTGCCTCGATCTCGTCGTGTGGATGGCTGCAAAACGAAGAGGTAGAAGGTGGCTTTCCTTATTATCTGTGGGATATACAGCAGAGGCACAATATTGTCTCAAGTTCTTTGAGCGGCCGAGTTGAGTACACTGCAATCAGCCATACCTGGGGCCGTTGGAAGAAGAATGATTGCCCTTCTGTGCATGTTAATGGCGTCAATGAATGGTCTATTCCACAGAACACCAAATTCGATGTAACAGACCTCCCGGATATTCTTGCGTCTGCAGGCCTGAAAACCCGATTTGTTTGGTTTGATCTTCTATGCATCCCGCAAGAGGCCGACAGTGAACATCTGAAAGCGATCGCCAGAGATGAGATTGCACGCCAGGCAAAGATCTTCCGCATCGCCACGCATGCGGTGGCCTGGATTAATGATGTTAAGGGATGGGAAGGCTTACGGGTTGCTGTTCGCCAGCACGCGTTACATTATCTGCGAACTGACATCGACCTCCCGGCCTGGATGGCAGACCTTGCTTATCGCGACAGCGAGGTAGACTTCGAGCTATTTCAGAGCCCTGACGGCTTTGACGGTGAAGTGAATGGCTGGTTCTCCTCACTCTGGACCCTACAAGAGCTCTGTCTTCGACCTGACATGACTCTAGTGGACAGGCACTGGAATGTCTTTGCTATAGAAGGACAAGAAGGAACCGGCGTGCGTGTGGATGACCTTATTGCGCTGTCGGGCCGGGCGAAAATGCAGAGAAATAAGTATCTGGGATTTCCCGATGCTCCATTCTCTCGCATAGACGGCCAGTGTAGGCCCGCCATAGCTCTCGATTCTCTCTTTGAGAACAGCGGGCTTGCGAACCTCCCTAATGCCTCTAGAACGACTATTCTGATGCTCGGGAATCGTCGCCATTGCAGAGAGAACCGCGCAGAGGCCATAATGTCTGCGGTAGGTGTGACCGACTGGTACAAACTTCCAGGGAACCAAGAACCTACCAGTCAAAATGGCGGATATCCATTGCTCTTTCTTCGTGAGGCTGCCCGCAAAATTGGCCCTGAGTTCTACGCTTCGCGCTTCAATATGCTGGAAATAAACACTCTTCTCATGCACGGCTTGTGGCCCTCTCCTAACCAGAGCTTGGGAACACTAATGCCCTTTGGTACGAAATCCGTTGGAAGAGCCTTAAGTATTAATGGAGGAGCGACTGGCTCTGCCCACCCTTCTGTGAAGACCTGGACCATTCAGCCCGATTATAGCGTCGATATCAGCCAGGCTGGCATCATATCCTATACAGGACAGTCTCGCCCTCAGGATTATGATATCATGGCAGAAATAGACGCCCCTCACCTAGAAAGCCACGCCATGCTCAACGTAAAACAGAAGCCGACGGTTAACCTTGATCACTGGGTTAACCACTTTTACCCACAAACACGCAATTTTGCCGTCTGTCTGCATTATGGGCGGCCAACTGATGGCGTGCTTTTAAAAGAGGCTGTTACTGGTGATCTTGTGAAGATCGGTAACTTCTGCATTATAGGCTATGGTCACATCTATGTTCACAAGCCTCCAGAAACCTACATGGTCAACTGGCATGTCTTGTGATTAATAATCTTGAATAGTATTATGGTATAACTACAACTGAATCTTCCTCTCTACTTCACATGAAGCCTATATTGCCAGCAGTTCCTTGTTATTGGCTTTGACAGTACTCCAATTCTGCCGTGGTGTTATCAACTATGATACGCCACAGTCGGTTCCGCATTTTGTAATTATAACTGGCTTCCTTGTCATTTCAGATAAGAAACTGCCTGTTTATCTTTTTATTGAACTTGAAATTGAAATTGAAATTGCATGCTTGATTGACTCTAACTACCCAAGTATATACTAATATGTACTAAGAGATTATTACAGATGTTACTCATCAAGCTTTCAAAACTTCATAACACTTGCCTTACCTGCCGGTAAAAGAAGACTAAACCTTGGGCGTCTTAACATAAACTCTAATAACGGATTAACATCCCGAACTATAAGATAAAATATATTAAAGTACTATAGGTAGCTATAGGCAGTCAGTGCTCGAAGCGAGCAACTAGCAGCCAGTAATGACCGAGAACCGGAGAATAGCGGAGTTTTCAGGTTTCTAGCTGAGTGATAGGGTGAGCGTAGGACGAGTAGCTCACCCTGTCTATCATGAGCACACTTGGATCTCCTCCAACGCACAATAATAAAGCGGTCTCGTCCTAGGCTCACCATGACGACAGCCACCAGGCTTATGGCCGCATGGAAGCCACACGCCGGCTGGTTAGTACTATAGTTGGTGACCACATGCGAATTCATGTCCCCAGGATCCACCCATGATGTCTAAACCTGATGAATTGCAGATCAGCTGCTACATTAGCTGCCTGGTACGGTCTTACACGCCCCTCCGAAATGCAACCTCATTGAACTGTATAAATAGTCCCTATACCCGCCTCTGTTCCTCCGCGATTGGGCCCACGCTAAGCTTCAGCCGCCAACTCTATTAGGAAGGATTGTTGACGTATACCAATAGCGCAATGCTCAGTCACATTCCTCTGGGATAGCGCCCCAGTGGAATAATGAGAGGGCATTGCTTGGCTTTCGCTTAGCACTCTGGGTAACGGCCTTGAAACCCAGGTACGTAGCAAGATCACTACCCGCTCATTGATTGCCAGGTTTTTTGCCCGTCTGCCATGGTGCTTTGTATGAAGTAGCCTTTGAGATAACTAGTAGCTGAAAGAGGGAAGCCCATAACATCAGAATCAGTTTTCCTAATAATTCCATCTCTTGAAGCTTGATTGCCGGACACAGACTTTGTAGGCCATAGGCCACGCGTCCCTGGAACAAGTCCACCTGGTGGACGAATGCACCCGAAAACAAGGTTTAAGGGGCCCCTGTAGATGCCGCCAAAATAGTCATCTCACCAGTAGGCAACAACTATTTGTGATATGCGTAGACTGGTTTAGGTTGGTGACCAATCAAGGGTTAGCAAACCAGGGATTGGAGATTTTGGGGGGCTAGTCCAAGCCATACTCAAGATGTCCTAGAAAGCTGGATGGGAAACAAGACTCATGTGCAGTATCCCATGCAGTTGATTAATCAACGTCCGCCTGTCTCTTGGTCTAGTCTTTCACCATTGCGTGCGAAGACGATGGGTTTGAGAAGCGCTCCATTGGACTGAATCCAGTGGAATGTATGATCCTGACAACCCCCACCGAATGCATGGGCGCCAATTGATATTCTGCACGCCAGTGAGTGTCAGGGGTGGACCCGAGCTCGCATCGAGATATAAGAAGCCCTGTCATTCTGGTCTTGGTCCTGACCCAGAAACGTCAGTTTAGCTGACCCAAGCGTACATTTCGTTCTATCCAATAAGTCTGACAGAGTTCTTACCACCAGTTATCGAGATTTATTCCAGCATGCCGTCCTACAATTCTCCCAAAAAGCAGACTATTGTCACGGCGGATTCTGTCTCGTCCAGCCCGAGCGTTTCTCCTGAGGATAACAAGCAATTGCCAACGCCCCCTTCATCCTCTATCGAGCTTGAAAGCCAAAGTTTTGAGTCGCCACCATACCATGTCTTCTCTCGATCTCGCAAATTGCAAATCGTCTGCATCGTCTCCTTTGCCGCGATCTTTTCCCCGCTGTCGTCGAACGTATATTTCCCGGCACTAGGTGCTATATCTGAGGTGAGTTCAGCAAGAGCTATGATATAAGATGTCCAGACTGTTTAAACTTACTGAAGATTGTACAGGAAATGCACGTCTCCATGACCCTTACCACATTGACAGTCACAGTATATATGGTCGCTCAAGGCCTGGCCCCAAGTATCTGGGGCTCGTTTTCCGATATTTTTGGTCGGCGTGGGATCTTCATTGGCACATTTATTGTGTACATCATTGCAAACATCGCGCTGGGCGTCTCAGATAACTATGGCCAGCTTATAGCTTTCCGGGCCCTGCAGGCGGCTGGCAGCTCAGCAACCATCTCTATTGGTTTGTTGCCTTGCGGCCCTTTTGATAATATGTACTGATATTCCCAGGAGCGGGTGTTATCGGCGACATAACCACATCTGCTGAGCGAGGAAGCCTGGTGGGGATCTTTGGAGGAGGTAGGTCGCTCCTGACGTCTTATTTTACCTTCATTGGTCTCACGGACAGCAGTTCGCATGCTTGGCCAAGGGGTTGGTCCTGTTTTTGGTGGAATTCTGTCGCAGTACCTTGGTTTTAGGTCCATCTTCTGGTTCCTGGCCATTCTTTCCGGAGCGAGCCTGCTCTCTATTCTCATATTCCTCCCCGAAACCCTCCGTCCGATTGCTGGTAACGGCACGGTGCTTCTTCAAAGTCCCTATAAGCCATGGATCTACTATATCACCGGCCAGAAAGACGCCCAGCAAGGTGCAGTGCCGGATGGGAAGAAGAAGAAGGTTACTCTCAAGACGGTCTTTGAGCCCGTCACTTTCCTTTGCGAGAAGGATGTCTTCATCACGTTGTTTTATGGAGCTATTGTATACATGGTTTGGTCGATGATCACCTCTTCGACATCCTCATTATTTGAATCTACGTATGGGCTCAACACACTCGAAGTCGGTCTGACCTTCCTGGGTAATGGTATGCAACTGATTGCAGTTCTCGAAATGCCTACTTCAAAAACTAATCATCTCCAGGCTTCGGCTGCATGTCCGGCTCATACACCACCGGCTACCTCATGGACTTGAACCACAAGCGCACCGAGCATGAATACTGCACGAAACATAAGCTCCCCCAACACAGTCGCATCACAGCAAAGACACACCCCGACTTCCCAATCAAGTACGCGCGCATGCGCAATTCAGGGTGGATTACCGTCCTGTTCATCATATGCACGGCCGTCTACGGCGTCTCTCTGAGAACACATCTCTCTGTACCTGTAATCTTACAGTGCATCACCGCGTACTGTGCCACTGCGATCTTCACTATCAACAGCGCATTGGTGATCGATCTCTACCCCGGTGCGAGTGCAAGCGCGACTGCTGCTAATAACCTGATACGGTGTCTCGTTGGCGCTGCTGGTGTTGCCGCTGTTCAGCCTTTGATTGATGCTCTTACTCCTGAGTGGACATTTCTCTTGCTTGCTGGCGTTACGCTGGGCATGGTGCCGCTGCTGATAGTTGAGATGAAGTGTGGTTCTGGCTGGCGGCTGGAACGGCTTGAGCAGGGAAAGAGAAATGAGGAGGATCCATCCGACTGATAAGGTGCTGCTCGGTGCTGAGACCATTACTTGTTCTTGACAGAGAACACCAAAAATAGATTATATGACAGGAATACATCATGTTATAGAATGGCAAAAGATGGACCGGCATGATGTCAAATAACAGTGCCTGTGTCTGCTTGTAGATATCTCCTAGCTTTGCTATCAGCGCCCAGTCTCATAGAGCCACAGCTCATGGCACACTTCTTCATTATTTCGCCCTGTATTTATTATACGGTGTGTAGTGAAGCAAAGAAGCACCTCCGTCTAGCACTTTCCATCCTCTTTGTCCGTGGTGGACCAGAAACTCAAAGGTATATCCTGGATTGAAGGCTGCGAAGACACCAATCATTTGGCATTGTTATTGATTGCATTTCGTAGATGCCAACTGTGTCCTGCGGTCTCGTTATTTCAATATCGGGATGCGGGTTCATCGTCAGATTCATGATAGACCAGGGCCTCCACGGCGGCGTCGCAAAAATCCGAACGAGCCAGCCATATAATGGACGAGGGCTTGGAAACTCATTTGCAGGAAAGCCACGCCACGATTCCAGGTTATGGGCCAGCCAGCCTTCTGTCTGGTGGCACCACCCATGGAACGGTTTTCATCCCGGTTTGCTCAAAATCGCGGGCCTTGGTTCCGCAAAACCATGGAAGAACCTCAATCTGTCACCATAATCCAGAATTCTTGGCTACACATTCCGTGAGTGCCGCGACTGCCGCAAGTGCCGCAACAGACCCATAGGTCGGTCCATTGTGCTTAAGTTTTGTTAAAAGATCGATTATTCTGCTGCACCAATTGGCGACTTGGCTTTCAATGCTGCTGCCTGCGCATTCTTTGCCTCGACCTTGGGAGGCCACTAGGGTGACGTGTACAGGCGATTCTCAAGAAAACAGTTGCAACTTGCGTGTATGCGTGATTAAGCTATATATGTACGTGTTTATCTTTTCACTGAGGGAGTTGACGTTTGATTGCCCATGAGTCCATATGTACAAAGACATACTTTTTCATAACTACCCTTCAAGGAAAAGGAGAAAAAGGGGGGAAATGTCTCATAATACTACACAGCATGTCTCTCTCAGCATAGAGAGCAAACTTCACAAGGGTGAAATCAGCATTCAAAACTTGGCTCTGTATAGGTATGTCTTCTACAAGCCCCACAAAAGATTACGCTGAGCCGATTAATATTTTCCAAGCGGCCAACCGTATGAAAAGGGAGACAGACCATGTCTCATATCTACTGAAAATGTGAATAAGATGGTGATTCACCCAGGAGAATGCGAGGATGTGTCTTTCTGTGGAAGTGCTGTATACAGAGCTGGGGTCCAAGGCTGTCTAGACCTTTACAACAAGAAGGCCCGCATTGCCTCGATCTACTGGAACGGTCCTTGCAGCCGCCGGGGTAATCAGCTTGAAGTCGCCAATGTCAACGCCCATTACATTGTAATGACTGGACCTATCCCGTCTAACGGCATTTTGGGTGACGTTTTAGTCACTGTGATCGCAGTTGATGAGGATTACGCATCAAATAGATAGATTCAACATTATAGGAACCAAAGCCAGTGTTTTCTCCAGTCCTGCTTTGTTGCCCCAGATAAATCGTCCACATTGATGACGTCCACCTGCTCGCGCAATAAAACATGCCAGACATGGTTCCGAAGTCCCGTTGGCCATGTGGGAGTCCCCCAGTACCGCACCTTGAGACCTTTCGCATGGGCTGCTGCAATCTCGGCTTGCACACAGGCTAGCTGGTCCGGTGAAAAGGCGTTTCCAGGCAGTCGTCCGACCGTCTCTCGAAAGTCGGCCGAGGCGTAGTAACTGTTCGAGTAGTTGTAGATAATGGACGAAGAAGCCTGGTTCCCTGCAAACCCCGACCCCTCTGTTCTCCCATCAGGAATATTACTCGTCAGTTTAGATAATGGAGCATCAAAGAAAATATAAGCTGGCGTGCGGTTTGCTGTAATATCGTGGAATGGTGCATCTCCCGATGCAACAACAGTCACTGGGCGCTGCACTACTTCAAGTCCATTGAAGTGGGTTAGGTATCCTCTCTCCTGAAGGGGAGCTAATTGCTCCAAAAGACATGCCAAAGTATCATACCCGCCGGTCTTGAAATCTATGAGGAGTACCAGAGTCTGAGATATATTGTTCGCAAACACACCAGCGAGGTTCTGGTTGTCTTCCCGGTCCGGCTGCAAAGCACTTGAGCGAGTGTTGTGCTTCTCAAGCATATCTAGCAGGGGGTCCAGATACAGACTTTTCAAGGTAACTACAGGGTGTAGTGTAAACCGGTTGTGTCCCACAAGGAGATCATCCTCCGAAAGCCAGATATCTGCCTCGACACTGACGCAACCTGCTTGGATTGCAGAGTACAATGGCACGCGACGCGTGTAGTCATTGTGAGAGTGGCATTGAACAGGAATGACACCATGGGTGGCCCAGGAAGGCCCCCGGGGGAAGGCCCAAGCATAGAGACGAGCATCAAGTTCGCTGGGAAAGAAATAGACCAGGCCGCTCAAGAGAAGGGAAAGTGCATTAACAAATCCCCTACAAGAAGCACTGTCAATTATCTTGTACTGATATTTAAATGGCCTGTGGCTCTTACAGTATCCAGATTAAATACCACAATGTCCGCCCGATTACCAGCCAAGTCCATGAAAACTTATGACAGGTATCATGGCAACACTTCGAGCAGGCTGCGATTCGCGATGATAAATCCTTCCATATTCGTCCAAGTCTGTGTTTTGATCTATGAGGCGAGTCCTCCGGGGCCTCGAATGGCAGAAATGGAGAGCTTGATTCAGTTATCGCCGGCCATAGTCTTCCCTCCTCGCAGGCAAGCTCGAATGAGGAGTCTGAAGCCATCTATTGCGATGGAGAACAATTAATAGTCACAGTCATGGACATGGCAAGAACTATTACTCTACTAGCGAGAGTTAACTTCTCCCGCAGTGACATCATATATCCGTTATAGCTGATCTTGTATCTGCAGGACTTTTCTGATCCTTGGAACAGTCCCGCTGTAATGAAGGGTTTCTGGGGGTGGAGCCAGTGGCAATTAAGTAGGCGGGTCCAATCCTCACTGTCCTTTCTTTGGTCATTAAGAGCTGCATCCCCGCACAGGCCGAGTCACCCAAGTCGTGGTAAAGCGGCCTTGCTCTAAGTTTATTTTAAGCCGCGTTGAAGCTACACGCCGGCTGGTTAGTAGTATGGTAGATGGCCACATGCGAATCCCAAAATATATTATATATTTTTCGCCTTTTGTATTCTTTTCATATTTTTAGCTTTTAGCTTCCAAATCCCGTTGTTGTGGCATATATGCAGTATGGTTGCGCGATAAGCTTGGTGTAGCTGGGCTTGCTGTAGTTCTCTACAAGAAGCTCACTACAGAGGATCATATTCAAGATTAGCTTTATTTGCTTGTTGCGGTTGGTATATCACTGACGAGCCTCATGGATATTCTTGCTAATATTGCGCTCGAGAACGGTCATAAGCGCCATCACTCAGTCAGGGTGCTGTTTCCAGTTCAAGCCGTTTTGTAGAAGCAAATCAACCAGTTCAGCGCTCGATTCATTACGTAGTGCATGCAATAAGACGTCGAGGTAACAACCGCTAGGCTACTATTAAGCGCAGCTCTGATTAAAGAGAATCCAGATTCTTTATATATAAAAATGTCTCTGGATGAGCACCATAGCCAGGCAATATCTGCAAAACCGCAAGTAGTAAATTCCAGTCATCCTTTCTTAATAGAGCAGGGATTTCAGGATGAATCCCTGCTTCGCATAGTAGCTTAACCATAGCTTTATTCCTCTAGTACACCGATGTAGTAAGGGACTCGGTCTAGAAACGGCGCTGAGACAGACTACTGGTCTGTGAGACAGCCTACTATAATATAGGTTATGTATTAGTGTCTACTTTCCTTGCATACCAATACTAGCTTGATTCTGAGATTTGTACACAGCAGATTCCTGACTTGAGCTAATTCAAGTATTCTATTTTGCCTGATATTCCTTACAGCCGTAGCTTGGAGAGCTATACTCGTTACGGGGATATATTAATACGTGATTGTGAAACTAAATATTTAAAATAGCTTGTTATACAAAAGATTCCTCTGCCACTCAACACTATATATTTCCAGTTAAAGCTAACTTATCTTCTCTCTGATAGCTCGGATTTCCTGTGTTTGTGGTTCCTTAGTATCCGAGCATCTAGACGCTGCCAATCGCACCGGTGACGCTAGTCTCGAGGCTCAGTAAATCTTGTGAGAATATATCCTGGAAGACGACCTCATCAGAGAGAAAACTACAGACATGCTCCTAGGGAAATAAAGCAAAGAAACTATGGCACTTGGTTTATTCCATCTACCTTTCAACAAGTTCCTTTGACCAGTCCAGAATCACATTCCTTATGTCCGGGGCTCTTTGTGCATACTACATACTGCTTACCCAAACAATCCCAGCTACAGCACCACTGTTCAAATAGTCACGTAGACAGGTTTAGGTCAGATTTATTATAGTATAAGTCAGGCACTATAGGATTTTCTGGGTTTAAGAAGTAGTCTATTGCGAGATAATATACAGCCTTCCACCCGCTTTTTAAATCATCTTAGCATGTAGATAGGGCTCTTGGCGAGTAGCCATAAATCTACTTGGAGATACAACTTTATTAACATGTTATGAGGTACAATACTTATTACCGTACCTGCCAAGAAGCTTTATGGTCAGGCTAACTGTATATGGATTAGTGCAGATTGGTTTGTAGAAGAGTCTGGGGCAGGCAGGGTGGTTATATTGATCCCTTATATTGTAGCAGCTTTGGCCCTGATGAGTTTGATTCGTTCCCATTCATTGTGTCGGTGCTCTTCAAATGTTCATCACTCAGCCGAGCTACCCATTGCAGTAGGAGATGTGTCCATCGCAGTTCCACTCCTGCGCACTGGCACCACAGTTCGCCGATCCATCTGTCGTGGCGAGCTGAGATGGAGCTCGCCAGATAAAAAAGGATTTACGACCACAATGCCGAACACAGTGCGGTCTCGCCCAACGATTGCTCATGCATTTCCGTCGCTGGAGGTGCAAGAAGAAGGTCCCACCTGCGGAGAGCGCAGGAGAGACTCAACCCCAAGAGACTTCAACGCATCCCCCGCCAGCACCGGAACCCGAACACGAACAGCCCGGGCAGGAGGCACTACCGGCGCCATCGCTCCAGTCACCACAGCCAACTGAACCATCAAAAGACATCGTGCAAGACTCTGACAGCAAATGCCAAGATGTGACGGCGCATGCGAAGCCTCCAGAAATGGACCCGGCGTTGATGGCGCTCTGGGTGAAGATTCAGGAGCGAGTGCAGCAGATTGCGGTGCGTGAGAAGAAAACAGTCAATGAAAATCTGGAACTGGAGGAGTTTATCGAAAATGTCGAAAAGAAAGAGCCTCGCAAGAGAGACAAGGCCAAGGCGATTTTTGGCAACACCTTGACTGTCATTGGGAAGGTTGGCGGGATGGTCGCGGATGCGGCGTCGCAGGTAAATAATTTCATCCTCAAATCATCCTCAGAATTTACTATTATTTTGCTTGGTCGCTTATCAAAGAGTTTATAGGTCTTTGCGCCTGCGGCGCAATGCTACAACGTCATCAGCTTCCTCATCGACGCGTATGAAGGCTACCAGGGCGCGTTCGACGGACTGGGGGAGCTGTTCGAAGAATGTACAGATTATCTCAATCGCCTGCACTACTACGTCAAGGGGAAAATGGACGCCAGGTTGACCAAGTTGGCGGTCCAGCAGATGGACTTGTTTGTGGAAGTCTGTGACGCGGCCTTGAATCTGCGCTACTCGTATGGCGAAAAGATCAAAACGGCGTTCAAGGTCATGTTTTTGGCAGACGATGGCATCCAACCTTTGCTGACGCAAATGGCTAAGCTCGTCAACAAAGAGCGCAATCTGGTCTCTGCTCAGACTTTTCTCTTCTCCCGGGAGGCAGCAGATGCGGCCAAGGAAACACTGGATGCGACCAGAAGGGTCGAAGTGGCTGTGTCTGCGATGCATGCGAAAGAAAAGGATGCCAACAGGGAGAACACGATCAAGAAGGCGCTTGGTCTTCCAGGGGAGCCAGAGGCTCCCTGGCGCCTCCGCTACCGTGGATATTTGCGTAACAGACTCGCAGGGACAGGACAGTGGATCTTCAGCGAGCCAGCATTTTCTAGTTGGGAGACGGGCCAGTCGGGAGCCAATATTCTCGCCATCGAGGGAGGCAATGGCACTGGCAAGAGCTTTCTGTCGTCGGCGATTATCCAGCATTTTCTGCACAAGAAATCGGCCACAGACACGGACCGCCGAGTTTCCACGGCATATTATTTCTTTGAAGGGTCGGCACGCGATGAAATGAAGAACGCAAGCAATCTGGAGACTGCGGCGAAGTCCCTTGTCTGGCAGTTCACGCAGGCCGAAAGGCACTACAAGAAGTCTGTGGCGAGGATCTGTGCGGCGTCCCAAGAGATCGATCCCTCCTCGATTTCCAGCGAGCTTCTGTTTGAGAATTCAGACCTGCTCGACATGGACGTCATGTTCTACATCGTTATCGACGGGCTGAGTGGGAAGATGGGAGAGGGCATGCAGCGTTTTCTGAAACGGGCATCCACTGTGAAGGCTGGTCAACGTGTCCGAGTACTATTGACGGTCGACCCGCAGTGTTCCCAGCATTTGGCCACTGTCGATGGCATCTCTTTCAATTCTATTCCCATCAGTTCCAAAAGTCGTCCAGACGTGGAAAGAGTTATCGAGTCGAGAATGGATTCCATGCCCGCCCTACGTGATAAAGCACGCCCTGGGATATCACAGCTCAGGGCCAGAGTCTGTGGCGAGCTCTGTCGAGTAACAGACGGTGATTATTTCCGAATCAATCTGGCCCTTGATGATATCAGCAAGCGACAGTATGAGTCTGCTATCGTGAATGCTCTCAACAAGGCAGGCGACGGGCGTATCAAGCAAATCAAGAATGAAATCGAAGGCCTGAACCAGAACTGCTCGGACGCAGAGTTTTCCGAGATCAATGAGATCATCCTTTGGGTCCGACGCTATCGCGAGAATCTAACTGAAAGGCAGATGACTGAAGCTCTACGAGCGGCTGTTGGCGAATCGTCCCTCTTGACGCTAGCGGATAAGATCAAGGAGAATTACCCTGTGTTCCAGCTTACCAATAATGGCGAAGTGGTTTTCCGTGCTCCTGAGGTTGAGGAATCCATCCCCAACAAGCGGGATTTGTCCTCTGCACGAGAGCAGGATGGCCCAGGAGCAGCAGTGTCACCGGGCGAGACGGCCATGGTCAAGCACTTCCTCTCTACAGTCTGCCCACCCGAAACATACAAGAAGCTAGACCTGGACAACTTCCTCAAAGACAAAAGGCAGGATCGGAGAAATCGAATCTACAAAGACGATCCACCCTTCGAGGAGGCCAAGATGGCACTTACTTGTTTGCGCCTGCTCACTGGAGAGACAGAGCATTCGAGTGCAGCTCTCGTATCGTACGCCAGAAGCAACCTCAAACAACACCTGTCTGCTGTCAACATGGCGCTCGTGGACGTCGAATGCAAGAGGCGCTTTGGGCCCCTCCTGATCAAACTCTTTACCAATAACGCCTCCATCGACATCACAATGGATAATGACGATGCTGGCGCGCCCAAACAGCGCTTAGCCGCCGCTAGATTGATGCTCGTCGACGGCTTCACTGCACTCATTCTTCGTTGGTTCGGTGATACGGCGGTCGGACTCGATATCAGTGACGAAGATCGGAAGTGGATCACCAGTCTGGTTGATACTGATGACCATCGAGGGTTGTTGACGCCAATTGTGAAGCGGATGGCCATTCATTTATTGCAAGAGCCGCACTTCAATCCACTCCTAGTGAGTTCTTTTATATTCATCAAAGATTTTTTACGAAAGGTTGGTGCATCCTGCGTCTCTTTGTAAAATAGCTGTTTGAAACGTTAACGTTGTCTATAGTTCGAACCCGAATACCTCGTGCAGTTTACCGGCCCTGTGGAAAAAGTTGAAGCAATTGAACGGTGGTGCGAGGAATTATTGAAGGTGCCGAAGAATTCAGTGTGGCACACGCAAATTGGCAGCATTCTTCAACTAGAAAAGAACAATCAAGCAGCGGAGGACCGGGCCCGCAGAGCCTTGGAGATAGATCCGAATGACTGGAGAGCATCTACCTTGTTGGCTAGTCTACTCAACCCTCGCGAAGGAATAGCAATCCTGAAGCCAGCCGCAGAAGCTCTTGAGTCCAGTGGACAATGGAAGCTATCCTCTCCTCATCGAATGGGACTCGCCAAGATGCTGTGCATTCTTGCGGAGCTCAGCTGGCGTGAAGGGCACATTGATGCTGCCATCAGCTTTTGGAACAGGGCAGTGGAAGTTGATTTCACTGACTACATTCGCGAGATCTGGTGTGTACGTTACTTGGCCAGCCAGGAGAGATGGTCGGAGATCATGAAGTTTCTAGGAAAGATACAGGAGGAATCTACCGAGCAGCTACAGGGTCTATCTGAATTGCTCGCCTGGGGTAGTGGTCGATTATTCCCCCATCCAATAGCATTGCGAGCGGCCTTTCATACAGAACAATTGGAGTTCCTAGTTTCAGCTTACGAGCGCGCCGTTGAACTCATTGAAGAACGTGGGGAGCGCAACACAGCATGCAAGCTTCTGTATCATTGTGGACAAGCAACCCATGCTCTGGGGAACCGCTCATCCACGGCAATCAAGCATTGGCGTCGGGCCCTTAGCAGCAGCGCCGGCAACGTTGACAAGTACCTCTTGTCGTCACTCGTCAGCGTTATCGCGCCATACTACGCACGAAAGGCAGACGCTTCGGGGGCTGATGCCGAAGCAGTTTCGGATTATCTCAAGAAGATCGAAACACTTTTGCCCGAGGGCACTCCGGAGAGCGATGTCATCGTTCCTCCGAGGCTTTACATTGCTCGGTATTACTGGCGCAAGGGCAACCAAGTCAAGGCCAAGCAGATCGCTCGGGACAGCGTGCAGCTGAGTCTGGATATCCTCTCTGACGACGACGAAGGGAACGACCTCCCAGCCTACAGCCAGCTCCTATCGGTATTCATCGCCTTTGGAGACATGGCAAACCTGACGGCCACGAGGGCGCTGTTGGTGTTGAATTTCAAGAGGAAGCAAACGCTCAATTGCAACGGGCAGTGCAGTCGCGTCTGGACATACTCGGAACAGACGCAGTGGTGTCGGGATTGCATTAACGCGACCTTTGAGGACGAGTGTGCTCAGAAGATCGAACAGAATGCGCTCCCAATTGCAGTGTGTGACAGTACGCATCAATTTCTGCGCGCCCCTCGGTTGGACGATTCCGTGGAACGAACCCCATACCGAATGGTGCCGTTTGAAGGTGAAGAGATTACATTTGAGGATTGGTTGGGTCGCATCGAGAAGGAGTATGTCAGTTTCGAGGATTGAACTGTATGATATACCGTAATCCATGGGAAGAACATTTGAACGATGATGACTTAATTCTATGATACCTAGTATAGTAGGAGGTACAGTTGTTGCCTTGCCCTTGGTTATATCATAACGTATTTCCCAAGTAACTGTATCTGAAACTTGGTATTTCATTCATCACGCTGAGGTGATTCGTTACTTGACCATGAGCAATACCTTTTGTTTCCTTCCTTTTTTTGATATTTTTGGAAATCCCGTTGTTGTGGCATATATGCAGTATGGTTGCGCGATAAGCTTGGTGTAGCTGGGCTTGCTGTATTTCCCTACGAGTAGCTCACTTCAGAATCGCTTCAAAATCTTCAGTGTTAGGTGTAAGTGAAAATTAATTTATTTGCTTATCAAGTCCGGTGGGTTCTATCTCTAGTAGCATAACCGGTCTCCAGCCGGGCCTAACCGGCTAAAACTTGAGACATATTAATTAAAGTAAACATTGGTATTAATATCCGTAGAATTCGGGAGCCATCCCACTGACCAGCCATCAAAAAAACGGAAGAATAAGTAACTTAAGTGTTCATTTCCTCGACGAGTCCAGTTCCGCCATATTATTTGTCCCCGCAGGCAGCTCCACAACCTGCTTCCCCAGCCCCTGCGAATATTGCGTCGGCATCTCGCTAGGCGGTTGATATGTCCATCCTGCCGAACCTGCATCATCGGGCGTTTGCTGATACTGCGGCGGCCGACTATTCCGTCGCCGCATGAAGATGAACGCCAGCGCCGTTACGGCCAGAATAACCCCCACAGCAACTCCAACCCCAACACCAGCCTTCGCCCCCGTCGAGAGTCCAGAATCTGAGCCGCTGGACCCGTCTGCAGCGGTCTCGGAGGATGTCGCAGCTGCCGTGGTAGTGGTGGCGGTATTCGACGCCGGGGTGCTGAAATCAGTCGACTGCCATCGGATATAGATGCCGTATGCGTTGACATGGTCGTCGCTGCTCAGCGCCGTGTCGGTGCTCGATGTGGACCCGTCATCGCCGGTCCAGGTGTACACGAATTCGGTGGTGACGTCGGGCCCTGGACTCCATAGGCAGTCGATGGATTCGGAGACGGTGGATGATTCTTTTGCGCGGGTGATGTATGTGTGGCCGTCGAGTCTGGATATATTTAGATTCCCGGCGTGAGTTGTTGAAAGTGAGTTGTTGGGGCCTTGAAGTAGGATAATCATGATTATATCCCCGGATACGATACTTACGTTGGACAGCAGGTTGCTGCGGTTTCGGTGACGGAGCCGTCAATCACAGTGCCGCTGGCTGCAATTCCGTAGCCCGTGGGACAGACGCCTGGGGAATAGTAATCTGTCTTCTGCCAGCCCGAGGGGAGACATTCCGTGTGACTGATGGGGCCCAGGTTCATCCATGTCTTTCCGCTGGTACTGCCGAGCCACAGATTGCTGATGCAGGAATCCGGGGGCGTGAATGTCGTCGTCAGAGGAAGATGCGCGTCCAGCGCTTCGCTTGCTGCGGCTGTGGTTGTGGCCATGGTGGCAGTGTCCGCGGGATGAAGAACACAAAAACAACGACAATGGCCTGGCTGCGACTGAGAGAATCAGAATCAAGAGCAGGCAGGTCAGGAGGCTGCAAGCTGCCCGCCTGCCACCCGCAAGGCTCGTCGATTGACAAATTTAATATTGCTGTGGTCCTGGACACCGTGCGCATCGTGGCCTCATTGGCTGGCGGGCAAGACTACTCGATAGTCTGCACGGTGGTCGCGGCTGGATATGCGATTTCCGATTGGCTTGGGGATCGCAGAATGGAGCTGCCAAGTGTTGCTTGTCCGAGGAGAGTCTCGTGTCCACACTCTTTTCATCCTGAGCCGATTTCTCCGATGTTTCTCCAATCGAGATATCGAGATACCATGCAGATACACCTTGCACAAGCGAACTCACTAGTACTATATACCAGGCATTTTCTTCGCGCGCAGATGCTGCCTTCAGACCCCAACTCCATTAATCACGAAGATCAAGCAGTACTCGAGTAAACAGAAGCGCTGAATAAAAAGCGTAACGATGCACAAATAAATTGTGCTATATCAAAACGTTGGTTGTATACACGATCCCGTGACCTCGTGCCTTAATTACTTCGACTTACCCCCATCAAGGAATAGAAGAGGCTGAGCTGCCTTATTAACTTTAATACTGGGTTTATTTCATTCTTGTCGTTCAGCCTCGTTTCAGCCAGCCTGCACTGTCTTGCTGCGCCTCACTCCCCTGCATCTTCACGTAATCGCGCCCGCGCCCGGCAGATCAGCCTCTCCAACTTTCACATTTCTAACTTCATCCCCATAATATTTGTAGCTGATGTATCTCAACCTTCCAGTATCGCACTCCGACCGTGAAAATGGAGGCTGCTGATCAGAGTGAAGTCAGCGATAGCTCTAAGTACGTCGGTGCCTGATGTCCTACATACCATCACTAACATCGTAAAAGCGAGAGATCCCTGCAAGCATGGTCGGACCTGAGACGCCGCCAAATTCTCCTCGATGCCGACGAGTTCGTCACCAAATACGACCTGGACGACCTGCGCAGTGAGATCCGCACCGGCGCCCTCCTGCTCGAGGACCCGGACCATGTCGAGGGCTTGACCGATGCGGATGTCAGTGCCCTTGCAGAGGAGAAACAACCTGGACCTGTTTTGTCCAGCAATCCTATTAAGAAATTTCCATATGTCTGTTCTATTGGGGGTCTGCTCTGGTAAGATCCACCCACATCTCGACGAGGAGGGGCGACGATGGTAGCTGAAACAGTTCTTGACTACAGGGGGTTTACGGATGCACTACTATTGCCGTATGCCCCAGGCCAAGCCCTCAGGGGTGATATACTAAGAGCGCCGCTGATGGCTTTTTATATCTTGGTCAATGCCCCGCCAGCTTATTGGGTCTGTCGCATTCTTGGGTACTGGTGTGCCGTTCTATTGCGCCGATACTGTGGACGCCGCGGTGCAGTATGTGCAGCGGTGGGCTTGAGGCTCGCGGGCATACTCTATGCCATGATATCCTCGACATTTTCCTTGAACGAGGTTTCTAGTGCATTCTCTGCAGCGGCTAAGGGGATGTTCCTGTGTATCACGCCGATGTATCTTGCAGAGACAAGTCCGATTCCATCCCGCGGCAGCATCCTGCTTACCTGGCAACTGTTCGTATTTCCCTGCATGGTAAAAAAAAAAAAAAAAAAAAGAAAAAAAAGAAAAGAAAGAAAGAAAGAAAAAGAAGAGCAATCCTGCTAACTCTTTGGATATCCATCTAGGACTCGAGGCGTCGGAGCCATTTACGGGTTTTGGATCTTCGCAATCGGCTCCCCAATTGCTGTATACATACTGGCAGCATTCATGCTTCTAGGCGTTGGGGCATGCTTCTGGATGTCTCCAGAATCGCCATACTGGCACTTCTACCGGGGAGAGATGCGTCAGGCCTATAAGGAGCTGCTCGAGCGTCGACAGATTGCCGCGCAAGCCAGCCGCGATTTATACAGGATGTACTCATTCAGAGCAGGTGACAGACGGACACGCACAACAAAACGATATCTCCTGCAGGCTTTAACAATAACAACTATCCTTGTCCTTTCCTGGACAATCCCTGCAATACCAGGGAACCTGGTCCTCATCTCGCTCTCAAACATGACCCTGTCCGATTATTATATTCCCACTCTGGTCGTCATGGTGCTCTCGATGTATCTTTTTTTCATTATCATTACTCTTGTCGAACGGATTGGGCGGCGAAGTATAGTGTTGACGGGCATGGCGGGCATGGCCTTCATCCTCCTCGTCAATATGTTGAGTGCCCGTGCGTATCTTTGGGGATTCAGTCGCTGGGACCTGGGGATTCCCCAGGCCCTCATGTTGCCATACGGCGCTCTATTCACGCTCATTCAACTATATACAGCTGAAGTTGCTTGTTCATTTGGCTCTGGTCCGTATTCTGCCCTCCTATTGCTGTCTATCCGCTGACACGACTTTAGATGCCACCATGGCAGCCCTTATGACCATTTGCGCCCTTAGGGATATGTCCGCTGCATATCTAGCTACCAGAATCGCTGAAATCAATTACCACCGGACAAGGTGGAACTACATAGCAGGGCCTCCTTTGCTATTATTCCTGTAAGTGTCTATCTATTCCCCCGTTGATGTGACAGCAAGGCTCATCCTTGTCTGCTTTTAGCGCCTTACAGCTCATTTTCATATTCCTCGTCTGTGTCCTTTTAATAGAGACCAAAGGACGCTCTTTGGAGGAGATCCGGGCTGCGTTTGATTTTCCAATTGCCAATAGAGTCGCCTACCGTGTACGCCTCTACTCTTCTTATATTACAGAGAGGGTTTCTCCGTCACGGCGCGAGGAGGTGGAACCCTTCGAGGAGTCTGAATACGGGACTGGCTTGATACGGTTGCAAGGAAACGTTGCTTAAATAAACAATCATATACCCGTCTAATGATAGAAATAGATGCATCTCACTTTCGTAAAGGCCAGGGCAGTTCCCGTCTAAATTGCATCCACTGGAGGCGCTTCTCCATCGTCACCGAGCCCAAAGCCGTATCTGCCCCCCGGTCAATAAGGAAATGCACAACATCTGCTCTATCTCGTCTCACCGCCTCATACAGCGGCGAGCACCCATCGTCATCAGTAGCGTCCACATCAGCACCGCTATCCACCAACTGCCGAACCAGCTCGAATGAGACCCGTCCAGATTCAATCGCCCGGTGCAACGGCCTGCGTCCATCAGGACTAGGTATATTCGGATCCGCACCCCCAGCAACAAGCAATACCCGCGCCTTCTCCTCCCGATCCAGACTCAGCGCGTACTGCAGCGGCGTCAGCCCGCCCCTCCCTAGGAGATCCGTCCGCGCCCCAGAATCTAGTAAGGCCTGGACAGGCTCAGCAGAGGCCAGTCTTGCTATCGCTAGATGGAGAACTGTATTCCCCATTCCATCCTGGGCATTGACGTCAACCCCGCGCGCAACCAGTAGGTGTAATATATCCAAGAAGGCCTGGGAATCGCCACGGTGTGTAGACAGATGCAGCGCGGTTTCCCCCTCATAGTCGTAGTCGTAGTCGTAGTCATGGCCTTGCTGTGTTCTGGTCCTGATCCATGTGTCGGCGCCGTACTCGAGGAGGAGCCGCACTGTCTCGGGACATCCTTGT
The DNA here is from genome assembly GCF_001890705.1 of Aspergillus sydowii CBS 593.65. Classification (NCBI taxonomy): domain Eukaryota; kingdom Fungi; phylum Ascomycota; class Eurotiomycetes; order Eurotiales; family Aspergillaceae; genus Aspergillus; species Aspergillus sydowii. The sequence continues at coordinate 424,810 of NW_024467866.1, forward strand.
CTTGCGGCATGGTGTAGTGCCGTGTGTCCATTTTGCATCCGGTTTGGGTCTGCGCCGGATTCGAGCAGGGCTCTTGTGCGCCGTGTATTTGTGGTTGTTCCGTTTGCGGGTTGGGATGTGGTGAAGAGGAGCTCGGAGGACCAGTAGTCCTGCTGACGGTTAGTTTAGGTTCAGTCTGTTCGTTATGGTGCGGTATATACCATTGGTAGCTGGCTGATACTTGGCGCGCTGTTCCAGTGGGTCTCTGTCATGGAAAGACCTGGCGGGGCGTCTATATCTTGGGTGAATTCGGGTTCGGCCGTCTTTAGGCTGGGTTGTTTGATTGGCTCGTCATTTATGCCTATCTCCCATTCTGATAATAGGTATTTGGATGCTGGCGGTCGATCATCTGGGATAGGACTCATTAGGTGCTGGATGAAGCATCGTCCAGAACATCCCACTCCCTGTTCAATAAGAGGGGCATCTGGGTATGGTAAATTTCCTTGATAGTACTCATCGAGATCTCGAAATCCCGGGAATGGGTGGCTGTTTGTTAATAAATAGAATAGAAGACACCCCAGCGACCAGATATCCACGGCATTTGTATACTTAGACTCCTCGTTCGTGCCGAACAGGAGCTCCGGTGCCATGTACTCTGGTGTGCCTACTCGACTCCTTAAACTAGTTCGATCAGCCGTGTATTTGCTGACGCCAAAGTCCGCGATCTTCACTGCGATCGGGTCTGCTTCTGCAACGAGGACGTTCTCCGAGACATCAGCAACAGGTTTGCCGACAAAGACATACATACCTGCGGCTTGATATCGCGGTGCGCTATCCCAAGTCCATGTAATGCAGCCAATCCCTCGAGTAGCTGCCCAGCGACTGTTTTGGCAACCTGCTCTGATACCGGCTTTTGGAAGAACTGATCGATGTCCCCGAGGGCACAGTATTCCAGCACAAGCGAGACTCCATCTGGGATTTCAAACCAGCCCAGGAACTCGACAAAAAGACGGGTGTAGCTGGGACTATCTGATGTTAACATCACTGGACGCCCGTATTTGTGTCTCCTACCCTAGATCTTTAGCTATCCGGGCTGCAGCTTCTAATTCCAAGCACCGATTCCCCCGAGTTGGATCTTGATGTAGTATCTCCTTTACCACGCGCAGTTGCCCGGCGGTACTTTCGTCCAGGTATACATTCTTGTAGACCGTCTCTTTGTACGTAAAGTAGCGTTTCCGCGTCCATAGCGTTGTTACAGGGTTTCTCGTGTCCTCTGGGCCGGTCTCGTAGGTGATCTCTCGTCTCCGATCCCCGAGATCCTTGATCTCCAGCTTGAACGGTGCAATGAGGTCGTCGGCGGTCTCCATCTTCCCTGGTTGGTTGCAGGAATCATGTCTGTCTTCTCCATGCACAGCCGCGCACTGACTCCAAGCGCTAGTCGCTGACGTGGACTAGGCTGACGCCGCAGATCAACAGCCTCGCACCTCACAGCCTCACAGCCTCGTGCGGATTATCGTTTCTCCTGCAGGACAATCGTGCCTAGTCTCGACACTGTCCAGACTTCGTTAGCACTTCAAATCACCGTGCTTGATTGGTATCTGCGGTCTGTGTGGCTGATAGCATGGATCCCGCGTCCGTCGCTCTGGCCGTGGTCAGCGTTATAGATCTCTGCTACAAGTCCGTCCGTCTCTTCACTCCTGGGACTCAACTCAGCTTCTTCCCCCACTTCCACAGTTGGAGACTCGTGCACGCACACTAACGCCAAGTATAGATATGGAAATAAACTGGCCGTCCTGTGCCATCAATACCGAAACTTGGACGCGGATCTAGGAGACACCATCCTGACCATCCAAGCATCATGGATGAAGATGGATGTACAACTGAAATCGCTCCGAGCGATATGCGACAAACTGGACTACCCGCTGCTGAACCTCTACCATGATGCCCTGGCCCGTCTCGAGGCTAAGCTCGCTAGGGCCGCGGAGAGTTTTCAGGTCGTACAGGCAAAGGCTGGTGTGGCGTTCAACGTGCATCAGAAGTTGAAGGCCGTGTACCTGAAGCGTGAGCTCGCGCAGACGGTCAATGATTTAGAGGAGTGGCAGAGGAGGTTTGACCCGTCTTGGTATCTTATTACAAGGATCGCGAATCCGGATGTTGATAGAAGGCTGCAGAATGTTCGTCCGGGGCAGCAGCAGCAGCAGCGGGATGCGTCGATATCACCGTCGCCGTCTACACGTCTAGCCCGGATGAGAGAGTCGATCAAGCAGCTCTCCTCTCAGGGGGAAGAGGTAAGTGGGTCCATTTTCAAAGATGTGACAGCACTCAGCAGCGAGATGGTGAGGATTGAAGGAACGAATGCATACATCACAAGGTATCGAAACAGCACTCGATCTGTTCTCCTCGACCCGGCGAACATGCTCAGTCAGAACCAGATACCCAGTACCACAGCAAAGCTAAACATCCGTGACCTGGCAAGACTGCTGCTGCACATCGATCCATTAACATTCTATCTCTTGCGATGCGATGGTGTGGTCGAATTACCAACAACACACGGGAAACAGTTCCATCTACTCTTAGAGATCCCCGTCGGCCTATCCTCACCGAAGACCCTGCGACAGCTTCTGTTGCAGAGACCCATACGCAAATGCTCATTAAGTCATCGAATCCAATTATCCAAGCAGCTCGCTCGCTCAGTCATGTTCGTACATGCAGCAGGGTTCGTTCACAAGAACATAAACCCGGCCACGGTCCTTGTATTCCACGATGAAAAAAACAACGTTGCGCTAGGCCCCTCATTTCTCATCGGTTTCGAACGAATACGAAGGGCTGAAGGCCGGACAGACAAGTTCGGAGACTTGGACTGGGAGAAGAACCTCTACCGACATCCACTGCGGCAGGGCCTCCACCCAGAAGATATATTCGAGATGCGGCATGACATCTATAGTCTTGGGGTGTGTTTACTTGAGATAGCTCTGTGGGAATCATTTGTCCGTCTTGAAGGCGGAGAAGGAGGACGGAGAACGTCCGTCCCTTGGTCTGGGCTGGAGATATTGGACTCCCTAGCGGATAGAGACCAGCGGCGTGGTGCGTTCGCAACAAAGGATCGATTGTTGGAGATATGTAAGGAAGACCTACCCAGTATAGTGGGGGAAAAGTATACGAGTGTCGTTGTTTCCTGCCTCTGCTGCTTGGATGAGAGTGACAATAACCCGTTTCGGGATGAGAAGAGTTTGCAGGACAGAGACGGGATTGTCATAGGGGTGCGATACATTGAGAATGTGAGTTTTGCTTTCACTTATTACTGGGAGATTTGCTAATACTGTGTCAGGTCCTTTTGAAATTGGAGGAATTGGTTATATAAACTGTGGTGGCTGCTTGCCTGAATAGTACAAAACAATGAAATACTAATTCGAGCACCAATACCCCAAGGACTACCCCTTCTTCGATAAGCAGGGTCTCATCTGCGCTCTAGCTGATTAGGTTGGCAACCAAAATGCCGAATTTGGTTATCCCAATGTCCTGCTCATGTTAGGCCTGTATTCAACATAAAAAGGATGGGGCTGAAGACGAACGCTATATTGACCGGTGATGCCGACGACAGCTGCAGCAGGTTGTGTCCCAGTAGGGCGGAATATTTTGACGATATCATTCTCTGTCCACTTTCCCAGTTTTATTCGTGCCTGATCGCTGTTGTCCATAGCCAACAGACCCAGACCACAGACCCTCCGGTCCGAATCTTTTAACGACTCAGGACCCAGTGACACCACAATACCGGTGATGACAAGATCCGGAGGAAGCGCGGCGCTCTGCATGCCCATGTCCCTTTTCCCGAAGAGGCGGCCAGATTCTTCGCCTTCCAAGTGCCACTCGATTCCGGTAATCGACGTTTGTTTTGAGAAGTACACCGTCAAACTGCTGAGAAGCGGTGGATCTAAAATAGTTGGACGAAAGTAGGTCTCACTCTCAATTAGTTCACTCATTTCTCTGTAGTCTGTTACCTTGCGAATACGCGCAACTTGAGATCTGGTGATAAATTCCAGTTTGCTCGAGACCGATCCTGACTCCGTTGTTCGGCGGCTCAGGATTTCCAGAATACCTTCACAGCAGGACCAGATCCGCCGGCGGTTTTTTAACGACAGATCGGTTTCATATCGGGTATTTTTGCCTTCTGGAAGACTGGCACTGCTTTCTTTGAGCAATGATAAAAGCTTTCTGTAGTCAACCTTTTCGTCCATGTTCGACACTGTTTCAAAAAGCGACGTTCCCGCAATCCATGGCGTGTCAGTATAGATCCGAGATCTCCAAAAAGCGCGCGGGAGACACGTTGAAGCTCCACGAAATGAGCGACTGCTTAAAAGGAGGTTGAGAACTGTCTCTGACGGTAATAGTTCCATTATCATGTAATGCACTTCGATGGGAAGTTTTGCAAATGGATCGGCGGGTATCGAGCGTCTCGCTACATTCTGATTCTGCGTTCTAGGTTCCACCAACGTAGATTTCTTAACGAGTTCTGAAAGGTCAATGTCCTTCAACGGGTCTGCAACCAGCCACTAGATGAATAATTAGTAGATGTCAGACAATTCTTGGAAATGTGCACCTCGTAACCCGGGAAGGCCTCCCACTCCTGCCCTGCAAACTGGGTCGTACCGCCATATAACCGGGGGTCACGCCATCTAAGATACGTATCGTTGCAGTCTGTCACACGGGCCATCATGGTGAGATAAACTCTACGTGGATCTAGCGGTCGTTGACCCGGTTTCGTAGTTTTGTGCACTAGGTGCAGCAACTGCCAGCACGCATCATGCACCAGGAATCCATCTTGGTTCGGCCAAAGGCTCTCATCTGACCCAGGAAGCGTGAAGGCGAACCAAGAGTCATATTCGCCCTGCTTACTGTGAGTTTCTGGCACGAAGAACTATCATAACCACCGTCAATTACTTACAATCGGGGTCAGGTAGCAAGAACCGTCGCCGTCATTCGGCAATTCAGATTCGTCTTCGTTTTTGTCATATTCCCCTCGCATGCGTAGCATCCGGACTCGTTTAAGCCACTATAGCTCATATTAGTGGACTGGCTATCCAATCTTCGCTCGAAAGGCTGATTTGTACCGCTATGTCACCCTCAGACAGAATGTCACCCCAATACCCCTGGCTATACGGGCAATATTCCGTATGTTTTGCGGGGTCTTCGTTGTCCTCACCGTCCTCATCGTCATCACCGTCGTCACCGTCGTCACTCTGGTCGGAACATTCACAATCATCGTCAAACAAACCATTTTCATCGTCGCCAGGTTGCGCCGTGGAGGCCTTGCGTAGCCCCCATTCATACAATGGGCCCGCACAGATTGCGCAGTAAAACGTAATTTTGCCCATCTTGAAGGGGGATTTTGTCAATAAGAGGGTCCAAAGATGAGAACTTGGCTGAGCTTGACCTGAAGGTATGATAAGTGAAGATTTGATGAAGTTGACAGAATGCCGGTCAGGAGTTCGGTCGAAGTTGAGGCTTGAGAGGAATACGAGCAGGACACGGCTGTGATTGGTCGGCCATGGGGACTGTTGTTTTATCACCTGACGCCCAGTTCCTGGATAAGCTACGGAGTCTAATAAACAATAACACCGAATGGAGATTTACTAGGTAGCTAACATCTCAAGGTTGAACAAATTCTATAAACAACTGTCTAGAGTTCATCCTTCTTCCAGCTAGCAGCTTCTTCCTTACCTTCAACCTCATCAGCTTCCACCTCCTCTGCCCGTGGAGAATCAGCATCAGCAACCCTCCTCACCAAACCGGCAATCTCCTCATCATACACCGTCCACTCAGGAACCTGCCTTCTAGCCCTCTCCAACTTCGGCTCCTTTGTCTGCGGGTTATTACACAGGTCAATCGTCCTCGCCTGTTCCAGCGCCTCATCCGAACACCAAGTCTCACACCAAAGCCACTCCTGCGGTAGACTCTTGATTGGAATATGGTGCTGCATGTGATTCGGCAGGTCCTGGTCCAGGTTACTCAGGCTGTTCTTGTCTGCCGAGAGCATCTGGTACTGGCCTCTCAGCCTGTCGCCGGCCGCCATCGCACGGAACTGGACCAGATCGACGACGTAGAGCGCGGAGATGTGGTACGGCGACCCGCGGAGGAAAGACTTCCAGTATCCCTGCTTCCAGAAGCGGAAGCCCTCCATTTCTGTCCGTGAATCGCACATGGGCGTGAAGCCGTAGGGGGCGCCTTCGAGGTCGAAATTGACCAGGTCGGACATGTCGGTGCGCACGATCTGGTCTGCGTCGACGAAGATGACTTTGTCAAGTGAAAGTGGGAAGAGGACGTCCAGGAAAAGGATCTTGTATCCCCAGATTTCGCGCTGTTTCTCTTTTTGTGCGCGCAGCCAGTGCGGCCATTTGTAGGTGACCATTTCGTATTTGAAGCCGTATTCAGCGGCGAGGTGCGGAAGGAAGGACTTGAAGGAGGGGGAGAGAAATTGCTCGATGAACCAGAATTTGACGGTTTTGTCGGTATTGCGCATTACGGAGACCATCATGATGTTCAGCATGCGCTCGTAGAGGTGTCCGCTGGCTACGGAAAAGATGTTGATGTCGGCGTTTGCTTCGGCATTGTTCTTCGAGCCGACGCCCACGCTGGATAGGACGTTGGAGGCAAAGTTGAAGCCCTTCGACATGAAGTCCATAGCGGAGCCAGGCTTGGGCCCTGACTCAAGGACGTCTTCATCTTCCTGTCCCTTCTTTCGAGACATACGCGGGAACAGAGTCTTTCCTTGGAAAGACAGCAATGCGACTTCGTTGCTGTCATCGCCGGCTTGTGGGCTATACCCCAGTTGACCCAAGCTATCCAGGTTGAAAATCTTTTCGCTGCGGCCGGGCTTGAGGTTGATAGACCATAGACCAGGTTGTGCCTTGAACTGGAAGTAGCCAAGGTTGGCCATGACGATGGTATCAGCGAAATATGGGTTATCTTCGGTCCCGAGAACCAGCTGCACGCCCCTTGGAGGGGACTTGGTAGTCATGTCACGAGAATGTCCTTCAATCAGAATATGTTCCAATGCATAGACCGCATCGACATTCGACCCTTCTTTCACCGAGCTCAACTTGATGTTATCGAGATCATGTACGGAATCCTTGGGCGCAACCAGCCAGTACGGGGGTACATCCATCCCGAGCGTAAGAAGTGCTTCAACTGGTACACCCGAAAACGTAGCCCCGGGCCGCTGAACGGAGCCGGTATCGCCAAACGATGGCTCCGGGGACAGAACGTAGCGATAAAACCGCTTAATCGGGAGCTCTCGAATCTCATCGCGTGGGTTCATGAACAAGTTTAGTCTGACACCATCTAGCTCCGAAAGAGCCTTCAGAATCGGTAGCCATCTTTGAGATGTCTCTGATGTTGGATCGATCGACGCAGCAATAGTGATTGTTGGGTCCTCAGGGCCAGGAACAGTTACAATAGAACTAGATCCACTCCAGTCATTGAAGAACTTGGCACGCACATCCGACGAGGTTTCGAAAAGGCCTTCGGGGACATCTGACACTGTTGAAAGCGCCACAAGCGAGGTAAGCTTCGCAAAGGTAAGAGGGTCAGAAAGCTTGGAAGCAAACGGAAGGTCTTTCGCAGCTTTAGCTACAGGGCCAATTCGAGTGTTGTTTTCGTAAGCCAAGAGCTGCTTCAGATCTTCCGTGGTAACATCCTGGGTAGGTTTGACTACTCTGCCGTTGACGACAACACCGCTCGTGCCGGGGGAGAAGCCTAACGTCTCAGCCAAAGGCTGGAACTTCGACCAGAAATCAACAGCTTCTTGTGCGTCTACGTCCGACGACGCAGGGGAAGTTATATCCGCCAAAATGCGCGCGATGTCAACATCGTTGCTCCCTTTCAGGGTACGGTAGATCAGCGCAGAGGCAGCATCACTTGCCGATGCATCCTCGGGGTTATGGATTAGGAGTATCTCCGCCCTAGCTTGCTCTTCTTGAACCCCCAGAGCGGAGACGAGCATCTTCAACCCGGCCTTGGTACTGAAATCACCAACAACAACCATGTGCACACTTTCCAGAGTGTCAGTCTGCGACGCAACGCGAGGAGTCTTTTTCATGAGATCTCCCGACTGTTCTGCAATCTTCGTTAAATCCACAAGCTCAACATCTTTAGGATCCTCTGGGACGATCCACGGAACCCGGCGAGCAAACGCCTCGGAAAGGAAGAACCCTGGTAGCCAGGCGTCTTTGTCAAACAGGCCGTCGACAATTGAGCGCTGGACCAAACGCAGGTCTTGTTCAACCTTCGCACTCATTTCCTGCGGCCAGCTTTCACCGCGCACAATTGGGATGCCGTTGATGAAGACAAGGGGGGTTTCGTGCTTGAGACCGAGGCGGTCTTGGTATGCGACTGTACGAGACACAGAGAGCGCTATGTCTTCGTTGCTTAGCACGTCGTCCAGCGAGAGAGCTTGTTTCTCGGCTCTCGGAGTTTTGTCTTTGGTGGCTGCCAGAAAACTGTCCTTGTCCGGCGACGCTAGTTTGTTTTTCTTCGAAGCCTGGCCCAGTTTCACATTAGCTGGATGAAATTCAAGAACGCGGATAAGGGCCGTACCTCTTCCAAGTAGGTCATAAGGCTTGACAGCCCAAATGTCTCTTGCAGGTAGTGAGCCACCTTCAATTGGCCGGTTGAACCTGCTGAGGAAGCCAGAGGGACAACACCAAATCTCACGGGAATTTTCCTTCTCACAAACATTTGGATTGTGGTAACAATCAGGTCCACATCTTCAGGGTTTGTGAGATCGAGCGGGAACACGATGTTATTCAAATCCCGACGCACTGCGGGGAGTTGACCAGGATACGTGCGGCGGAGAAACTAACTCTCATCAGTACTATGATATGTCAAAACAAGGGAAATGGAACACCCACTTCTATCAAGTCACTCGGCCACGATTCGTACCTGGCATCCTTCTCCAAGTTATTCAGCCAGATAACGACGCCGCCGCCTTCGATCTCGTCGCGGTAATCATACCGCTGAGACGCGTCCTGTGCTACAGACTTTGTAACGGCGTCGTGAGTTAAAATATCCACGGCTTCTTTCGCAGAGAGGCCTAAGCTCCGGAAACTTTCCATCAACTTCCTCTCGCGCCGGAGGTGGTCAACGAGGAAGAAGGCGTCGATCTGCCGGGGATCAATCTGGACACCGTTGATCCACAGCGCGTTCACACCAGGCGGGAGCATTTCGAGACGGTTGGTTCTGATCTCGCGCTGGAGATTGTCGCTTATATTGTGGGCCGCGATCATAGAGGAGTATTTGGGGAAGTCCTGGGACAGCTTCACAAGCGTGTCAAGTGGGTCTTTGCTATCCGCTACATACTGAGCTGTGTTCAATCCTAGGCGCGACACCTCAGACGAAGAGAGCGGTCTCAGGTCATCAGGGCTTTCCTCAGCGTCGACAGACTTGGCATCCTTCGGGTTAGAGTCTCGCTGCTCGGCATCACGGTCGTCAATAACGATGTAGTCCGTGCGTTTCAGAGCGAGCTCAACACCGTAGCCGGAAACAAATAGAGGACGGGAGCTCCAGTGCTGTGGGGGCCGATATCGTACACGGTACGAGACCTCGCCCTCCTTTGCCATGGCACTCAAAGTATGGTGGAAATCCTTAAACATTGGCGAAGCAACATCCGCATATAAAATAGCCGGAGGTAAGGAGCTGTCTCCGAAGACACGGTCAAATGGCAATTCCCGTCCATCTCTGCGTGCATAACCCTGTTAGCAATCAATTGAACCAAAACCGACACCAACCAAATATAAAACAACATACGCTTCACCGTAAACATCCTGCTGCGCCCGCTCCATGGTAGACGAGCAATACTGCTTTCCATCCGAATGAACCCAAACTGGACAAGCAGCGTCCTGAGCCGCCATAAGCGAGTGCTGCACCGAGGTATTATAGAACTGATAGTGGGCCGCAACGCGCGGACTAGCAGATCGAATCGACAAGGACAGCTTGAACGACGAAAGACTCTCGGGAGTAGCTAGGTGTCCATCTTCAATCACCACCTGCAGGAACCGATCGTATACTTCTTTGTCCGTGACGGAGTCATCAAAGACGCCGTCGGCTACGCGGTCGAGTAATGGGAAGTATGAGGCTGGGTTCTCTTCTGCTGCCGTTTCTCTAGATTGGCATGTATATGTCAGCGGGTTGAATTTGAGAATTTGGGGCGATGAAGGTAGTAATGGAAAAGGCTTGCTCACAGTAGCTCTATAAGATAAGGACCCGAGTCGAATGAAGCTTGGAGCGCGACATTTACGGAGGGGCTGGCAGTGACGCTCGAAACCAAGAAAGTCGCGATTGCGACGCATGACAGCCGCCATAAGGCGGCAGTACTTGAGCTGAGACGCATCTCTGTGGCCTGATATATACAAGCAAATAACACTTAATGAGTCGTCGAGGGGTTGTAATGCTTCCAGGCGTGGATAGCTTTGTTCAAGCTGCTGACATCCCGGCGAGGATCAATCTAGGGCGACGGGAGGACACATTCAAATATTCAAAAGAGAAAAGCAAATATGAAACCCTACAGTGCAAATCGAAAATGATGAATTCGGCTCTCTGAGCTGTTGATTGACAGGAGCGTTTACTTCACGCCTTCAGGCCACATCTCAAGCTGTTACGGGCGGCGCAGCGGCCAAAGACGCCAGACTTCCGGGGCCCCAACGCCATGCGTGATTGGTGCATCTTACACAGCGGGGACGACAGGATCCACAGCATGGACTCGATATTGTAAACTGTATTAAAAGCTCAAATGCTAAGCCATTCTTTATAGATAGCAGTCAAGTAACATTCATCTATTGGAATAACTCCGAATAACTCCTCATTAGTCATAATACATAATCCACAAAAGTGGAAACACAGCAGATGATGCGTCAAGCATATTTTGTTCAGTTTTAGATACAAGGTATTTGCCTCCTGCGCCAAAGGTGACACCAGATGTTCCTCCCAATACACCAACAGCCCAAATAAAAAAAAAAAAAAAAAAAAAAAAAGATCCGTCCATGTATTGCCTGCCCGACCTCAACGGGGTTATGGCCTAGTAGTGACAAAAAGGTAAAAGGAACAAAAAAAGACCTATGGAAGGTTCGTTCCAATCCTAAGAGGAAAACAAGAGAGAAAAAAGTGGTAAAAGTAGCCGAGCGGGAGGCCAAATGTAAAACTCCAGACTTTTGAACTTTTGCTCTTCTTTGTAACAAGTCAAAGACGGCCAACGGAGCGCTGAAATGCTTAGTCAAATCGTGATGAACTGCCGCTAGGCTGTTTGGAATGCGCCCAAGCGAGTTTCTTCCGTTTCGATTCGTCAAGTTCGAAAAAGGATTCTTCGTTCGTGGACGAGAAGGTATCGGTGCGAGCAACCATAGTGTTTGTGGACTTCATCTTGCGGAGGCCCTTGGCCTTGCCGCCGTCGCCGAGCTTCCGGAGCTCGCGGGCCAGCCGCTCAAGCGCGGAGCCACCCAATCTGTTGGGGGTTGCCGCTCTGGGGGAAGGGGGTAGTGGTTTATCGAGGATATCTTCGGAGCTAACCTTGCTCCTGATGGATGGTGCGTATGAGCCAAAGCTAATTCCAGAGTCAGCCTTTCGGCCCTTCTGGCTTCGATTCGAGGAGTCTAGGCCTTCGTCCAGGCTGGCTGGGCCGTTGACCATTGCGCACTCGTCGATGATTTCGTTGGTGGTGCGGAGGTACTTGTCGAGTGCATCTCGAACCAGAGGCCAGCCAGTGCTTTCGCCCTCAGGCGCGCCCTGCGCAATAACCTTGTCGAGGATTTGCTTGCCGTTGGTCTCAATGGCGGAGATGTATCGGAAGAATCCATCACGTTGTGACTTGAGGATTTGCGGGGTGAGATGTGCAGTGGGGGTGACAGTTGCTTCGGTGACGGGAGGAAAGAGAGTATTCAGCATGGCAATGCAGGTAGCCTTGTTCAAGGGATCCATGAGCATCTCGTTCAGCAGAGTCTAAAAAGAGAGAGGTTAGTAATGTGCAATTTCAGAGATACCAATGATGACTCACCCATCGACGGAGGCCAATGTAAATTTGAGTATACAGAGCTTCCACTTTGCAACCTTTGGTCTTGATAGACTCAATCCACATCACGACGCCTGGGTATCTCTTGGAGAATTCTGCATCCTGCTTGGTGCTATCCGGCTGTAGGCCGAGTCTCTGCATGGCAGCTGCAAGTTCCTTCTTCCGTCGAGTTTCGAGGTCTCTGAGGTAGTCCAGGCCAGTCAAGGCTTGGGGAAAGTCAACATCTTCAAGATTGGCTGTGAAGCAGCGGCGCAAAAAAGATGTGACAAAGCTGGGTGGCAAAGAGCATGACTGGGAGGGTAATCGAGAGATTTGTTGAGTCAACTGTGCACGGAGGTCCTCGGCGGCGGACGACTTGGGGGAGGATGGGCGACGTGCAAACGCCGTCTCAGGACGTTGAGCATTGGGAACTGGTTGTCTCGTGTTGTTGCAGTTCAGTGCATACATTGTTCGGAGAGGGATTTCGTAGGTTCCCGGATACCGAAGAATGTGATCGAAGATCCAGTTAAGTGCGGAGCCATCGGGGGCATCCAGCTTCTCTTCTGCATAAGCCATGATGAATTGTGTGAAGGTTGATGGAAGTGATGAACTTGAGGGTTGTCAATTGAGGTGGTGCCAGATCGCAGTGAAATCTATCTCTCGACACCAGTTACGAAGGAGGCAGGATATTAAAAAAAAAGAGGCTGGCTGGATTGGATCAAGCAAGCTGGAGGGGGGTCGAGAATTTTGAGTGTACGACGTGATAGAAGTGCAGGGCAATCAACAGGACGGGGACGTGTTCGCAGAGACGGCTAGCATCAAATGTGTGTAACATGTCCCTCCATAGCACGAATCTGCGCCTCGAGAATAGAGGTTTCCAATGGTGGCGGCGGTCAGAGAAGGGCTGAAGCCACCAGCCGAGTCGGCAGGGAGAGAAGAAGAGTATCCCTTTTGGGCTTGCAAGGGTTCTTTGGCTGACTTTGGCGTGAGGGGGGCAACCAGCAAACGTTGAAGCGAAAGTGGAGCGAAAAGCCTGGGTCGGGACCGGTCCGTTTGGTCGCTACCAGGAAGCAAGGTACCAAGGCCGCGCGCGGTCTGTTCACAGCTTCGAGAAGTCAAAGAATGGCAGCTTCGATTAGCTTTCTTTGTTGGTGTGATGTCTGGATTTCAAGCGAGCGAAACGTCGAGTGAATGACTGACAGATCCAAACTGCGGATTGACGAGTGGATCGAGTCGCACGAATAGCAAAAAGAGGTCGGAAGCCGGAGAAGACAATCGGTCGAGTTTACTGTCAAAGCAAACAGGAGAAATTCTGCGATTGGTGTCACTGGGACAGGGAATGAAGCAGAGACTGGCGAGAGTAAAGCCAGGACAAAAGAGAGAATAGGGCTGATGGGGCAAGCGAAGGAGCAAAGGAGGACAAATCGAAAGAGTAAAAAGAGGAAGCAAAGAGAGAGAAGAGAGAAGAGAGAGATGGGAGTGGTATTATGAGGGAGTCGTCATCTCGAACGTTCGAATTGTCTGGCAGACTCTGCCTGCGGGATAAAGTGAATTGGAGCATCTGGACAGCTCTAGTGCCGCTTAGTGCGTGTCTAACTGGCAGGCAGCGGGAGGATCAGTCGTAGTAGTCGGCTCAGGCCCGGCACTCTGGATTGCCTGCCCAAGATTGGTCTCTGTGGGCCGCCAGCACTGCCCGGTGCCTCCACTGCGTCCGGCTTCCTCCACGCGCCATTGACATTTGTTTATTATTATCGTCCCCATCGCTCGTTTGCCGCTCACTGGCCAGTGCACTGCACAACCGCAGACGCCCCTGTCTGTTCCTCGTTCCTGAATCTCAGGTCTCAAAAATCGCAAGTTTGACGAATCACTGCAGCTGCTCTGTCTCCTCTGGCCCATGCAGCACAGCATCACAAGCAAAAATCCTCCGAGACAGAATTCCCCCGAATTCGCCGTTCGATGCATCAGCCGGGCCTTGCGTAACACTTTCCCGCTCCAGTGAGCTGGGTCGTCTACGAGAGCAGCGATCCTACTAGGACGCAACGGGCAAAGATCGTGTGTCTACGAGTTCCGCGAGCCCGATAATTGGGGACAGTGGGATCGGCCAACGGGCTGGCCAACTGCCAGGCTGGGTTTTGAGTCCATGCTTTTCGCACCTTGCCGAGTCGAGATGGTCGAGTCCTGTCTCTTTGTGCCTGTGAAATTGGCTATCACTGTGGCCGGGCCTCCGCTCCTTTGAGGGCGAGGGCGAATTGTCTCAACTTTCAGCTACAACCTTTCGCCTTCCGTTACTTTGTTCCCCTCCGCGCTTCACTTCTGATGTGAAACCTGGTTTCAACTTTCGCTCTCTCAGATTCTGCATTGTATGTTTGTTTGAATCAATTGATCAATCACGGGAGGGATGGAACGGGTTTGTTTCGTTGGCCCAACATGACTCTGCAGCGCTGCGGCGCCCCGGCGTGCCTTGCTCTTGAAAAAGAAACCATGCACGATGCCGTCAGTGGTGCAGGAGTTTATGCACACGCCGCGAAAATATTCTCGATTATCCACCGCGCGTTGACGAACAAGAAAAAAGAACTGGGAGGAAAAGAAAAACAGACACAGCTCGAATGCTTTTCCCGGCCTGTCTCTCAGATCAGTGGGGCTCGCTGAGAACCAATTCGGACTTCGCAGCCTCAGGTCCCCACGGACTCGAGATCGACTGGCTGACTCCGTCAACTCGAGTCCTTCAGACTGTCTCTGTCTCTCCGAGTCTGGACTCGAACTTCTTTAGCAATTGATCATGCGAACAAACTCAAACTGCTTGCAAGTTGAGACGTTTTTCAGCTTTTCACGGACCTGGGCGAAGATCATCAGAAACCTTGACCCGACTCGCCCAATTGTCTTGTTTCACTTGGTGTCGAGCATCGAGCTTCAGAATCGGGATAAAGGAAGGAAAATGAGGCTGTCCACGACGACACACCATCATAAAACGAGTAATGTGCAAGCAAATAATACAGCATAATAATATACACTTTGAAACACCAAACCAAGTCAAGAAAAGAAACAAAACGCCCGTTCTCAAAATTCGGTACAGACCTTTGGTTCGCTGCCTAGAGCAAAAGTACCCTCTCGCGAAGTCCGCCCCTCCAAGGCCTCTCCACCTCCTTCCTTCGAGGCCTTCGGGTCGCGCATCCCCGGGTCCAAAGAAGAAGAGGAGAGCTGAGGCTTGCGCTAGCCACCGTTGATCATCTTAAAAACTTGAAACCACCGAGACGAATACGGTTTAGATTCATCCAGCGGCCCAGCCGGTCGGAGAAACCGCGGCACACTACGAACTTGCCAGGCTACATGGCCGAGGTTGGACACGGTTAAATTGGCGTTGGAGTTGGGGAGTTGGAGGTAACAGCGTTCCTAACGTCCTCCATGCACTAGTTCCAACGGCGTAGATAGTTTGTAGCTAGTCTGGACTAGAAGCACAAAGCACTAGCAGACTAGCAGTCCAAGTGCAATTCCTTATTCCAGAGCTGGCATCGGCAAATTGGCCTCTGGCCGGCCGTTGTCTGTCAGTGTCAGACGATCCTCATTTTATCGACGCGGCAGCACGCCGCCAAATCTGGGAAATGAGATCATTCATTCCATAGCGCGGACCCCATGTCCCGAGATCCAGGTCCCTGGTTCCTGGTTGTCGAGAATCGAGATTCCTATCTCCATCCGTCAGACCGTCATGTTTTAATATAGATGACCTTGGTCTTGGCCACCTAATGGACCGTAATTCCGCGGTTAGACTTCCTGATTCGAATGCGTGCTGCTTTAGGGAATGAGATGACTTACTAAGTATTATCGGTGCCTATAGTTATATTTTTATAATACCTGAATCCATTCCATGGCGTTATTATACAAACTAGTACATAGGTGATAAATATCATAACTTTCATAAAAGAAGGCTAGATTATATAAGAATAAGAAAATAGTCAGTATCGCCCCCGTTACCAAATAGATCTCTCCAACTACAGTACCCAAGCCATGACATGCACAGAACTATGTAGAGAACGCTCGTTATTATTGATCGCAGCCAGGGATTTTGGGAAAAGTGAGTGCCATGGATTCTCATCCAGTGTCTCACTGACTCATGACCAGGGACAAGGAGTTGCGATCAGCCTCAACTATTTCTTCACCGGGTGGGACTATATGGCCCCTATCCTGGCTGTCATCCCGCAGATAGCTTACTCGGCCGGATTCGTACGATCTGCCTGGAACTGGTTATGTTCCAGTCTAGCCGGACCAACGCAGGCCATCCCGATAAAGACCAGAGTCGCGATCTGGGGGTTCTTAAATTCTTTTCGTTGCCTCTCTACGTACGAGGTTTGACCATGGTGCTAGGATGCCGGGGCTCATTGTCGGTTTGGTATTGGTTGGACCAGGATTACTGTCTACTACTCAGGTCGGACTGTCAAAATCAACCAGGTGTCCTTGAGACTAGGTATTTCGCAAGGTTACGTTTCTTGGTTTCGCACTGAGGATCCCACACTATGTAACTCACAGAAACATGGTTAGATAAATGGGTTTATTATGGAGGAACATATCCCCAGGAACAATCAGGTAACAGCTTCAGTGTTCATAGAGATATACTTCGAGTAAGTTGCCAAAATCAGATAGATGGGAAATCAGTAAGATGGTTTCATTATACTAAATAACAGATGATGAAGTGTATTTACTATTTAGTTAATGTAAACTGGTATAGCTCTCTCCTGCCGAGTAACCGAGGTGTTAGAATATCTTCCCTCAAGTATTCCCGATATTATTTATGAATTATGATGGATGAACGCGCCAAAGTCAATCTGAATCAAGAGGTCAACAGCCACTGACCAAATAGTATCGAGTCCAGGTTCCCCTTCAAATTAAGATTGCCGATCCAGCAGTACGACGGGAGCCCTCGTTGCATCCCGTCCGTTTTCTTTGTTCTCGTTCCGATTTTCGAATAATCTCTCAATATGCTCTAGGCTGTGACCCTTTGTTTCCGGCATCAGGATGCACACTATTACCGCGAGGACTGTCGAGAACCCGTAGAGGTAATATGGCCCGCTTGGCGAGGCGCGTAGGAACAAAGGAGCTGTGAAAGTTACGAGGAAATTGACGACCCAATTTGCGACGAGCTCTACTGCGCAGACTTTGGCTCGGAGCCTTGTTGGGATGATTTCTGAGGCGTAGATCTTGCCGACCTGGTTGAGTGAGAGTGATATATGTCAGTATTCGTGCACCCTGAGTGTCAGGTATCAGAATCTCCATATGAAGAGAAAGCTTACCACAGCCCACGACCAGGAAAAGTTGGCCACAAAAATATATATCAGGACAATTACAACCCATTGAGCAGAGCCAGACCCGAGTGCGACTTCGTTCGACTCGACACGGCCATATCTGGCGTAAAGTGATCCGATTATGATGAAGCAAATCGCCATCGCGGCTCCGCCGTAAATCAATGGCTTGCGTCGACCCCAGCGATCAACCCAAATCTGAGCAGGGATTGTGCAGATCAGCATAACAATGCCAGAAACGCCAGATGACAGGAACGAGGCCCTCTGAGACGTGAACCCAGCTTGTTGAAAGAGAATCGGGGCATAATAGAGCACGACGTCGATCTGTACGACAGTTAGCCAGGGTCCAGAAGTCCAGAAACTGGGGTCCCCTTCCAAGTCATACCCCTGTTAACTGTTGAAAGGACATCAGGAAGATCCCGAGAGCTGTGCGGCTTCGGTACTTCCGATTGAAAATCTCTTTGATACTGGCGGTCTGGTGTCTTTTCTCCGGGTCCAGACTCTGTTGGATTTCTTCGAGCTCCGCTTGGACAGCTGATGATGGACGGAGTTTGCGAAGGACTTGTTTCGCGTCATCACTGCGTCCAACCTGGGCAAGCCATCGCGGCGAAAGGGGGACAAATGTCATTCCCACGCACAAGCAGGCAGCAATGCAAGCCTGAATAATAAACGGCACCCTCCACGAAAAGCTCCCATTGATGTTGGAAGATCCAAAAGAGATAAAGTACCCAGTCATAATACCGAGCACAACATACGTCTGCAGGAAGCAAGCAGCAACACCCCGGATCGCTACTGGAGCTATCTCCACAAGATATACCGTGGTGACCGAAATTGCCTGGCCCATTCCAATCCCCGTAATTAACCGTGCTACGATCAAGCTGGCGAAGTTGGGCGAGCAAGCGGAGATGACGGTTCCAATCAGCGATAAGATGCCTCCAAGCAGAATCCCATATTTTCTCGATATGCGATCAGATACATGGCCACTCGACAAGGACGACACGGATGATGAGAGCAAGATCGAAGCAACGTATATTCCTTGCTGCGTGGAGGATAGATGACCTATGGAATCACTGAACTGGGTCATCTGGGTGATAACACCAATTGAGCCTGTATGCAGGTTAACGGTGAGCTGTAAATAATTTCATTTGCCGAAGCAGTATACCTGTGTCCAGGCCATAGAGAAGACCAGTAAGCGAGATATGGGCGGCTATGAGGAAGATCTTTCCATTAGGCGAGAGCATGTCGGCGTGAAGACGACTCGTTATCAGCAAGGCAAAGTGTAAGAAACCTTGTGGGGGAGATATATAATCTCAGCTGAGGGGCAGCGTTGCATTGGGCTATGGCGAAATCCCAGGCCTGGTCAGCGTCTGCGTGTTGTTACAATAACTTGGAATCAAAGCAGTTTGTTTTGAATGGGGTGAAGGTGAGGTTACATCAGATTGCTTCGACGATAAGCACGTCCATCTTCCTTCCAATGGCTGCCACTCGCCCACAGGGATCCTGTTCAGTGTTCCTCATCTCTACTCTCGGCTTTGCTTATTTTTAATGCCGACTGCTCACTGCTGGTCAAAATGGCCCGAGCCCTCTACGCAAACCCATGAACTCTCCTGCGACAAAAACAAAACAACAACTGCTGCTTACCACACATTTCAAATTCAACTATGGCACCCCCCGCACACCACGTCATATCGTGAGGGCCACCCCTCAAACGTCCTGGCTATGTATAATAAGACTCATAAAATCCGCTCCCGCTTTTGCAACCACTCAATGTGAATACCAACATCAAACACCAGACTGCAGCTGGGTAGACGCCGACAAACCAACAAACCAACAAACCACCATTGGGCTATTAATGGCAAGGGCCATTCGAATGCCATTTCCATGCTCAGTAGTCCTAGGCTTTTCCACGTGGCAGTCGCTTTCATCCCAATCAAACGAAACATGAGAAACTATTGCGGATTTCACCCCAAGTCAAGCCACCATCCAGACCCTCGTGACACGCGTCAGCGAGCGTCTCCGCCCGTTTGCCAATTTCCCTATGGTGCCCCTTTACCCGTCCGTGGTCCGGGTCCTGAGCAGATATAGAGAATATTTTAGATTCTTTCTTTCTTCTTCTTCTTCTTTCTCTTCTTCATATCGGCAAAAACAAAATCAAAACACTGGTAAATGCTGACGTTGCAGAAATAGATGGAAGCGCCATCAATGCACCACACTTTCTTGCACTCATTGGAATCGCGCACGAAGTTGTTCCTTTCCAGCGCATGGCCTATCCAGGCTGCTCCGGCTTTAATCAGATAGCTTTGGGCCGGATCTCTGAAATAATCCTTCGTGCAATCCGTTCGGTCCTGTTATCGTTAACGCGGTTAGCAGGGGTTCAGGCTCTGATGGGTGGCTGGAGTAGGTACTCACCGCAGCCATAGTACAAAGGAGTATGAAGAAGAGAGCGACGACGATGCGGTGTACGTTGAACATGATGAGAGTATTGGCCCGCGAGTTATATCATGGAAACCAGAACGTTCCATATATTTGGAGGAGGTATACAAGTGGAGGGATATAAAGACGAAAAGACACACCAATCTAACTCTGAAATGCACATGGTTTATTTATGCTAGCTCTCGAGCTACTTGGTGAAGTTCTTGGCCATATTTTATATTGCTTCCTGAGTGAATAACCGAGCGTATGAAGAGCTTTCGGGTAAAAAAAAGAAATAAATCTCGCTACTCTAAACAGGCCTTGATAGCCTTCTTCACTGGATACACACTTCCACTTGTCTACGAAAGTATTCATCAAATCTCGCCACAAGGCTAAAATTTCAATACCCATACTTGTTATTGTACACCATTCACTTGGTTAGTAATCGTGGGATACAGTAAACTCACCGGCATTGTGGGCAAACCGAGTATGATTATTATACTCAGCAGTTACCATTCAAGCCATTCACGCCTCTGGAAGTATCCCTAGTCACCAATCTATCAGTAGGACATTTCGGGTGTCGGTTATCACACAATTCTCCAGCCCGACGTCATCAAAACTGTTATCTCTTCTGAACTTTAAATGGCCTGTAAGAACACGAGATCTTGAGGTGAGTAAACTCCATGTTTGCAAATGGAGGCATTCTTGGAGGACTTAAAGAAGTATCTAAGCATGCAATGCATGGCCCATTGTAACACAATGTTTGAGCGGTAGCAAATGGTACATCGTGAAAAAGGAACTAGAGAAAAAAAACATCGTAGTGTACAATATGGCAGCCCAAGGTAAGACCATTTCCTGTGGGTTCCCTCCTTTTGCCCTTTTCCTTTTCTTTCTTTCATTCTTTTTTTTTTTTTTTTTTTTTTTTTTTGTGGTTGCTGTTGTACTTTCTCGTAGTTCTAAGCAGATGTCTCGTTTATGTTGTAGTTTCGTTGCATGCGGTTCCTCATTCCGTCGTCGCGAATCAAGTCCATGAATAATGAAATGCCGACGCCATTTGATACGAAAGTATTCAAGGGCCAGTCACAGTTATGGAAGGTATAAAGTGCGACTGGAGAAAAGCCTGAGCTTCACCAATATGCGGAACGGCGCTGTCCGGCTCAAGGACAGCCAGGTCGTCAACAGCATAGTTTCCGCTTGCGACAGCAACAACGGCGCATCCTGCCTTTTTGGCACACTCGACGTCGAGAGGCGTGTCTCCAATAACTATAGTTTTGCTCATAGGAAGGTCGCGGCCGTCTCTAGCGCGGATCTTGGTCATGGAGTCCTTGATGAGAGATAAGCGGTCAATGTGGGCATCTCCGAAAGAGGAGACAGCCAGGTCGAAGATTTCGGTGTTGATGCCTGCAGACTTCAACTTCAACAGGGCATTGTGCTTTGAGTTGCCGGTCATAAGTCCGATTCGGATGACTGGCGTAGTAAGAGCTTCTTTCTTCCTGGTGAGCCACTCCAGGGTTTCCGCAACTCCAGGGCAGGTGATGGCAAAGAGCCCCTTGTTAAGGGATTTCTGCATGTATAAGGGATGAGTCTCGAGAAACTTCTCGGCAACGCAAGACTTTGACTGTACTCCGTGGTAGTCAAGTATATCGTGGAGCAGACCCAGGTCCGTTCTACCATGCAAATTCACGCTGGTGTTTGCATGGCTGATAGGCTTGCCCACAATATCGGTCACGCAGGTGTAAAACGCATCAATACTGAGCTCCTCGGAATGGCAAAGGGTCCCGTCAATGTCAAACAGAAGATTGATGGTGGGCTGTGGGGGCGGGAGGTTGACGAGTGCCCTAAGTAGCTCCCGGGAGCCAGTAAATGCCGTTCGTCCGTGTAGAAAGCGGTGGTTGTCAAGTAAATAGCCCTGTCCCTGCTGCAGTTCCACAGCAAAGGCATTGCGGTATAATATTTCAAATAACCGAGGGAAGAGGACGACAAGAGATGCAGAAAGTTGGATGCTGTCATCAAAACGGAATCGAAACAAACCAGTGGTCTCATCATAAATGGGGCGGGGCACAAGCACACCCTCTTCGCTAAGGAAGCTGGAATATTTGGAGTTTGTGATCAGCTTGTAAAAATCATCTCCTTCTTCCTGAATGTCCTTGAGAATGCGGACACTATCGGCGAGAATCGAGGCGCCTCCCTCAGTGGATTTGCTCTTCAGAGTGGAGGCGAGAACGCGAGGGGGGTTGTCCCAGCCACTACGATCAGTGTGGAAATGAAGCTCTAATGTGGTTGTGAACAGTCAGGCTGTGCTCTTTTTAACCGGTTGAGAGGTTTTAGTCTCACCTTCAGAACTGTATCCTTTTCCAACGAGCGAAGGAGCAAAACGAATGTTGCTAATGCCACTGCAACTGGTGCTCTCGTTGCGGGGTTTGACAATGCTGCCAAATTTTCTCGCCAATTCAGCTAGAGCTTTCTCGTCACAGCCTTCAATGAATGCAATTCCCTTGCTATAGAAATTTTCCTTGATTGCCTTAATGTTGGAAGGGTGGTGAAAGGTTGGTTCTATCGGATGGATTACATGAATCAGCACTCCTGTTCATAGCAACACGAAGATCAACCTACCTTGAATACCCTGTCCACAGTTTTCTGTGTTCATATTGACGATTGTGTTGTTAAAACCGGGGAAAATACGGTGTAGATTTCGTAGTATGGTCTTTGAAGCCAAGATAGATGGAGTGGTGGTCTGAAGGAGAACAATGATAGACAAAAAGGAATGACAGATGAAGAGATACCACCAATGATAGTAAAAAAAGATTGCGAGATAAAAGAATGATAATAGTACAAGAAAAGAATGTGCAAAGATAAGAATATAATGATGCAAGACGCCGAATGCGAGATGCCGAGATAAAATGTGGAAGAAGGAGCGACAACACAGGGACTAAAACAGCAAGTAAGAGGCAGCCGAATGGAGTACAGGAAAAGATACATTCCTGTCTTTACTATCCAAGCAGAATTCGTTGAATCTAGCCCCTGTTCTACATCATTTAAGATATCAGTGAAGAAGCTCTTCACCGAGGGGCACAAAAGCCCATACCGCACCAGGGACTGATATCCTCTGCGCACACATCAATTAGTCCACTATGATGTACTATACAGGCGAGGCTCGGTCCAGCAATAAATCGAATGTAATTTAGGCAAATTGGGAGCTGTGAACTTGTTTTGATACCCTTGGAATGGCGTGATACAAAGGATTGATACAAGAATTGCAGGTAGGCGGAACCGAAACTTCCAAGTGTCTCCTCGCGCATTCATTATATCGATATCTCATACTTACTGGGTAGCATTCACGACTCCAGGGATTAGGCAAGAGCGTTGGCTGTCGATGATAAGCTTGCAACCTTGATATACTCTGCATACCAATCAACACGCGTAAGAGTTCCCAAAAGTTTTGATCTACACTGTCAATCAACAAGAATGTTGAAGTACAGGCCATTTAATAGAATATTGGCTGACAGACACTATTTATTCTAAAGGCCAATATCCTAAGAACTATTGGGAGCTCTACTATGGTGATGGTGCGTTGTTGCCCCTCCATGCAAACGGACGCCGGCCACATCTCACTAACTATATGGATGCCGACTATGAGCTGTAGGTTTCATAATAATGAATTCAGGCTAGTTAAGTATATGTGTACCTCTTGCTAAGCCCCAAGCAGTGCTGACAACTATGCAATATTATGCAAGTCATCCCGGTAGAGCAATGTCACTTATTTTACGGAAACCCATGCGTGGCAAACTGCTGATATTAGTAGTATATTCTACTTATGAGAGCCCCGTTTGTAAGCCTGCTTGTTTGAGACTTCATGTTATTGACAGCTCAATTATCGCCGGTATTCATTACGGGCGTCGGGCCAATCAGCACTCGGTAAGAGACCTCCAAAGCCCTCCATTCCTTCCCTCCAATGCCAAGTACAGTTCAGCCCCTTGTTACCGAATAACGGCCGAGTCTACCCAGGAAGACATCCAACCGGTGAATAAATTTATTCTGCTTTCAATGGAACCCACTCTCTTGATGCGCCACATCGAAGCTTATTAGACTGGAAATCCCCCGGTCCTGTAGTGATTGGCTGTCACCTGGGTCTTGGTACCGGAACAAAACTTTCCTGACATCACCTGTGCCCATCCTGCATATTTGTACCTACAAGTCGATAAGTCATTCTGGAGACTTTGTGACGCCAATCCTACTCCACGGCGTCCAACAATGGCATTGTTGGGAAATCAAGGTCATTTCATCATAAGTTCAGAACACGTTATCGAGATCATTTCATCATGACCTTCAGAGCCAACAGTTTTCCATAGAAGACAATTATTTTGGGCCCCAATGGCAAGAAATAAAATGGGGCTGCATAGTGTCGTTGTCACGATAAGCTCAACCTGAGTTAAGTAAAGTTGGCGTGAAGTCGATCATCGGCGAGAATCAGCCCTAAAAACTTGACCTGCAGAACAAAGGCACGTTAAGCCCGCCACATAGTAAACGTAAGGATAGTATAAGATTCGCTCCATCTAAGCCGCCATACACCTCACTTGAGCCTCGGCCGGCCGAGACTCAGGGCCTAGTCTCTCCAATACCGCTGGGGGAGGGCAGGATAGGAGACCGTTCGGATCTCGGACGGGACCGCGATCATCTTGTGGACTCGGTCGAAGATCGGGGATTTTCTATACTTTTATTGGCCGCCTTTGATGGTCAGCCGTGGTTCTGGGGGTTCTTGGGCTCGCATTTCTAGACATTACGTCAACCATTCTGAGCGGCCAAGGCCTTCGCTCAATATAAATTCCTGGACAATTCACTCACTTCGAATCAGCAATAAACTCTTTATTAATGCTGTTCTGACACCCACTCTCGTTTCTCTGGCACTTGCTAGTCTTATCAGAGCGCCGGCAATGGTGCTTGCTAGAAGTGCTCGTTTTGAACCACTCATCTCGTCCGTCCTCGAACAGCCGGGCATATTAGGCCGGCTTGCTGAGTTGAAGCTGAGACGAGAGGAATCCTCCCACGAACCAAGCCTCCGTCGGTGCTTGGGACACCATGGCGTCTTCAGAAAATGTATGACGGCCGCAATTCAGGAGGATTCTTCCACACAACCTCGCCCATTCCAGGCCGACACTCACAAGACACCTCCCAAGAGACGACATGCCTCCGAAACCACTCCATTTCGATCGCAGGTTGCCATTGCCATCAAAGGCATGGTTCATCGCAACTCCTCTTCCGTAACACTCTATGGGAGCAGCGAACTGTCACGCGTGCAGGCTCATGAGTCTACAAAGCCTCCCAGCATGGCTCCCTGGAGCTATATTGCTATGCCTAAGGCGTTGCTAGGACACAATCCTTTTGCACGACTAAAACATAAGATTTATGACAAGGCTGTTTGTTGATGCCGGCATCATTCACACTCTCTTGTCAATGCTCGCTTTCTGTTGCCTCTAGATGTCGAAGTCGATTCCCTAGTCCTTCGTTCGCATCAAACATAGATTGTGAGTTGAAAATTGTATATGAGATGATAAACGTATATGGAAACAATCATTAAAGATTAACTAAAAAAAATATTAAAATATTATCAATGCTTAAATAGCAGGGTATCTCCAGTGGTAAAATGCTCTCTGTTTTGGGGTCGTGTGGAAGAAGAAATGAGGATAACACTCACTCTTCAATTTCTTCCAGCAGATCCATCCTTCACTTCACAACATCCGCTTCGGTGATCAGAATTCACTAGCCCTTTACTATTAACCAATTGCTCCATCCTGCTTTCACTCATTCCTATCAAGATGGCATCTAACCGCCTTTTCATACTGCTCGCGATCCTCTTCTCCGCGTCGTCTGCCATGAGCAGTATCTTTGAACGCAGCTGGACAGTCCTCGAGTCCGACAATGTTCAGAGTGCCAGCCAGCACGAGGGTATCCCTGCAAATAACTCCGCTGGGTACTCTCCTTCTGCTACGTATGTCCTTCTCTGCTCTCTTATCGACTTCGGATTGCTCTATCTAACCCATCAATCCTAGAGACCCAGCCAATTTCATCAACTACTGCAGCAAAAAGAACCTAACCAACGGAAAATCATTTAATCAGGGATCCTGTAATGGAGTTGGTCCGTCAATTCTAACTTATCATAACTCTAGACTAGGGACGCAAATCAACCCAGGCTAACAGTTCAACACAGTGATGGGCAATATCCCCTCTGAGGATAACATGATTTCAACTCTCATCAGTTTCCCCTTGCCGGGCGAAGTCTTTCCTCCTATGCGCCCCTTCACCATCAAATTCAAAGCCTCGAATCTCGTCGCTGGCTCAGTTACAAACCCCAACTCTACCTTCCTGTCTGCTCCCCAATCTCTCCGCGACGGAAAAGTCGTAGGCCATTTCCACGTTGTCATCCAGTCCCTGGCAGGTTACATCAGGTCCGATGGCCAGAATTTCACTTTACCTCCTGACCCCACCAAGTTCGTTTTCTTCCACACTTTTTTCGATGCAGGCGATGGGAAGGGTGGGTTTTCGGTCGATGTCCCTGAGGGCCTGCCAATTGGCTCCTATCGTGTTTGTACGATGGCTGCTGCGAGTAATCATCAGCCTGTGCTTATGCCGGTAAGTTCTCTATCATTGAATTCAATCAGTGAGTATTTACTAACAGTCAAACACCTAGATCGTCGAGAGAGGGCCCCAGGACGATTGTCAGAAGTTCTACGTCAAAATTTAGGGATCCTCCATCAGCTTGCAAGCTTTCAACGTTTTGATGTATACTTGCAGATGATAACTTTATTACGGAGCGTCAAAACCGATGCCATCTGTTGTTCTAGTTGTTGCCACATACTATTAGCCGGGACACTAGTAACAGAACGTCTTTGCATGTTACCTGATAACAAAATACCAGCACTGAGCTAAAATTACTGATCGCTAATGGTACAATTCTTCGGAAGTTTATCCCAGTATATGATACAGGACGAAGAAGCATATTCAATCACTGCCATGATCCACAAACTCATCCATACTACTGATCGACGCCGTTTCCCGATCACAAATAATGCCATGGATCTCACTATTAAACGGCTGCCCATGATCACCCCAATCCCACTGCCCATCACCAAGCAAAACAACCTTATGCCCAGTGACACAATCATGAGCCAGCACACTGGTCGTCGGGTTCTTATGACGCAGGATCCTCATTTGCCTAATACTGGGCGTCTGCTTTACCGTCTCGCTAGCTACCCTAATCATCTCATTGAATAGTCCGTAGGTAGACATAACCTTTGTGCAATGACGGCTAAACCGCCCGTAGGTATGGCCTGGCTCAACAAGGCTGATGTTAATGATGATGCTCTCAATCCTAGATGTGCTCGTCCCCGTCCCCGTCCGCAGCATATCAAGAACCCGAGGGCAGATCCGGCGCATCCGCAACCGCAAGGACCGCAGCAATGGTATTTTCCGCGCTAAACATGGACACACATGCATCCCACCCATGAACCTCGAGTCCCGGGTATCAAACACAAGATGCTCAATGTTGGACACGGCAAGTGAATCTACGAGCCCAGCTGGTGGCCATTTGGGCAGACAGCGATACCGGGGATTCAAAAGCCTAGCGCCGTCATACGGGGTGTGAGTCCGCAATGTGAAGGATTTCAATTGGGTCGGAGCTGGGGCCGAAGCTGAAGCTGCAGGCCCAGGGGACAGCATCACTTTGAAGCGCTCGCCCAGCAGGTGTTCCGGACTGTCACGCGGCCAGTCTAGTCTTGAATCTGTGTATATTTGGATATGCCGTGCATATTTAACGAGCTTCTTTGTTGCAGCGTCGGGCATTTGGAGGAAGTGGTTGGCGCTGAGGACTAGGTCTTCATATAGAATGGGCTCTGCAATTGTGTACCACCATTTGCAGACCAAAAGACAGCGGGCTCCTTGCTTTTGGAGCTCATTGCTACCTACAAGGCGGAGTATCACGCAGAGGATCTCGACTGGGAGTGCCTCAAGTGGCATTGTTTGCAGTTGGCAACCAGAATCAGCTGGTAGGTATGTGGTATTAGGACAGAAACAAGGATATATAGGAATGAGGCCACACTCCCTTATGTCTGCTGGTCCCTCATCAATACAGGACTCAAACCAGTATGCGCTCCGAAGAATAAAAGGTGCTGGCAATCCTTGGGTTGTCCAAGGGGCACCTGGAGACAGGCTGGCTCCCTATCCGTACATTACGTTCGGACTTCGGGGCGGCCTGGCAGGTTAACTCGGTATGTGACATGAAAAATCTAATTGGTTAGTCACTCAAATAGGCAGGAGTATAAATTAATACATATCCACGCAGACCCGCTGCAATAATAATAGACCTACGATATAGGTAGCTAAAGGGTACTAAAAGTACGTAGTTCTTGGGGGGGTGCAACTGTCGGCAGATAAGACCAACTGATATGCGCTGCAAACACCGCAAACACAACTTTTCTCCATCTCCGCGATGAAAAGCACATCTCCGTTGAGATTCTACATCCAAGCTTGAACTGCGCTCGCCGCGTCAAAATATCTTCAGATCCAGATCTAATCTCGAATATTGAGCCTGCCAAAATGCCGTCTTCGAATAATACCCCTTCGCAGCCGGCAGATCTCCAATTCGAGCGCAAAAACCATGACATGGTTAAACTCCCGAAATGTAGGTCTACCTGCCATCTCTCACAGGCGAAAAACGGGATAGATATTGCGAAGAAGAACAAGAATAACTAACAAACAATTAATCTCTTCAGATGCTCGCATCCACAAACGCCCAATCCCACATGCCCCGATCGCATCACCCTACGCGGGCCCCTCAACCCCCAAAACTATCTACATCTCAAGCTCAACGCCATACATGAGCGCCGTGAAACGCGTGCAAAAGTTACTCCGACACGCTGAGAAGCGCGCGACGGCGTCCGTTTCCGCGGCTGTTGCAGGGAAGTCGAAGCAGCAGAGACGAACACACGGGAACCAAAACCAGGACCAGCAGGAAAGACTCCTTGCTGCGCTTGCGAGGGGCGAGGAACGCGAACAGCTTAGTAGCGAGGAGGTCTTTGTTAAAGCTACAGGGAAGGCGATGAAGGTTGCGTTGAGGGTTGGGAGGTGGTTTGAGAATGGAGGGCGGGAGGCGGAGTATAAGGTGCGGGTTACGACGGGGTCTGTCCTTGTTGTTGATGATGTAGAGGAGGATGAGGAGGGTAGGGAGGGATTTCTGAAAGAGGTCGAGAGGACAAAAAATGGGGTTGAAGGTGCCCAAGGTGGCAATGGGAATACCGGTAGCGATGACACGACCATGTTGACAACGACGACGCTGTCGGGAGCGGGGGATACAACTATGATGACTGAGAAGTCTAAAGAATCTGTGACGACTACTGAGGCTGTGACAGATGCTTCCTCGAAGCCTCTTTCGAAGTCACAATTGAGAAAAAGGAAGAGGGCTGCCGGTTTGGCGGCTTCGGTTGCCGACACTGAGCTACCGGAAACGCGGACGAGATGGGTTAATTCCGTCGAAGTCGCCATATCCCTGAAGTGAGCGTGGTCATCGATATGGTCTGTATATCTATATCTCCTCCACGAGATTTATGCATCTCGAACTGGCAGTCAATGAGTTAGCCAGGCGTCAGTCTCTACATGAGAGTCTTGGACTACCATATCCAGCCGCTAAACAGCCAGTTGCGTCCCAGCGTCTATTACGGCGTTTATTTTTGACGAATCGCCAATTAGAAGGCGCCATCCTCGAGGTCGACGGCTTCCAGGTATATGGGTAACGGCCGCAGTATACTTCAAGCCGACCACCCGGCTGATGCACCGCATGAACCCCATCCAGCAGAATGCGAAGCCCAAAATCTGGGCAGTCACCTACAAAAATCTCGATGATTCGCACTCGTCAACACTAAGCACGACAAGGATACGGGATGCTATTTCCACAGTTTGTGTTTTAGTGCTCAGGTGATGCTGGCCCAATATATACAGGAACGACACGGAATGAAAAGAGATGACGAAAGGGAAGATAATCAATATGACGCTCAGTCTCCAGTCGACCGCATAAGTTCTAGCAGAATGAATCGTAATCTCCATAACCTGGACCACGCTAAATGCAGGTGACCATCATAGTGCAGTAGGAAATTCAGTGACTGTGAAGAGTGCATACCCACATAAATAAAGTCATTCGTCACTGGGTCAAGGAAAGTGAGCGAAGGCCGCTATAACAGACTAATACACAAAAGGCTGGGGCTCAGTCCCTGTATCTGCCAAGATGTGAAAGAGACATTAACAAGGAGAAGGGCCACTGCTGCCAGGGAACCGTAACTGGAACAGCATAGCATCTGAGAAATGAAGATGGACGATAGACAGGAAATATGAAGAGAGAGTCATGCGAGTTATGCCAAGATCATAACTGCAAGGGCATAAAAAAGGATGAAATATAAAAGCGCCAGGAAGTCATGATCAACGCCAGAACAACTGATCAAAATACAGGGATAATAGAAGATAATATGCCGAGATAAAAGGCTAAGCCAAAAGAAGATATTTTGAGACGACAAGTGAAATGGAGAGACAAGACAGGGTATAATTAATCGGACGAGGGATGCGAAAAGGAGGTGTAATAGCCGCGCGCTCCGGCTAGTCGTCCATTTTCTGCCATCCATTTAGGTATGCCATCAACCCAACACCAAGAAGCACGACACCGAGCATCGACGCAAATGGACTCGTCTGCTCGATGGCATCACGACGTCTATGCGTTATATCTGTCGGGCCCGGTAATTCTAGGCCCTTGGCCTCGGGCGGCGACACTGCATGCTGCGGATCTACTTCGAACTTCTTGATAGCGGCCGCTGACTCGTCATCCGGTTGTGGAGACGAAGCATCAACAGCTCTCGTGGGCTGGACCGTTGGTTCGACACCCTTGTCACTGGTGCGAGAACGCTCTTTCCGAAGCTCCTCAATCATCTCAGCCAACGATTTGCGGGTTTCGGTGCTTTCTGCCTCTGCCTTCTCTGCCCGATCTTTGTATGATGAGAGCTGCTTCTTCATTTCTTCCATCTCTCCCATCATTGTTTCCAGGCTACGCTGGAGTTTGTCGGTCTGATCCTCGACCGCTGCAGTGTGTTGTTCCGGTACGGGTGAGTTTGTACCATTAACCAATGGCGCATCGGATTTCTCGCCTTCGCCGGCGCTTTGTGGCGAGCGATCGAGCTGGGTGCTGAGTTCAGAGGCGGATTGAGGTTCTTCTGATTCCTTGATGGACACGAGTTCCAAAGATTTGGCTTTCTCCTCGGCAGACTCACGAGCATGCCTTTCCTTGAGGAGAAGGCTCTCAAGCTCCTTAACACGGGCTCCCTGGCTGTCAAGCTCCTTTTTGGCAGACGACAAGGCTTCAATGAGAGAAAGTATCTGACTGGACTCTCGTGACACAGGCGAGCTACCAGCGCTCATCTTGGGTTTTTCTGTATCTGACCGTTTGAGAGGACTAATGACATCAACCCCGTTCCGCGGTAGAGCATCGGGCTTTTCAGGCAAAGGTTGCTGGGGAGGAGGTGCTGGCGGGTCGGAAAATCGCGAGAAGGAGTCCATGCGAGGCATCTTTGGCCTTCCGTTGATCTGACGAGACGAAGTACTGTCAGCTGGCGAATGCTTTTGCTTCTCCTTTTCCTTCTCTAGAGCGCCCGGCTTCATCAGTCCAGTCAAAAAATCGTCCGTCTGGCGAAGATCTTGCTGCTGTTGTTTAGCCTGCTTCATCTCGGTCTAGAGAAACTGTTAGCCGGTCTCACGATTGTAAACAGATTGGTCACCATACAGTCAGTCTCTTGACAATTTGTTCAATTGATAAAGGAGAGTTCCAATAGTTCATCTGGCGTTGTTGCTGAAGTGCAGATAACTGGGTGCTGGCGTTACTCTGTGTACTACGAGTACTGGACGCGCTCCCGGCTCGTCCTCGCATGTGCGACAACGGCTGGCTGAGAGGGGACGGCAAAAGACCGTTCCCGGAAGCTGGGTCTAAATCTCCGAGGGTGAGATCGAAGATGTTAGGGACGCTCCCATAAATGCCTGCATGCTCGACTTTGGCAGAAACCTTGTGATGAACAACAGTTTTCTGGTCCTCGCTGACGATGTCAATTCCCAGCTCTAGTGTGTCATTCTCCCGGACTTCATGAGGGTCGGACTCGCGGTTCTCGGGGGATAGACGTTGGCCGTTGAGGAAAGTACCGTTGGAAGACTTGACATCTCGAATCCATACCTTTCCAGCTCGGTCGGCCCAAATCTCGGCGTGTTGCCGAGACAGGACTTTTGAGTCGAAGAAACCATTCTTGGGTGTGGGCACTGTTTTGGCATTCGTTTGCCGACCAATTCGTAGTGTATCAGGGTAAAATGGCACCGTAATTTGTTTCTTCTCAAATGTGCCATTGATCGGGATGAGTGTCAAGATTGCAGGAGGCTCTCCAGCAGGGGCGCTTCCCCCGCGAACGCCATTCTGCTGGGATGACTGAAGGAGGTGTTGGGAGGGTAGGATAGAGGAAGGCGGCTGTTGCTGAATGGCAGACATAGCAGATGAGGCGCCCGCGCCGGAGAAGAAAGCTGGCTTCGCTTGCGAGCGCGCGTTGCTTATTCCAGAGACTGGTTCGGACTTGGAATTAGGCCAAACGCTCCTCGAAGACTTCTTTTTTGAAGAAACAGTTGCAGAGTCACCGTTAGGCTGTACTGCATCAGTACTGGACGGGCTCGCCGCAATAGTCGAGGTGGACGAATTAGACCCGATGGAAGACGACGAATTGGATCTCTGTAGGGTCTTTCGCGGCATAAACATGCGGGAGACCTCTTCAGGGTTCATTGAAGACAAACTTCCTTGTCCACCGTCACCAGATTCGTACCATCCCAAGCGAGGCCCCGTCTGTACGCTAGGTGGTGATGCCACAGCAGTCATGGAGAAGGAGGCTAGATTTTGTGTAAAATTGTTGTGGATATTCAAGGCCCTCCTATCTTATCGGCGCGCTAGTAAGTTGACGCACCGACAGGAGTCGACGGGCAAGTAACAACGAATGAGTAAGCTTGAGCTGTTCAATTGAATTGATGCGATATACCGCAAAGGAATCGACTTTGTAGCGATGTTGGCGCGGCCAACACAATAAGTGGCTATCTCGTTCGGTCTCGACCTGATCCGGGGAGGTCACGTTAGCATCATGCGAGTCCCACCAAGCGAGTGTGCTGTGTTTTGTTTTCCAGGGCCAGGTGATCCTAACCGGAAAAAGGAGCATCACAAAAAGCGTTTAACAGAAATTCTTACCTCGCGGAAGATGAAAGCTGATAACCAGGGCAGTGTCGAGGTAGGACAGGAGAAGCCGACAACCTCAGAACGTTCTAAGGAGGCGCTTGGGTCTGGCCCGAAGCTGAGGAGTAGGCGGTAAGAACGTCCCAGGGGAAGATGATAGCGAGAAAGTACGAGACGGATCAGCCGCCTTGCACGGGCCGGTTAAGCGACCAAAACAGCAAATTTCTGACACGCAAGTGCGAAATTTGTCGAGACGAACCCCATGGGAGGCACCGCGAGCGGGAGAGGGAAAGTCAGCTCGCATTTCCTTCGTCTCCCCAGGTCACGTGGAAAAACAAGCACGTGCATTATGTAAGCTAGCGTCTGTTCTCGAAATAGAAGGCGGTGTCACGTGCGCTCCGGTCGCCGGCTTTGATCGTCCGACATTTGGAGACTTGGAGTTGGTGCAAGTAAACTCACAAAGCATTACGAAGACCTCCGGGTGCTTGATTTGTGCGCTGAATCGGCTTTTTCGATACCATCTTCTTGATTTTACTGTTTGTTATTTGAATTCAAAATGCCCGTTGTTGCAGGTCCTCCTCAAGCCCATGGGCCCTCCACCTTCGACAAAAGTGAGCTTCCCAATGCAATACGCAGCTTGCAGGCTGCTGTACTGTCTGTTCTCTGTGCATCAGTCGGCTAACACATTTGTAGTGAAGATGGGTGCGATGATGGGATCAAGTAAGTATTTCATTTTCCCTGAAGAAGTGCTCAACTCGGCCACTAACCACTATCTACTTGCAGCTGTTGGCGGTATCATGGGCTTCATCATCGGTTAGTCCTGTCGGACTTTGAGTCGCAGACGAAATACTGACCGAGATTTAGGAACTGTCACCATCTTCCAGTACGGTGCGGGTCCTAACGGCGTTATGCGAACCCTGGGCAAATACATGGTTGGTTCTGGTGCAACATTCGGGTACGTCACCCTTGGTTTCAATGTCGCCCATTACGCTACTCACGTATCCGTGAAATTTATATCTTCACTGCTAACCGTTCGAAATCGCAGTCTCTTCATGTCGATCGGTAGCGTTATCCGTACTGAAGGTCCTCACAACGACGCCTGGCTCCGCGCTCGCGGACCCCCGATGATGCTCCCCCGTCAAACTCCCCTGCGGCGCTCACAGGAATAAGCCAATCCTTACTGGCATTATTGAGTAGTCGGGGCGCAAGTGTTCACCAAGCGACCGACGATTGTACAATAGCATATACTAAGCCACATATTCTTATCTGAGATATGGAAATGTGGTGGAGCATTCCAATAATAGCATACATGTTGAGGCATATGGCCTGGCTAGAAGGAGAGCAGAATGTATAGGACCTGAGGGACATAAGTTGGGCCACCAGGTAGCTCCGAGCCGGCAAGGTGATGTGTTTGGTTGTATGGGTGTAGGTTAATTATTAATGTGAAAGTTACGATCAGGATATTTTGTCTAAAAGTAGCTTAAACTCCACAAGTATAAAAAACCTTGGTCGTTGTTGTTTTTGACGGGGTCTCAACTATATATATAAAATTTGACCTCGGGGGAATTATTTAGGACTGCTCCACACAATGAACAGAAAGAAGCCCACTCGAAGGCATATATTTAATTTCCGGTCATGCTAATTTCTCCAAGTAAGGAATAAACCAGAAAACAAATACTCTTAGCCAGTTGTGGAGGGTAAAGTCGACAACGTCCGATGGCAAATGTCACCCCGCATCTGCACAATAACTCCCGAGGTCCTACATACGCAGGCCAGGGTTACGAGATTACCACACCCATGCAAGTGTAACTGTCGGAAATATATAGAAGATACCCAACAGTTCCGTCTCCTTCACTGCTTTCTAGAATAAGATAGAATATCATAATATATTCTAGAGTGAACAACATACATCAACTCAATGTCAGTGGGTTGTAAGTTGTTTTGGTGTCGATGTTTGATACTGGCAGTGTTACAGTCCATACGGTATATAACAAAGAAGAAAAGGGAATTAGTGAAACCACTTATGAAACAAGACAGGCAAATAAATACTGTGGAACTTAAAGTCCAACCTCTCACAAAGTATCCCATCCTGACCCTTAGTAGGTACAAGCAACAAAAAAAAAGCCCAACCCAGCCCTAGCGCCAGTTCTTGCTGCCATATGGTAGTCTATTGATCGCACATAATAATAACCGCTCACGAAAAAGGTCATACTAATATAGCATCCACTCTAACGCGCATGGGCCGGAAGCCGGAGGCCCAGGTGCGGCAGATACAGACTAGGATGCCACCAGACGAAGAGTGCAACGCAGGGGAGAATCGGGACGGAGTCGAAGATGTAGAAGGGCCACTCGTGATTATTGATGTAGCCACCTCGACCTTCAGTGAACTCGATGAGACGGTAGATGGACCGAACCAGGATCATAACGGTGGCCAGGTTCACAGCGCGCAATAAATGCCGCCAGTCGCTGTTCCTTGGTTTATCTTGCACGGCCATGTCGAAGGAGTCGTTGCCATGGTTATAAATAGGCTCTGATGATGAAGTCTTGACGAATGCCTTTGAGGTGAAATTGAACCGGATAGCAGCGACGGTGAAGAGCCCAAAGGCGGCGATTTGAACAACAACCCCAACGAGGGCAAGATCGCGGCCGCGATTAATTGTATCGAGGTCCTCTTTGCTTGTCCCGTCACCAGTGGTGATCATGAGAGCACCGATGAGCTGGAGCATTAGAGCGGCGATGTCAAACCCGACAAAGAGCGGGGTGACCCAACGTGGAGGAACCCAGCAAATTCTGAAGGTCCGTTGTTCTTTTGGGACGACGAGGTAGATGATGCGGCCGAAGAGGACGTAGAGGGCTCCAGCCATGAGTACTGGGGCGAGGATGAGGACGGTGAATTGGAGAACAAATGGTGTTCGGGCATGTGTGTCTTGAGTGGATATCGTGCGCGAGATGTAGCCGATTGCTTCCACTGTTGGACTTCGTTAGAAGAGATAGGCTGAAAATGGGGCGTAGTAACATACTTGCTCCGGCAATCAACATGACCAGCCATACTACAGGCCTGAAGCGGAGCCACTGGACAACAGCTCCGATAAAAGCGAGGGTATAGAGAGCCGCAAAGACAGCGGCGGCGCCCAACGAGGGGTCATAGTTGTAGTAGGATATTGATTCTGCTCGTCGTGTAAACATCGTGGAGGGGGAAGACGTGAATGAGAATATTGAAGATGAGATTGTTGTCAGCATGGAGTGTGAACCACATTTATAGCTGGCGTTTCATATCATTCACTGGTATCACTGTGGTACTACATGTTTACCTACCTAGGCAAGCAATAAGAAACTCCGCCAGCATTGGGCCAAGAGCATTGCCACCTTTACTTGTGAGTTAGAATGATAGGCATTTCGGGCGAGGTCAAGGGGCAATAGTGCTTAAATCTGATAGATGCCTGGGAGAACCCAGCCTTGCAAGAGCTGAGCTGATTGAGCAAGCCCGATGCTGCTGCTTTTAATTGGCTGACGGTAAAAGGACGACGAGATGGACGCCTCATTAGGAATAGCGGGTTTATGCACGGGTGGGTGGTGAGAGTGAGATTCAGATGGATGCCTGGGCCCGGGCAGTGGCTGAGCTTGTTCGATTGCGGGATTATCTCACTCGATTCTTCAATAATGCGACGAAATGCATTCCTTCTTCGACTCAGTGTCATGAGTACTGGTGGTTCTATAGAGGCTAGAGATGACGTTTTGCGGTCGACCAAGCCAAAACTGCCAGCGTTGTCGGCAGAGACGACTCAGGGTAAGTGGCCAGGTGGCTAGAGCTTCTAGCAGTGCCATCCTCATGTCGGCACCTCGGGATCAGATTCTAAATGCGCGGAATAGTGCGATCGCGCGAGACCAGCTTGCTCGCCATGTAAAAGGGCCAAGGAGGAATGTGCCGGGTATCGCGAGGAAACTTCACTCCTATTCCGAAATGAGAATGAAAGAATCATTCGACTGTCGAAAGCTGCGCATGCGCGATCGGCAGCAAAGTCTCAGACGGCAGTACGACGGCCACAGGTTCCCAATGCCCCTACCAGAGACAATACGATTCCTGGGTTTGGTAACGAGGTGGTGTTGGGCCGATCTATGCCTCTGACGCCTCTGGACATGGAAATTCCCGGGCTGCAGTTCTTTGTCCATCACTTCTCGAGCAGGTCTTGGGCCGACGAAGACTTTTCTCCCGGTCAGCAGTATGACGTGTTTCGAGACCTTGATAAAGAGTCCCCATTTCGAAATGCCGTCGTCTCCGTTGGCTTGGCGGCCCTGTCTAATGTCAATCGAGACTGTGCGCTGTTGAATGTCGCCCGACAGCGCTACGGTGTGGCATTAAGGGTAGTTCGAAACTCCATTGAAGCTCGACGTTATGAAAACGTAGCGGTTTTACTGAAAATGATTGTTATGCTGGCCATCTTTGAGGTTGGTTTCCACTGAACGGGGTTGGAGACGAATAGCTAATTATCATAGATGGTGGACTCGAAGCCAGGAACGTTCAACTCCTGGACGACACACTTAACGGGGATCGCAGCGCTTGTGAATCAGTCGCCCCACATCCCAGCACAACAGTTCGACACCCATGCAGAGATATGGTTTTATCTCTCTGCGATTGCGAACTACTTCCAGTCTGGAGGACCCTTCCCCGTCGAGCTGGAGAGTTGGGCAACCCAGCGGACGGCGTTGCTCACAGGTGCAACTCAATCGGTTTTCGAACTGGTTGACATCCTCATCAGGTTCGTTGGATTATGTGCGAATCTTCAACGTCATGAAGAAACCACTGCAGAAGAGGTTATTCGCGAAGCAGTTGGTTTGGATATCGAGCTCGAAGCTTGGGTTGGTCGTCTTCCATCAGAGTGGACTTTTACCACCATGCAAAGCGCAGACATAACGGGAACGTTCTACGGGCGGTATCATGTCTACCAGAGTGCCTGGTCTCCTCGGGTGTGGAATCACTATCAGTTAGGCCGCTTGCTAGTCAATGAAGTCATAGCGTTCTATATCTCGCAACTGAGGGAGCCCGCTGTGGATTGGATTGTGCAGAAGGAGCTCTCGCTGGCCGTGATAAACCAGACGGCGGCCGATATTTGCGCCGGAATAGCGACCCAGGGTCTCTTTTCCAATCACGATACATTGCCTTCTGACTGTTCCCCCCGGCCTTTGCTGAAAGGAATTTTTATGACAATCTATCCGTTGACGGCGGCGGGGAGTGCAACCGGTGTGTCAGATCAACTCCGCAACTGGGTGAATCAGACCCTCCAGATGCTGGCCGACCGCACGGGAATACGACAGGCGCTGGAGGCAATCCGGCGCATCCAAGACGCTGCTGCGAATAATAATCAGGAGCAGTTGCCAGCTGCGCTTCGGGCCATGCTGTGCAGCACTCCTTCGTGGTCGGGTTGATGCTGTGTCATGATTGTCATCCCGCAGGCCCCATAGAATATGATTAGTTGTCCGTAGCGCTGACTGCCTGAGAGACCGGCAGCTAACAGCGAATGAGTTGGCAGTCGATGACTTGGCGAGATCTAACGGCGCCTCGCCGCTCACCGATTCAACCAACTGGGGCCACTCGGATGGTTAGGGCCTCCCGCAAACGAGGAACAAGTCCAGCAAATACGAGGTCTGAGAGCCGGAGAGATGTTATTCATTATTGACCGGTGAATGACAGGTACAAAGTTTGTTTAATCAATTACCATTAATAACGGCGATGCTAATATGGAGCTGCAAGGGAGACAGATTGTGGCCGTCACAATAACGATGGAGCCGAATTTCCTCGGAATTATTGAAAAATGGAGAAGGAAATGGGGAAGAAGAACAATGGACTCAAAGTCAAGGCTGACTCGAGGAAACTCTGCATACCGGCGATCCACACAATACAGTCTCATTACCTGAATCCAGACCCGCTCGCTGTCGGGCACACCCGGTCGTGCCTGGATACGGTACTGCCGGTACCACAGGGTCCGGCTAGTAACAATAGTTTAATTAAAGCGAATTTCATGTAATTTCGTTAATTGTCTAGTGTTATTGCTCCAGCGTGACATGAAACCCATCAGGAGCACATTGAGACAATGGCGGTGACAGCGATGCGACAAAGATATATTCAAATATAGCAGCTCGTCTGCAAATAATCTCCAGCCAAAGTGTCCAAGAGACCTCGTGTTTATTGACGGCGGTGCCTGATCCAGGGACAGCCAGCAGCCACTCGTAGGGCGCTCGTT
This sequence comes from Aspergillus sydowii CBS 593.65, assembly GCF_001890705.1. Classification (NCBI taxonomy): domain Eukaryota; kingdom Fungi; phylum Ascomycota; class Eurotiomycetes; order Eurotiales; family Aspergillaceae; genus Aspergillus; species Aspergillus sydowii. The sequence goes on from NW_024467866.1 coordinate 464,044, forward strand.
TCTTTAGCTTCTGGGTCCAATTCCAGGCTGATGCCGATCGTGCAATTTGAGGCCTGGACAATCACGAACCCCTTGCGCCGGCGCTTGTCATTGGGCCAGCAGAATCTGCCGGACATTCCCCGGTGCCCTTCTCGTGTTCCAGTCCCTCTTTCGTTCCTCTGTCGACCCTCTTTGTTGGGCCGCGCCGTATTTAGGCCAGCGCCCCCCGGCATTCTCTGACGCTCCTTTTCGCTTTGTTTCTCCATCGTTTGACCCTGAGCAGCGCTCCTCCACGCTCTTTACCCTGCCGTTCTTGCTTTCAAACTGTGATACGCTCACTCTTTTGTGTGTCCAGTTCGATTTCAAATACAGTCGTTCGTTCCCTCAGCCTGCTTTCGCTTACTCTGCGCATCTCAACCCTCAACCGCAAGAAACAAACTCCATCCTTCGAGATCTTTCTTCTATCTTTGAATCAACTACCGCTTCCCAAACAACAACAATGAAGCTCACTACCATCATCTCGACCGCTCTTTGCTTGGGCGCGTCCCAGGTCGTCGCTGCCGAGACCCAAACCTCGACCTTGACCACCACCATCACCAGGACTCTGATCCGTGTCAACGCTGTGACTCCTACCGCGACTCCCTCGTCGTCGACTGCTCTTATCCACACGAGCACCCCTCTGTCCAGCACCCTGATTCCTTCCTCTTCTGCAACCGCCACCGCTACCGTGACGAACGCTCCCTCCGATGAGCCCACCCCCAGCAACATGGCTGCCGGTTTCGACGGCAACCTGCCCGCCGCGCTCGCTGGTGGAGCTTTTGCTCTGCTCTTCGGCGCCCTATAAGCGACGGAAAACCACGATTTACTGGCAATGGCTCCTCATCGCATCCTGCGGGATGTCAACATGGGCAGTGGAGGCGGCTAATCAAAACGACTACATTTGATACCTTTTCCTTCTCGTTTATACTTTTTTTTTTTACTACTATTTGCTACTCATACCTTCTTGTATCCCTCCCGTTGACCTTCAATCGTGATTGGACGTTGCGCGGACGGACGTGTTACGGATTCTATACCCCCTATTTACGATTATGATCTTATGGTGCTTGCCGGATTTATTCTACTTCTTCTCGTTCTGATTAGTGAGCCGCTGGGGTGGGGTTCGGCCCTGATTCTATTTGTGCCGCTGCATGGCGCTTTGTATATAGGTCGACTATCTATCCGAATCCATTGCAGTCAGCGCTGGTTTTGTTTCCAACCTTTCACAGTAAAATAAATATGCAGTGTCAAGAATGTACGACCGATAATCAGATCATCATTCATCAGTAATCGATCGATCCACTTGCGATCTCAACCGCATTGACAGCAGAACGTTGGCATGCCGATCTGGGTATGCGAACTGGAGACGCACATGGCTGCATGATTGGGCGCGACTCCAAATAGACGCGTCTGTTTTGGGGGAAATCCAAACTGTGGCGAACTGGCGACTGTCATGAATCGCGGCCAACGAGAACTCATTTTGACGAATTATCTATTGTCCAGAGAACCATTCGCAGTTTGTCTGCAGTTTGCAACTTCTCGGACGTCATATTGCCGAGATGCGCTGATGCGACCGGCATCGGTCTCGTGCCTGTCTACCATACCTAGCTACTAGTAAATAGCCTCCTCCCCACCACGCGTTCCTCAAATTCCTCCCCAAAAACAGACAACGCCTCCTCCCTCTCTCCCTACATACCGCCATCGCATGGGTTGAATTGATATTTGCCACCTGCGATCTTCGACTTTCTCTTTTTAATTTTAAAACCAGAGGCAATAATGGACTCCGAACCACCCCTACCCCCACCCCCACGGATCCGCCACCGCTCGCCAACAGCCAAATCGCAAGGCCATCAATCCCATCCTCGCGCCTCCTCTTCTCAAGTAAACAAAGCCTACCGCCTCTCCCGCTTCGACGACCACTCCAGCCAGCCCTCCAGCGATCCGGCGCTCTTCTCAAGCGACGACATCCCGGCCTCGGGTCTCGAGAACTACCATGCGCCCGCAGCTGGCTCGGGCTCGCGCAAGCGTCGGTACCGCGGCACGTGGTGGGGGGAGATGGTGAAAGAGAAAGAGACGAAGCGAAAGCGCGCGGACTTCAAGGATAAGAGGCTGGTGGACTCCGGTGTCTGGATGGGAAGTGATGAGTCGGTTGGGAGTTTCTTGCCGTCGGAGGATACGGGATGCTGGGGGGAGGAGTTGTTGATTAGGGACGAGGGGACAGGTATGGCAACTGGGCGAGGGATATCTGGGCTGCCGGTTCGCGCTGGGCCTGCGAAGACGATGAGAGTGGAGGAGTCGAGGGAGTATCAGATGGCAAGGGCGGTGGTGAATGATTGTTTGGAGAGGGGGTTGGATAGTATTGATCTTAGGTAATTCTTTTTACCTCCTGTTGGATTTATTTTAGGGGGTGATACTGATACTGGTGACAGTAATGGGAATCTACGCGTCGTCCCACAGGGCCTGTTACGGCCCCTGCAGCACCTTACAAAGCTCCCATCGATCAGGGAGCCGCCGATTAGTGAAGAAGTGTACAGCTCGTTGCAGCCCTTTCTTCGGCTCTTCCTCGCTGGAAATGGACTGAGCGCCGTATCTGGGGAGCTGTTCGAGCTTGATTCTATGCGCGTGCTTAGCCTACGCAATAACAAGCTTACCGAGATACCACCCGCCATCCGCAGACTAACGAAGCTCCAGGAGCTCAATCTCTCTGTTAACCGCCTGAACTTCCTCCCCTGGGAGCTCCTCTGGCTGATCAAAAAGGGCGACCTGAAACATCTCACCGTCCGGCCAAACCCTCTCTCCCAAATTGAAGAATCCGAAATCGCCCAGTGCCATCTAACTTCAGAAAGTGAAGGAAGCCTTGATAACCTCAAAGCCACCGAGTACGAAGGACCTCCCCCAGAAGAAGCCTGGGCCCCTATCCACATTGCAACCGGCCCCGTTCGCCGTTTCAACATGGAAGGGTTCCCTATCCCAGACACACAAGTATCCACCCCCGAACAGTCTCAATCACACGTCCCGTCCCTCCGCGAGGTATCCCTCCTATCATTCAGCCGCTCCTCCTACTTCGACACCATCTCCGACGAGGAAATGGCCGATTTCCCCAGCCTGATGCTCCGTCTTCTCCGGTATGCGCGGGAAGTGCGCAGTGCCGGTGGTCGGTCCTGCTCAGTCTGCCATCGGAGCTTCGTCATCGCGCGGACGGAATGGGTCGAGTGGTGGGATTGCAGCACGTATGAAAACGGCCTCAAGGGGCCGCGGGTGTCAGGGGAAAAGCTACGTCCGCTGCCGTTCCGGCGGTTGGGGTGTAGTTTAGCTTGTGTTCCTGAAGGTGCTTAGACATAGTTAATGTGTATATATACATGTACTGCATTCGAGCGAACTCGATCTGTACCAATTCCTTCAATGGATAATAATAACTCTTCAGTATCTGTTTAATATACCCCATTTATTGACCCTCGGTTTCCGCGTACTATGTATTACTTATTCGCTTTCTCTAAATCCGCCGCCCACAACGCAGCCCCAACGGCGTTACTAAACTCGAATAGCATCGACGCAAAGGGCACCATCTCCAGTAGCACAGACGCCATTCCAAGTCTGTCCCAGTTAGTCTCACTACCCAGGCCAAACACAGCCAAGGAAAAGGAGAGAGAGAGAAAGAAACATACCCCGTATATCCACCCCTCCTCTTCTGCACCCACTCCTCCCTATCTCTACCCCCAAACCCCCTAAGCTGGAAATACCTCGCATGCAAGCCCGGGCCCGCCTTCTTCCCCTTAACATAAACATAAAGCAGCGTCCCTACAACCGGAACAAAATTCAACGGCAGCAGGACCATCGACCTTATCATCCCTCCAACAACCCCGCCAGCACCACCAGAGCCAGATCCAGAGCCAAAAGGCTTCTTAACCATCTTCCCAAGCCTCCCCATCAACGAATTCACATTAGACCTCACAACCCTCCCCTCCTTAACAAGCCCCTCACAGCCACGCTCCAACAACACCGCATCAAAGACATCGACCAGCGCATCCCGGATAATCCACCCGCGGGCAACAAAATGAGTCACAGCGCTGGCTTCGGCAAGGACAAGGAGAGCACCCGCGATCGGCGCGAATAAGGGGCCCGAGGTGAACGTGAGCAGCGCGGTTTGCGGGACGTATGTGAAGACGAAGAGCGCTGTTGTTATTGAGGCGCCGGCGATCAGTGTTTGGGTTAGGAGGCTGCGGAGCGGCGTGTATAGGGATTTGTGGGTTGCGAGGTGGATTATTCCCTGTTGGTTGAGTTTAGTTAGTTAGGTGAGTTGTTATTGTCAACGTGGAATGGAATGGTTGGGTTTGAGGGGCGTGCCTTGAAGGGGTAGAAGTATGCGCCTGAGAGGAGGACGTCTTGCGCGGTCGCGCGTAGGTGGGTAGTTTCGGCGCGCAGGGCTTCTTTTGCTCTGTCGGACATTCTTGGAGTGACGGGGGTGGTTAATTGGTGTTGTGGGATGACGGATACGAGAGGGTGTGGTGTTGAGAGCTGGAGCTTTCGGAGACTTTGCTGCTATGGTAGGTACTGACGTCATCACTAACGCTATAGGTATGACTGATTTTCCAGGTATTGTACAGAAGCTTTTGATAGTAGGAATAAATGAATTCAAGAAACGAGAGTATATGCCCGAGGACTGCTCGAACAGTTCAGTACAGACGAAGCCGTGATGATGGCCTGTTCGTCTCCATAACGCCGACCATATTCAATCCGCAGATCGCTAATGAAATCGCTCAAAACACAAAAGAAACGCTCCAAGACACCATGATACCCGAAATGTAGAGATGAGAATGTAAGAAGATGAGATTAGTTATTGTTATTGTTGTTGTCGGGCCTGCCTTGGTGCCAGATCGTATCGCCGCTGAGGGCGGATAAACTGAGAGCTGCAAAGTTTCGCCAATTCGGGGGGGTTGAGGAACTGTGTCGTTCAAGACCGGCGTCCGAGGAGACATGTCGTTCCAAGTCTGACATGTCATCCTCGCTAATCGGCCCAATTGGAACCGGTGCAGACGACGCACCACGACTCGATTCGGGGTCTTCCCGTGATTCAGAACGGTTATTCTGAGACATGGACCGAACGACATCTCCTTTACAGATAGGACAGGTTCGCCGACGGGTTGTCAACCACGGAGTACTGCGTTCTGTTAGCATGTGCCCAAGATGGCTTTTGCAGGTGGCTACTTACATGCACTCGGCGTGGAATTCGTGGCCGCACGGCAGGCTCATGACACGGCTTTGCCCATCAATATACTCCTCGAGGCAAACAACACACTCAACTTGCCGCCCAGTGTACTTTCGACGCCACGTAGATGCGCTGGACTTTTCTCTCTTAGAATCGAATGACCTTGGCTCCGCCCTCTGATAGCGTGGCCGGGGAGAGCGCGCACATTCTGCGGAGCTTTTCGAACCCAGAAGAGGTGACGTCTGCGAGACAGGTCCAGGGCTGGGGGCTCTTAGAGAACTAGATGAAGAGGAAGAAGAAGTTGCCATAGTATGATACGTCCTCACCGGAAGACGCTCAACCAGAGACTTGGGGGCACGCCAGCGTCGTCGCCGGATGCGCGATCGAAGCAGCAAAAGGATATAAACAACAGATAGCGTGAGAAGTGGGCTGACGACGAGAACGAGAAGAGTGTCGAAGAAAGGACTAGTAGACATGCTAGTCGGCGTGAGTGTGACCCACAAACCTTCATGCTCCTTGACTTTGAGATTCTGCTTCAAGATACCGCCAGAGGTTGTCCGCTTCTTAGTGCCGACTGTTTCAACTCCCTCAGATCTAGCACCGAGGAAATGCCGAGAGAACCAGCCACCTTTTGGCTCTGCAGTTCTGTCAGAAGACCCAGATGAATGATACGATGTCATTTCCTTCGCTTGTTCTTTGGAAAGGCTGGACTTCTCCACGGCGCGGTACTCCCCGCTCCCTGGAGTTATGCTACCTCCCTTGAGCGTCGATGTAAACTGGGTTCCCTTGGCATAACGCTGGTTACTGTTCTCCGACTCGGGGGCACCCGTGGGAACCGCCACTGCACTGGGTTTTGGTGCAATTAGGTCGGGATCTCGCCAGTCCTGTACGCCAATGACAAAATCGTCCCCATCGATACTGCCTGGCTTGGTATTGGCGTCATTTGAGTCCTTTCCCAAAGACGAACCGTGGCTAATTTTGCCTTTTTGGTCCGTTTCCTGGTCGTCCCAGTGGTCCATTGGAACCCAATTTATATTGCCACTACTAGGAGGCCGTCTGTTTCCTTGCAGGGAGTCGCCGGCCCGTTCACCCTGTCCCAAGCCAAAGACTGACATCACCTTCGAAAAAAGGCCAGGTTTTGATTCCGCAGTCGAGTCATGGTTGGCAGCTGTGGGCGTGGACGAGGCCGAAGCAGATGGCGATACGACTGGCGTCGCGTCAGCTTCGGAGTTGCCGACTGTCTTTGTCCCGCTCGTTGAAGGCAATTCCTCCCGAACCTGCGGGGGAATAAGAGATGATAACAGGTGGGCTGTAGTGTAGGACGTGAACAATGCGGGGATTGTTACGTTGGAGGTATCGCCCCGCGCGTACATTGTAACAAGACTTCCTCCTCGAGTATCATCCCCTACAATCAAGGCTAGCGCCCCGCGCCGCTGAGCCCACTTGACCTTCTCCAGGAATCCGCAACCTCCCCTGCTCAGCAAAACGACCTGGCCACTAATCTCGGCGGTCTCCTGCAATGACTGTATGTCTGCGTGCGCACCTTTGAAAGACTGAGACATGTCCCGGTTTTTCTCTGCAGAATCTGAGTCGACCACAACGGATTCCGGGAGGGGATGGTGGAGATGGTCGTCCGTGCCATCGTCGGATGGTAGCGATTGAAGATGTGTGCCGCTTTGAAGGGTGGCACCCTGCATGGTATCCGCATGACTTTTGCGCTGGGAGATTCCGGTATCTCCATCATCGACAACAGATTTTCCAACACGACTCTCGGCAGGGGAATCGCCTTCTTTCCATCCCGGAATATCGGAGCAACCCAACTCTCTCCCAGCGAGAGGCGACCTCTCTCCAAAACCACTACCAACCCATAGTCTACCACTGAGACCCTTATCGGGAAGTAGGGGTCCAAACGCTGCAGGTCTGGCTAGGAAAAACGTCGAGTTCTCATCGGTGAGGCTGATGATGGCGGATGGAGGGAAAAGTGAGGATGGCAGGTTGAAGGAGAAGAGAGCGTGGAGGCCGGTGGATTGACCAGCAAACGAACTGGGTGTAGACACACGAGGAGACGATGTGAGGGCGGAATAAAAAGTGAGGAAGATGGGGAAGAAGATGAGACAAAAGGCGAGCAAAACTAGGCGCGGAGGTCGCATGATTATCGTTTTGGCGCGTTTGGAACCGAAAGAGAAAATTGGGTCTGCTAGAGAGCGGCGAGTATATTCTAAATCGATCAACCAGCACTGGTTGGAACTTCACTTATGAGCAGCCCAAGGTTCGTGGTCGATCCGTTATCGAATGCGAAACTCATGAGGGAAGTAAGTCAGCCAGCAAACAGTGGGGCCTGCGATGCGAAGAGAGCAAAAGAGTCAAGTCAGACGCAGCAGAAGAACATCGACAGGTGTATGAGTGACCCAAGAGGGCAGAAAAGACATGAACAGGAAAAAAACGTGGCGTGGAGGAGGTGCAGGATGGATGCCTCACGCTTGCTTTGGAGTCGGTTGGACCATGGACGTCAAGAGTCAAGACACAGCCGAGGAGTCACGGGATTACTGCCTCAGGCATAAACGTCGCACCACCCAAACTCCGCCAGGCAACGAACTCTCAAATGAAGTCAACGATTGCGCCCGGATGATGGTTTAACCTTGAGAGATACTGGGGTCTAGAACCCGCCATCTTCCCATCTGTGGGCCATGTCTATACAATCACTACGCATGACCTCTGTACAACCCCTGAGGAGGCCGTCCCTGGGATCTTCCTTAGAGCGGGAGCAAACCGCTGATCATAGCGCCAGCACGGCAGCACCCCACGACCAGCGTGCATCTGAGACGTGATCGACGCCTGCTGTCCGGGGAATTGATGTTCGGGGAGATTAGAATGCCCTTTCTTACTGGATCACGCTCGATAGTATCAACCGCGGCGCAAAACGTCCCTTGCCAGATACACCGAGACTGTCGGATGTCGCAGGTCGCACTTTGCATATGATTCTTGGAAACTTTTGAGTTTTTCTTTGGAAAATCATCAAGGATCCAATCCGTGGTTCTCGTAATCTGACGAAGAAGCCGCCTGGAACGCCTAGCATTAAGCTCCGTCAGATCTACAACGGCGGAGGAGCCAGACTATGGTCGTGACGTCGAACAGGGCTCCCGGCGGACCACGACGGAAACATGTCAACAGGGCATCACCTAAATAGGTCTTTCGATCTATATCTGGCGCTCGGCCACTCTCGCTCCCAAAATTTCCGCAGTCCATAACTTCTGGGCAATAGTTCCCTGCTAATGCATACGACCCAGCCGCATGCACGATTTCCATATGCTGGTCTATAAACCTATAACTTAGTAAAAAGCCGGAAAACCAATCATCATCCAAAATCGCGCCATGTCGAAATTCCTGGATAAAATCAAGCAAGCCATGGCTAGCAATAAATCAAAGACCGAGCGTTCTAGTATGGACCCATACCCTGGATGAATAACTTCCGTGTATAAACACTCACCTCTTTTCTAGATCGTGGGTCGAACTCGTGGGATTATGGAGGTGAATACGATTCCAATATTCTCAGCTCATCGAGTCATGAACAGTATCGTACCAATGACTATGGAACGAGATTTGGGAGCTATGGGATCAAGCCGCGACCTGGCACCTATGGCTCTGGTGACTATGGCCCCAATTCCCATTTAGGGACCTACGGTTCTAATGCCAGTACTGGCTCCTATTACAATGAATACGACCCGGTCAGAAACGGACGCGGCTATGGCTCTTCAATCAATGGTTATGGTTATGGTTCTTCATCAGCCGTCGGAGCATACGGTGCTGACACTGGGGTTTCGGCAAGGCAGGGCTTTGGTGTTAGCGAGAGAGGACCAGGGTATCAGAACAGGGGGTTCTCCAGCTATGGTTTTGAGGACAAGCTGGAATCAGTACCTGCTTACGATGAGCAACACCGTTGGTTGTGATTGTACCGATATGCTGGGGACAGTATTGATTTCGATTCCAGGCAATGCCCAATAATGACCAGAATGTACCACTTACTGACTATAACGTGTAATTAAGAGCCTCTGTCTCCTGACGATAGTGTCCGTAGTTGTGAGAACGGGAAGGAACTCGGTTCTGGCCTCTCTTGACGGTGCCTCTTGGTTTACCTCCAACCTCACTCTGGTCCACCACCCAACCGCACATCGCGTTGAGCGAAAATAAAACAGAAAGTTTCAGCCAAAGTGAGCATTTATCTCGAGGTAAGACGCCTGTTCATCTTCTATAGGACACAGAACCCGCAAAAGGCAACCTCTGGATGAACTTGAAGGAAGCTTGCCGAAGGAAAGCGTCATCGAAGTGTCCAGTGAAGGAAAGGGCGCTTCGATTTGTGAAGGCCGCCTGTTTGTAAGTTGTGCTCACATCATCCATCCACCTTGCCTTTGTTAGTCTGTCACTTAACACATTTCCAGCCTCAATCAGCATCTTTCGTCCCCTCGTCCCCGTCTCCATTACTGAACACACGCCGAACCTTCCTCCAGCCCACCCCATTTCCATCAGTCGAATCTCATCGAGGCGCCGCGATGAGTACTGAGAGGTTCAACCTTCGTTCTGAAGGCGATCCAAGGGCACATCCAGCCTTTGTGAACATTTCGTCCGAATATGAGCTTGCTAGCGATCACGAGCTTGCGTCCTCGCAGCCTGTCTCCCTTATCCAGCTGTGTACGAAAACGAGCCATTCAACAAAAAGAACTAGCAGGAGAGCGAGGCCCCTGAACCTGGGGAGTGCAGAGCAAATGGTAGTAACCCATGGTGTTCTGACCCACGACGGAGACGACAGGCACGAGCGCTTGCCTCCAACCCCCCTTACGGACTACCCCAACCCTGCAAATTATGGATTAAGCGACGAATCTGGGTACCTTAGAACACATCCACGAATTTTATCGGAAGAATACCAATGGCTACCGGATGGAGGCCACGCTGTAATTGCCCGGGAGCAGCCGCGGCACCCGAGCCTGAGCGACCACAATACGCAGTCAAATCCCCTAAACTATTCTAGCCACTACAGTAAATCGCAGGCGAGGGAAAGTGGCTACACTTCAGAGAGTCCATTCCTGAGGAAATCCGACTCCCGGGACCCTTCATGTCTGGACCGCGCGACTTGTGTTATCTTGCCAGGCAGAAAAAACTCGGCGCCACAACGCAAGGAATATACGCCAGCATCTTTGCAGATATATAGGGATAACTACGACCGCCCACACGATAGGTCGCCCTACGAGACATTTCGCTTGCGACATCGGAATAATCGAACCGATTTACCTGAGATCAACTCGGGCTTGCAGTATGGGTTTGCTGCTGATGTGGGACATGGAAATCCGGTGAGAAACACGACCATTCGGTCCGAACCGCCTCTTGGGAAACATTATCGTGGACGAATTTCAAACCCTGAACTGGAGACACCTGCAATGGAAATCCAAAACTCTCACAAATCGGAAGACTCCTCCTCGTTTGCATTCGGGTCAAGATTGTCAATCAGTACTGACCCATCTCAACGTAATCTGAGAGAGAAAATATACGCCGTGTTGGAAAACATGAACACTGAATCCCAAACAGACCCCAGGCCATTGTCGACTCGGGACACTTCAGGCACAGAACGTGGGTTTGATAGGGCTCGTGGGGAAGAAGGGATGGCTTCACCACTGGGAGTAACTGCTCTAGCGTCCTATGGACCAAGTGTCAACGAGGCAGAAACTAGACATACGGCATCAGAGCCCCTGGACTTTGGGTCAGGAAAGCGACTGGTTGCTTACCAAGATGCGTTCGACGCAACCAAAATTNCACCTATGGGACCTGGTCCGGCGAATATCGAGCTCGATATGCAAGCTGATAGTGAGGTTGAACGACCCTCGAAGACCTCATCCGAGAGAATAATAAAGCCACCTCCAGGCTTTTACGACGCAGGAATACCTCCGTTCTTCAAGAAGGGAGCTGAAAGACTCCGAGAAGCCGACAAATGGTTTCATCAAGACACCCGAGGAGAGCCACGGTTGCGTCAATTTATTTCAAACGTTGGTGAAAATTATGTTGGTAAAATCGAGCGTTTGGAAGATCAGGTATTTTCGGAAGAGGATCGCGTCTTCGCCAAACGAACCATCTCAATCATGGGGGATTTGATCGCTAGTCTTGAAACCTACAAATCCAACGACCGCATAAATGGAGGGCAGTATTTTGCAGATTTCGCGCCTGTTGAGTCTCACTATTGTGATCCTTCTTCTAAGCAGTGCAGCTATTTTGAGGAGAGTACTGGATCTACAGCCGTTGAGAACGAGAACGATTTCACTTAGTTAATATTGCCCATGTCCGGCCCTTTTTTCTTTTTTTTGAAACCAACTGGAGGGACACCTTTTGTCATCAAGTTGGGACATTATCCCGTTGGATCAGGTTTGATCACAGGCTGCCCAGCCTAGCAGAGGAGTAGGAGTTTCGTTGCGGGTTTAGGTAGGGTCTGGTAATTGTACGAGTCACTACGCAGAATGTGGCCCATATTCCTGTTATTTCTCTAAGCTTGAATTTGTTTTGAATTGCGACTCCGTATGCTTGTTACGGCATGCAACGATATTCGATGTTTCCAGAGCATACTACAAAGGCAGCCATTATATGCTAGTCATTAATTTGCAGTCTGCTTTGTCCAGCAACTTAATCCTCGGTTGCTAAAACTACATTAAACAACTTCCAGTAGATGCAGTAGTAATTACCTATCGGTCATATTATTAACTCCCGGCGGCCCGGGTAAGGTACCTCACTGTAATCCCGCAACCATCCATCATCCATATACAACCAACCAGCAAGAACTATAGGAAGATAAAACGAAAGTGACAAAAACTAGCACCAAACCGCTTAAGTGCTGAAACAAACAATTCATCTCCCAAACGCCGAAAAATCGATGCGTCATGAAAATAACCCATGCTAGTCTGTTCTGTTCCTTCTGGGTAGAAAAGAGAAGCAGGAGGGGAAAAGAAAAAGGAAAAAACCATATTACCACCCAGAACCCAGAGCGCCGTGTTCGTGCCTGTAAAGTGAAGTAAACAAGACGGGATGAGAGACGAGACAAGACATAACAAAGAGAAGTGTTGGAAGTAGAGGTAGAAAAAGTCGAAGAATGGGGGAGGATTCCTTGCGAGAAGATAAGATGAATAATCTTTGCTCATGTTCTAGCAGCTCACGAGGTTAATGTGGTTGTCGTTGAGAGCCGCGCAGGCGAAGAGTGTACGGTGGGGGTGGAATGCGGTGCTGGAAATCGGTGAAGAGCGGTTTTGATGGAGGAAGCTTGAGTAAGGTTCGAAGGTGGAGAGATGCGTCCCGCCTACATTGTAGGTCTTGACTTCGTGGCGGTTCGTGCCGCTATCATGGATAGTTAATTGGCAGAAAGCAAGAAAATAGGAAGAAGATGGGTACGTACACCATGAAAACAGGCGCATGCTCGTGGACACTCAATGTACGTAGAGTATCCCTTGTGCCATAGATGGTTGAGATGGGGCTGTTCATTCTCAGATCCCAGAGCCTGATTTCGCCGTTCCGACTGCCGGATATAAGCTCTCTTAGACCACCGCGTTGCATGTGGACGTTTGTGATCCACTGCTTGTGTTCTCGCCACACCTTGACCATTGACGCCGTGGGTTTGAGGCGCTGATCAAAGACTCGAACGGCGCCATCACCGAATCCAGCGACAAAGATATTACCCGCCACTTGGTCTGAAGTCAAAGAGGTGATACAGGAGCCGGAGCGTGCGGGAATGTCCTAGAGTTGATGAGTTAGTGTGTTCGCATCCATGAGTCGGGGCCAACTTACGTTAGTGCAGACTTCGGTAGCTGCGTTCCACACACGGATGACCTTAACATCGCCTGCAACCAGCGCCTTGCCCTGGCCTTGCTGCCAGTCAAGTACAAGACCAGCGTTGCGATTACTAGGGATTAGTTCCGGCAGAGCCCTGAACGCTGTCACAATCTCAACGTCTCTTGACGATTCATAATTGCGGAACAATTTCAGCACGCCATCAGACGATCCTGTCATCAAAAGCGCCTGGTCATCTTCATTGATATAACGGACTTCGTTAATCTTAGATCCCAAGGGGTTCCTGTTGGAGAAGCGGTTGAGACGCTTGTGATTTTGCCAATCCCAGATTCTACTCTGGTGTCAGCGTACGTTGTTAGAAGAGAAACTCTCATTGAACTTACGCAATTGTATCCCTGTCGTCAGCCACGGCAATATGATCCTCAAACTGGTGGAAGCACATCTTCAATGGCTGGGTAGAATTGGATAGCAGTGCTACCGAGTTATCCCACCGAGTGCTACCAGCCTTGCCCTTCAGGGGTTGTGTTTCGGAGATAATCTTCTCGTTGCGGCTACGTCTCCAAAGACGCTCGTTATAATCCGAGCTACCGGGCTCGTCGGGTTCGTTGGGTTTCATCTGGGGTTCCCGGAAGTACTGAGCATGGGTAAGAATATGTTCGACCTCTTCCAAGTATTTTGCGCTTATCAAGTGGTGGAGTTCTGGAATTACCTCTGTTGACCAATCTAGGAATCTACTTATCAACGGGATGACAGGGACCAAAGACGGATCTTTCTGTTCAAAACCTCGGGACGTGGGGACCGGGGCTCGCTGGTATGTTGTCGGGGAAGCAAGTTGGTCGTTGACTTCGGGGGGTCGAGTCCATTCGGGGGGAGCTCGGCCTCTTGGGGTTGCTGGACCACGGCTCTTTGGTGATGTTAGGTGCGGCTCCTCTCGAGAGTCTCCTTGTGACGAGCCACCAAACGCGAGGTTCTTGAGCGAAGCTGCTACACTAGCAGTTCGCCTAAGACTCAACGAGATGTATCCTTCCTGTTTCGGTGGTGCTGACGGAGGAGGTGGTGGCGCAGCCCTCTTCGGGTTCGGCCTTTCTCGAACCTGTGACTGCTGGTTAACTCGGCCTGAGAGATCCATGATCTCATTACGGAGTCGGTCAGTTAGTGTGGCCATGGGTGAGTCAAGTAGACAATAGTGCATAAAATCAACAATCAACCCGGCATCCTGTGCAATGTCAGGATGCGGGTCAACGGACATAACGAGAAGTTGCTTCCAAACTGCGCCGAAGATGGTGTTTCGAGACATTGGCTGCAGCTTGACTGCTATACCTTCCGAATCGCTTTCGCTAAGTTGCATATCGCGAGAGTTGCTCAGACCTAGTTTATTAAGAAGGGCCTGCTTTTCCTCCTGCAGTTCCTCGTAAGCGGCAACCAGGAACTTGTTCTGATAGCGTTTCACGAAAGTGGAGAAGAAGACTAGAATCTCTTTCCGGACAATAACGCTGCCGTCTGATGACATGGGCAGCACAGAAACGCCGATGCTTTCCTCAATATGCGCCACTTGATCCGTCAAATCCGGAATACCAATAAATGTTGTTAGAGCATGTAGCATTGCGGCTCTAACTTCCGGAACAGGGTCGTAGATGAGATCGATAAGTCTATTGTGTGCAGCACACCGAATTCCCATCCACTTGGCTTCTGGGAAATCAGACCACAGCATACTAATGCAGAGGCAGGACCATTGTCGTAGTAATGGGTTTTCAACATCCGCTAGGTGCATCAAGCAGGATTCAAAGAGGTCTGAGGAGAGACAGACGTTCTGTCCTTGGGTATAATTCTTGCAAAATATTGATACGATGAAGGCGCACATAGCTCGGTGTTCGCTGGCATTTCCCACTGGGATAGGCGAGTTGGGGTTTAAAATAGAGATGAAGTAATGGATTCCATTGTCTTTCAAGAGGTCGTTCTGAACGGTATGGTCGACAGCCATTATTCGCGCCCAAATGAACACCATGACCGGCTTCAGCTCTTGAGCCGCTGACTGCAGAAGCTTGACAACATATGGGAAAATACCAATGCTCAAAGCTAAATGGACAGCCCATGGTCCTAAATCTAAGAATTTGCTGAGTAGGATCAAGGCTCTTAACCTATGCGCCTGACTCAGAAGGACCTGAAGAACGATGGGGAGTTGATCTGGCGGGCTCTTTTCAGTTGGTCCAGAGGATAGGTACACTTCAAAGGCAGTAAGTTGTTCCGCGAAGAAACTGGAGTGTTGATATTCGTATTGCCGACGGCCCTCATCATGGTCGATCAGAGCATGGAGCTGAGCGAGGACCAATTCAACAGCCAGATCCCAGCTCTTCCACAGCGGGTGGTTGTGGGTCTCCGGAAGCTCAGGCGATGAAATCGGTTGGCATTTATATGTGCGCATGATCCGCTCACTAAGTAGAAAGTTTCGGAAAAGGGCTGCAACCATGAGGTCTTGACGGAAGAGTTTCTTGAACAGAGCCCGCGGAAGCGTCTTCCAGGCGATAGTGTCGGTGATTGCGGTAAAGATCCAGTTCAACTCTCCCAGGGGACTCCTGCGGTCCTGTAGACGACCGGGAACCCGGAACTCATCGATCTTGACGTTGGACTGCAGGGGATTTTGGAGGATAAAGAACCGTAACGCAATTTCAATTGGCGTGGTCAGACAGCATGTGAACAAATCGGCTGGGAGGTCCGGATTTGTAGGAAGCGATTCGTTTTTCTGACATGCTGCGAGAATAATGCAGTCCCCATAGTTCTGAATGAGCGCGTTCGGATCAAGTCTCTTCTGCTCGACATTTTCCTTCTCGTGCTTCTCGACGAATGTGTGGAAGTTCTGCACAATATTGCCTGCATGAGACACATCGAAAACGAAGAGACTAGGCCCCGCCAGCCATTGCTGTAGGTCATATAACGACACCGGGATATACTGCGTGTAATTCTTATTAAAAACCCAGATCTCACCCGACTGTGTTGGCAGAGGAACACCGTGCCCATTGTAGTGGAAAAGAACTCGTTCGTCTTTGGCATTCCGACGAAGCGAAACACAAAACTTCTTAGTCTCGTCGACGGAAGGGTCAAGGTATTGCTTGTATCGCGTCCTAAGACTAAGGGTCTCGTACTGTTCCTGCAATTTTTTCCCGATCTGCTCCATCAGCTTGTTGTGGCCACCACCAGTCGTAGACGTCGGGTCAACCCAGCACTCCAATTTGGCAGTCGGGTTTGTCTTCACGACATCCGGCGGGTCAACGCCGATGTTCAGGCAAATCGCTAACGCGGCGGAAACAGTCTTGAGGCGATCCTTCATTCGCCAGTCTTGCGATGGCCAGCTTCCGACTGGATCTCTCGGGAAGCCACTCGTCTCGTGGCGCTTTTCTGTGAAGTACATGTAGAAATTCTAAAAAGTATCAAGTCAGACCAGGTTCAGCACATGACTCCAGTAATATCCGCTTACCGAATGAAGAACCTTGAGATACTCGCTCGAGGTGTACTCCTCCTGCCACCCATGCCTCATCGCAAAGTCTTCCTCATCGTCATTATCCGCCAGCACAGGTGCACTAAACCCTCCGCGCGGGCCATAATCACTCTTGGCCCTCTTCAAAGCCGTCGGCCGTCCTCCACCACCACCACCGCCACCACTTTCGGACCCTGCCTGATCTGACGTATACCGCGAACTATTTTCAGTCGGCGTGGTATTTGTGTTCTCACCAGACGAGCTGGTCGGTCGGCCTGGCGGTAAGAACAGCTGTTTCTGTTCGACTGATGTGAAAGAACGGTGGTGGTTCGACAGAGGTGGTGCGGGGGACCTTTCGCGCGGCGGGATGTGCGTCTCGAGATCGGGGCCGAACGCTACTCGGACGGACTTGTGGTTATTTCTGCGCGGCGGGTCAGCCTGCAGACTCGATGTCTGCTCCTGCTGCGGCTGCGGCTGCTGTTGTGGTGGTATGTCTCGTTGCTCCATGTCGCTAGTTGGGTCCCTCATTGTATGGGGATGATGGGCATGATGTTCACGGCTGTCGTATAGATAGAAGCTTTTCTCTTCCAACCGCCGAGTTGTCTGGAGGGTTGAAGGCTTGAAGCAGCTGTTAGTGAATGGTACAGGGGCGCGCGGGACTCGTGTGAACTGATTTTGGACAGTGGGGCGCCCACCTTATCAGAAACTCAGCGTATACACTGAATCCAGACCGACTATCATCGGAATGGGTGAAGTTGGTGGTTGGAGAATTAGAGAACAGCTCCGCTGGGACTTGCGAGACAGCGGGCTCAGTTTGTGAGAAAGCAGGCTATTTGTGATGCAAGACAGCAGCTCTCAGCCCCGAACCAGCAGCTTCAGAATCGCGAAGTGAATAATGAGAGGCGGCTCACTTGGGGACGAGAGGTAAGCTCGCTGGCCTTGGCACGAGCTCTGGGGAGTAGTTTTTCCGGCCGTCCCTCGAACGGGCCTAGTACCTGCCCCGGTATCGAATGCGGACTAGCTTGCCCCATGTGACGCAGCCCTAATCAGGAACAAGACCCAGTGAGTGAATACTACCCACTGTGACTCACTCTTCCCTTTATTGCTCATAATTGTGGTTCGTCTTTCAACAATGAAAAAGCATGTTGACGCAGCGGAAGCGTGCCAGGCTCATAACCTGGAAGTCCCTCGATCGAAACGAGGACATGCTAATTGTTACTTTTTTTTGTTCTTCTTTTGTTTTGCCTCCGAGCATTTGGATGGCAGTGGATGTAGTGAATAAAAAAAAATCGATGAGATGGATCATTCAGCATTCTCCTGCGGTGGACAGTCATAACACAGCCAAGTACGCACCCTGCGTCTACTCTTTCTACGCACCCCTCCCGGTGGGAATGTTGAACAGCACAGCTGGCAGACCCTTGCCATAGGCCTGGTCAACCCGGAAATATCCAGTGCGATCAAACTGGATAACGTCGTCCACACGAAGCCTCGAAATATTGCAGTCCGCCCAGACCTCTATACAAAATTCACTCCTCTTTGTTAGTAGCAAACTGATGTCGTCGTCGTCCTTCTCAATCTTGTCCTTTATCATGAGGTGATCGAAGAAATATATATTGACCGGCACCATATTTCTCGGCTCCTTGGCAAGCCATGTAATCTTCTTCTCTGTCTTTTTGGGATCTGACTTTAGATCAAGCTTGAGTTGGATAGTCAAGACAGCCCCCGTCTTGGGATCAGTACCGATGCTCGAAATAATAGCATTTCCCCAATTCATGAGAGTAATCACCTCGCCGTCTTTGAAGAATCTCGCATCATCCTGCGCGATGAGGATCTCCTTTGCGAAGACAACCTCCTTGGTCCCCAGATCTGGGTTCTTGTGTTTCGGCCGTTGAGCTGAGCTTGTCTCTCCAAACCCGTCAATATAAGCCGTGACAACATCAAGCTTGGGTATGGCCGTATACCGCGCCGCAATCGGGTCGATATATTTCTTATTAACAGCCCAGAATTGCGTCCAGTCCATGTTGACAATATCCTGGCTCGGGCCCTGCTTCAGTATAAACTCTCGCAGCGCAGGGATGGTGCAGCCCCTCCGTCGAATACCTCGTACAGTAGGCATGCGCGGGTCATCCCACCCCCAGACAATATTCTCATCAACGAACTTGACGAGTTTCCGCTTTGACAAGACCGTTCGGACAAAACTTAGTCTGGAAAAGTCCCATATCTCGACTGGTCGAAGACCCAGGGCGTTCTGGATCCAGTGGTATTGTGGGTTCCGATCACGATACTCGTTTGTGCGCAGGGCGTGCGTGACACCCTCAGCGGAGTCGAGATACGGCGCGCAGAAGTCATAGGTTGGATATATCTTCCAGAGACTCCCAGTTCTGTGATGCGGCTGGTGGTTGCAGCGGTAGATGGCCGGGTCTCGCAGGGCTTTATTAACATTATCAACTGAGATTTTGGCACGGATGCACCACTGAAGGCCATCCTGGGAGCCGGATTTCATTTCCTGGAAATGCGCGAGTGTTTCCTCAACGCTCATATCGCGACATGCACTAGCAATGCCCTTCATACGTTGATCCCGCATTAAGTCCTTGGTGGTGTTATCGGCGTAAGCCTTGCTGGAATTTATCAGCCGAATACAGGCCTCGTACATCTGCTGGAAGTAATCACTCGAGTATGTGACACGATCTGGAACAACTCCGAGGAGCGAAAGGTCGTACATGATCAAGTCCTGAAATTCCTGAGACTCCTTGGACGGATTGGTATCGTCGAAGCGGCAGATAAGCGTGCCCCGTCTGTTGCCGTACTCGTGTGCGAAGTAGTCATTCAGAAGAGCAGCCTTTGCGTGCCCAATATGCAGATACCCTGATGGTTCTGGCGGAAAGCGACAAACAATTTCCATTCTCGGTGTTTTTTAGCCAGATGTTGTAGTTTGCGCCGGTTGGGTTGGAAATGGCTCTGTTTTGCTGCGTTTGCCTGTAAAATTCGGTTACGGCGTCTGATAGCCAGGGATGCGCGCTCTCGATGAAGTTGAACCATCGATTGATACTCTGATTGTTTCGTGACAGGCCAACAATGACTCTGTTGCCTCGCAGGGCCCCCCAGATGACGATATCTGCGAGAGTCAGAGAGTGACCGACCATGTACGACCGCAGTGCGAGATGCGACTCGAGTTCCTTCACCGGGACTTCCAAAGCCTTGAAATTGAGAACAGTAAGCGATTTCAGCCGCTCGATCCATTCTCCGATCTAGTATAAAAGATTAGATAGACACAGGACACCAATTTAGCACCGTGCATACCTCGTTGCGCTTCTGCAGTGCATCAGCCGAAGGCAAATAATGTAAAAGCTGGCGAAGAATTGCAGTATCAACCGTTTTCTGGCCGTTTCCGGAAACAAGATCAGCGACATTGTTGTCTGCGTCCACATTACTTGTATTCTTGAAGACAGTGTCGACTTCAATTCCGTGGGCGGCGTAAGCGCCGGCGAGGTACAGTGGAAGCGTCAAGGCTGTATTCGCCTTTACGGCGATGGTGAGAGTGGCCATTGTCAAGTCAGGTATGGCGAAAATAAAGATGGTAAAAAGATCAGACGGCGCTGGTCATTCAGCTATACTCGGACATTCAGGTGCGATGACTCGATGTCGATGTTGACTCAGATTGTGCTGTGCCGCATAGTTACATGTTGATCAGCCTAGTCCAATACCGGAAGCCGGCGCGTAAGTCGGTGGCCATGTTATGCTAAACCAGTCTATGATTATCGACCTTTACCCGTTCTCATTGGGAAGTTAATGACCTCCTCTATTGATAACACTGATTTAGATTCTCAACAGTGCTGTCGGTTCGCCGCCGAACGGGCATGCCCTAACCTGCCTATACTTAGCACGTTCTGCGTGTGATAGATGATTTTGGCGAATAAATAAATGATAGTAAAATAAAAATTATTCAGAATTATGAGAAAGCACGGCCTCAAACAACGCAACAGGAAGAAACGCCTGTCCCTCCGGCCTATATACATTCCTAACCACAAACCCAGCCATTTCAAATAAACCCACCCACTCAGCCTCCGTCCTCTGAAGCGCCGAAAAACACTCCATCATCATGAAATCCAACACCGCAGACAAAGGATTCACAGGGGCGTTACGGTCAGGATAAATAAGGTCCTGCACCAGCAGCACGGAGTCTGGCGCCATTGATTCCCTGATATTAGCCAGAATCTGTAGCGCCTGTTTATCTGGCCAGTCGAGTAGTACTGTTCGCATATAGTACGCTTTCGCGGCCTTGATGGGTTGTGGATCGAGCATGTTATACTTTACGATGTCGATATTCTCGCCCAGTGGCGCGGTAATACCCTCGACGACAGATGGTATATCCTGGAGAATAAGACGACCTTGAAGGTTCGGAAAGCGTTTTCTGAAAGCGACGAGTTCGTGGCCTTCATTCCCTCCTACATCGACTAGCAGGACTCTGTCCTTTTCTCCTTTTCCTTCTGCTACTGTTTCTGTGTAATTGAATCGTTCCAAGACAGGGTACATCTCAAACCAGTTCTTCTGCATGCCCCGTCTGTTCCCCATCACGGTGTTAAAGGCCGACTGTGCTTCTGGGTTCCTGGCTAGCCAGTCAAAGTAGTGGTCTTTTGTGTTGAGGCCGAACTGTAGGGGTCCATTGTAGGCGTTGCTTGGGTTCTGGTAGTTGGTTTTTTCGAAGTAGGCTGCGAGTCCTGCGGAGATGGGGGATAGATTTTCTCTACAATACCTCAGTGGATATCTGTTAGCACGGTTATATACATAAGAGGGAGGGGATGATATTTACACGTGCTTGAATGTCTCCCCTGAAGTAGTGCCGTTTGCGAGTGCCAGCGCAATAGGGCTGGCCTTGTATGTAGGCGTTTCCGTCCCGATGTCTTCAAACATGTTTTGTGCGTGGAGGAAGCGCATTATGCGGTCTATTCTATTAGTACTATTCTTGTAGTTATAGCTCGGTGGACTCTCAGCATACAGAGAAGGCTCTCATCCCCCTTTGTCTTCGCCGAAAGTTCAGAAAGGGTGATTTCAGAAGATGCAGACTGCGAAAAAGCATCGAATACGCCCATCCCCTGCGCAACTCGGATACAGGCAGAAACGAAGTGCTAGTGAATGTTAGGCCCCGAGGACGTACTGCGATAATCACCTCGCACTCACTCCGTAGCTGAGTCTCTGTATCTTCTCCTCGGGCGTTTCTAGCGATGTACGGAGCTTTTCAATTGCGGAGATGAGCTTCGCGCGCTCTTCATTTTGGATATCCTCTACTTGGATGGTAGAAATGGCGGCCGTGATAGACGCGAGACTACTTAATGGGTCGGCCATCTTGGTGCTCACCCAACTAGGCCTTGTATAAACAAATTAGAACCCTCGTGAAATGAATGATCCTCTTAAGCGGCTGCTGTTCGCCTGTTCCTCGGTGAGTGACGTTCACCACAAGGCCGTGGGAGCTACAGCAGCAATCATAAGAGCGAATTCGGGCGGGGTAGGAGGCGTAGACACAAGCGACTTGATAAAAAGCAATTATTATGTACATGCGATTGGTTCAGGGGCAGTCCCAGGAGAGGTTATATACAAGCCAGGGTTGCCAGCTTGCAGGAATCATTTTCAAGTTGGATTCTTTAAGCACAACCCCAGTAGTTATTATTCTCTTACTTGGTTTAAATAAATCGGAATTATATTCCACCAGATCATCAAAGAGAGGGTCAAGTCTTCCGTAAAGTCTATGTTGACAGGCTGGCCTTGTAGCGTACTTTTAAATAACGCCAGTCTGGATAATCAAGCCAGACTAATCGACCAGTAGCAACAACCCAGTCTCCAAAGTGTAAGCCCAGACCATCCCAACGACGAAACACAACGCTACCAAAAGCCCCTCTTTCTCCATCCAGCTAGTCCCCGGAGTTGGTTGACGTGGGACCGCGTTGGACAAGTTGAGAACAGACCAGGATCAGCATCTAGCGGGCTGTCATGGACTCATTATCAAACGGCGCGACTCGGACCGGCACGACGCTATGCAAGACCGTTATTTCTCATTGGGCGTCATGGCTTAGTTGGCTTAGCTTGGATGGCTTAGGGACCGCCGTCGTGGAGCTAGCCACACACGGGGCTGCGGCGAGAGCAAAAACAAAAGTACAGTCTGGGCCAGGGTCTGTTTCTCATTAAACGGCCTGTTCCCACGTATATGAAATCAGTCTGCATGGACTGTGCAATTGACGGCTGAAACTGGCGACCGCGAAAATGCCTTTCGGTACACTTCTTGATGGCATTGATAAGCCCCTGCTAGCTCGGGGGGTTCTCGTTGCAATTGTTGCGTACTGGACGTTCTGGATTATCTACGCGCGATGGTTTCACCCACTGGCGAAATTCCCAGGGCCGTTCTGGGCGTCTATCACGCGGGTTTGGACGGTGCTTCATGTTCTCCCTGGTGATGCTGAGAAGGCGCAGAAGAAGCTGCACGAGAGATACGGTAGTTGCGCTTGAACAGACTGTTGTCTTGTTTAATTGCTGATTAGATGCAGGGCCCGTGGTGCGCATTGCCCCGAACGAACTAATCACCAGCGACCCGGGGGCGATGAAAACCCTATACGGGGTTAAATCATATACACACAAGGTATGTTTCTGTTGCAAGATTAGTACGGGCTGATGCTCTCGTATTGACCAACAGACCGACTTTTATGTAGCCTTCAGACCACCGTGGGGTACGTATCTAGAACCCCGGCCCTCAAGCACATAACTGACCAAAGCAGCGCGATTCCCAGACCATTTCACATCTGCAGGCGGAAAACAACATGCTGAGCGCCGACGGATCGTCACCAATGTCTACACCATGACGAGTATCCTGCAGTCAGAACAGTACATCGAGAAGTGCATCGATGTGTGGATTGAGAAGTTGGACGCGATGGCTGATAACAAGGAGTCTTTTGACCTGTGGGTGTGGACACGGATGTACGTACTGTACTATATTCTTTGCACAACACAACCGGCCGCATTCTATATCCAAAATGCTAATGATATATTCATGTAGGTACGCATACGATGTCGTCGGCGAACTCTACTTTAGCAAGATGTTCGGCTTCCTGCAGTCTGGCGGCGACCACCTAGGCTATATCGCAGCAACGGACGACCTGATCCCTACACAGTTCCTGGCGGGCAATATGCCTACCTACGTGCGGAGTATCTTCATGTTAACGGGGATCCTCTTCCCAAAGGTGCGAGGGGCTCTGAAAGCCCTAGGGAGTCTTACTGAGGCGACGGACACAATGCTGAAGAACCGTCTGGCTGCGTTACAGAGCGGTTCAGACGATTCGAAACCGCAGCGCGCTGATATCCTGGGAAAGTTGATGGACATCTCGCATAAGAACGGCAAGGAGCTGGACTTTGTACTCGATGATGTCAAAATGGAGGTTTTTATCGCTTTGTATGTGCTGCTTAACCCGCTCCACCCATATCTGGAGAGTTGAAGCAAATATAATACTAACCCTTGAATCAGCTTCGCCGGAAGCGAGACCACCGCGCTCACCCTCTCAGGAATCCTATACAAAATCTTCCGCCACAGAGCCGTATACGAAAAACTCACCGCGGAGATCGACGCCGCTGCCGCCGCGAATCAACTCAGCTCCCCGCACATCGCGTACAACGAAGCCATCAAACTCCCCTATCTAACCGCCTGCATTAAAGAGGGCATCCGGATGCACCCCATCACCGGAGTCTCCTTCCCGCGGCACGCACCACCGGCCGGATGCGAGGTGGGCGGGTACTACATCCCAGGGGCCGCGCGGATCGGCGTCAACCCCGGCATTATCCATTTCGATAAAGGCGTGTTCGGGGACGACGCGGACGAGTTCCGCCCGGAGAGGTGGATTGAGGGGGATGCGAGCGTGATGGATCGGTATATCATGCAGTTTGGGATGGGGGCGCGGACTTGTCTGGGGAAGAATGTGCGTATCCACCGTGAACTTGCCCTTTGTTATTCATTATCCAGTAACGGTATCCACTGCAAAGAGTCGCTAATGCTGACGCCTGGACCTGTTCAGATCTCGATGTGTGAGATATACAAGGCCATTCCACAGCTAATGCAGGCTTATACGTTTGAGCTTGGAAGCGAGGAGGAGATGCAGACGACGTCGTACTGGCTGCATAAGCCTGTTGCAATTGATGTCAAGGTGAGACGTCGCTAGGTGATCCAACCACTAGAATGAAGTCTGGATGTTTCGTGCTCGAGTTTAAAATTGGACCCGGTTTGGAGGTTGTGATCTGCTGAGCTGTATGGTCAGCTGAAGGAGTAGACTCTGCGTAGTGCGCACTATCTCCAATTCCAGTAAAGGAGGCATTCTCCGGTTCTAGACGCGATCTGTTGGCGTTGCAGCTGCAGTCAAGGGCGTGCTGGATCTTCAGACTAAGGAAGAAGGCTTCCCGGACCACGCGCTCGGGTCAGTCTTGCCTCGAGGAAGAATCAGCTTCAATCAGCTCCAATGAATGAAAGTGTAGAAATTGCAGGGCTCTGACTGGGCGGGGGAAATGATCACGGGCCCGAGATTGGCAGTCCACAGGTACAAAAGAAGTGCAAGGGAAGTCAATTCCGCACCCCGCTGTGAACTCTCCGTCCATCTCACTCTCACACACTCTCTCTTCCGCTTCTGGGATCCCTGCGGCGGCTTTTTCCGGATTGCCAGCAGTCTCCACGGATGTTGAACTGGGATCGTGGAAAGATTGAACTTTAAGGAATGAACTTTAAACTCTCGAGTCTGGCCCTCGTATCGCGACCATGGATCGGTTGTACCATGGCCGTTCCCACTTGAGTGATGAGTGCTGATTGCCGAAGAGCCCCTTTTCTTCAGTTCTTCAGTACTTTGGTCGGTCGCAAGTATGGAGCTGCTTCGTACAACTATCCAGACATTGGTATTATGGCTGCGTGTTGGACTTGGGAGTCTTCGTGACGACTGATTACTGATCGAAACTGATCGAGACCGTCGCGCAACTGATCAACAATTATTTGTTCGAGAATCAAACTATCCTGTTAGCCTGGCATTCTGAGATATTGTCACGGATTGGGCGCTTTAATTTTCCTCAGTTGTCTGCACCGGTCCCTGATGGCGGAAGTTTGTAAAGTCTGGACGCCAGGTGGAAACCCCGTATTCACGACCCTCGCTATACGAGCGGACGAGCCATAAACGGTATTCTGCACTCTTTTCCCAAATCTTGAAGAACTTCTCGTTCGCCTTGGCGTCTCGTGGCGATTGGCGATCTGCACACAAAAGTACAGGGATTGTGATCCTGCTCGGGCGCAACCCGAGCAATGGCGGTGGTACTAAGAACCACAATATACCACATTGGTCGTAGCCTGTGCAGCTGAAACTCTTTTTCTTACACGCGCTGACCAGAAATGGAAACTATAACGACGAACGAGCGTCCCAGGCTAAGCGAGTCTGCGGCGCATTCCCCTGTCTCTTCAGTATGTGTGCCAGCTATAGCTGTATATTAAAGTGACATTTATAGTGGCCGCGTTGACACTGACAGCGACACTGACATAACTCCACCCCAGCAAGATCCCGAATGATTATTGTCGGTGAGTGTTCGCATTATTGCTGCAGCTCTGCAGCAGCAGTGGGCCCGGTGGAGGATGCAAGATTGCGATGGGCGAATCTGCAAACGAGATCCGACGGCGATCGTGCAGACTGTTGGGAGGTGCAAGTAACCAAGTAGAGTTGCGCCACTGAACCTTCAAGCGCGTGGTCTCCGCTCAGAGAAAAAGAAAAGTGAGAACCGTTTCAGGAGAACCTGGGGGGCTTGAAATATCGGCACGGCTTATATCTTCGGGTGCCAACATCGGCAGCCAGTCCTGCAGTCTGGTCGTTTTTATTTCCTGCTGCCCGTCGAGATGGCAGTGGACTACACTGAGAGTTTTACCCTGTTGGGGATTGGGCTGTTCTTTATCCTCGTGCGTGTTTATGTGCGATGGACGCAGGTTGGACCGTCCAACTTCCAGCTCGATGATTATATGATGCCCTTGGCTGGGGTATGCCGTTCCCCTCTCTACTCTTCCTTTCTAGGGCTTCGTTTCTAACGCCTCATCAGGCAGTCTTCGCAGTCGAAGTGTCCCTGGCCTACCTTGTCGGCGCCCGCTATGACGGCTTCACCAACAGCTACATGACGCCCGAGGCGCGCGCCGCGCTCGATCCCAACTCGGAGGAATACCACTCCCGCGTCATGGGGTCCAAGATCCAGGTCGCAGGCTGGAACCTGTACGCCATGGTCCTCTGGCTGATCAAGGGCTCTCTGGCGGTCTTCTACTCCCGACTCACGTACGCCAGCCCCGCTACAGCCCCTACACATAGCCAAAATACCAAAAGAACCCTATACTGACAGCAATAGAACTGGACTGAGCCACCTTCCAACTCGAGTGCGCTTCGCATACGTCCTTCTCGGAGTCACCTATCTCGCCGTGGCATTGACCCTCGTGCTCAGCTGCCAGCCCATGCACAAGTTCTGGCAGATCAACCCAGATCCAGGGAGTGCGTCTCTCTCCCTTTCTTTCTACATTGTTCGAGCTAAGACTGACACTCTATAGATATCTGCCAGCCCGCCCGCTCAATGGTCTACGTCCTCGTCGTCATGATCCCCAACGTCCTAACAGATATCTACCTCCTCTCCATCCCCCTCCCCCTCCTCTGGGCCGTGCGCATCGGTCTCCGCCGAAAGATCACCCTCATGGGCCTCTTTAGCGGCGCCATCTTCGTCGCCGTTGCTGCGATCGTCCGTGCCGTGATTGTCATAATCGTGCGTCCACCACCACCACACCGTATACTATATATTGTACATGCCAAAATGCTAATGCTAATGCTAATTGTATAGGCCGGCTCCAACGGCGCCGTCGAAGGCAGCAAATGGGCCTGCCGCGAATCCTTCGTCTCCATCATCGTCGCAAACCTCCCCATCATCCAACCCCTCATCCGCCGCGGCGCAAGCAAACTCGGTCTCTCGGCTCTATTCAGCAACAGCGGGCCAAGCAGCTACGGACACGGTCCGTCCGGTGGACGGCGGCGCGAGGGCGATTACCCGCTTGCCTCGCACGACATGGGGACCGGAAAGTCGAAAACGGGTACGGAAACCGGCGGCGGTGGGTGGAGGGGTCGGCGGCTGCGTGGGCTTGGGTCGACGGTGCATCATCATTCGACGGCGATGGGGAGTGATGAGGAGATTCTGGTTGAGGGCGGGAATAGGAATGCTGGGGGGAAGGGGAATAATCAGATTACGGTTACGCACGAGACTGTGATTGAGCGCGAGGAGGTGAGTCCGACTGGGTCGCCGACTCGGAATGAGCATGGGCATGCTGTGCAGGAGTCGGTGTCTAGGGATAACGGGGGAGCGTGGGATGGTGGGTTGAAGAGGGGGTAGAGGTGGTGCGTCCATTATGATTTAATGCATATTTATTTGATAATTATTAATCTTTTAATTCATGATTATGGGATGGGCTGGTTTGGTTAGGGAAGCGGATGGGTGCTAGGGCCGGATACATATGTATATATACCCCATTAGACGTTATATATACCTTTATAATTTCAGAACGTCTGGGGCAGACGCGATAAAGAATTGC
The DNA here is from genome assembly GCF_001890705.1 of Aspergillus sydowii CBS 593.65. Classification (NCBI taxonomy): domain Eukaryota; kingdom Fungi; phylum Ascomycota; class Eurotiomycetes; order Eurotiales; family Aspergillaceae; genus Aspergillus; species Aspergillus sydowii. Next base: position 492,163 of record NW_024467866.1, read on the forward strand.
AACTGTACATCACGGAGTTCTACGAGTGTGATTACATGGAGTGGAGTTATAGGGATAGACTTGAGCTTATGATAGTTTCCAGCCCTCTGGCATGTAGAAGTAATGGTTGTCGGTCAAGGGCGTCGAAGGGTAGACGATGTGTTATAACTGGCTGTAAAGCCTCAGGCGCATCAGGATCAAAACTTTGAAAGGCTGAAGGATCCGCAGAGGAAGAGATCCAGCGTGCTACACTACGGAACTCCGGCCCTCCGTCAAGACATGATGTCTTTTTGCCCCACAAGGAGACTATAAGAGACTATAACTCGGAGTCTGCTGCCTGTTACAGTAATGGTTTGGAATATTGCTAGATGCCACCCATCAGCAGTTAAAAGCGCCGTGTACGCCCACATCTTAACGTGCAGACATCCATCATGCTCCGCCCGACTGCCATCTTTGCACTGGCTCTCTGCCTGACAGCCTCAGCCTCAGCCACAGAGAGAATCGCGCCCGCTGCCCAAACGCTGAACGGGACATACTCTGGCGTGCACTCTGCCGAATTCAACCAGGATCTCTTCCTTGGTATTCCGTATCTCCAGCCACCCATTGGCGATAGACGGTTTCATCCTGCGGACACCCTGAGCAGCTCGTGGAATGGGACCAAATCGGCAACATCCTATGCCCATTCATGCGTTGGCTATGGGACTTCCATCCCCCTGGCAGAGATGTCAGAGGACTGTCTGTACCTCAATGTGATCCGCCCCCATCTGTCCGATAACGTATCCAACTTGCGGCTGCCAGTCGCTGTCTTCATCCACGGCGGAGACTTTTCAGGCGGCAGTGCCAGCCAGGAACAATACAACCTCTCATTCATCGTCGATAAATCAGTCCAGCTCGGCCAGCCCATGCTGGCGGTTAGTTTCAACTACCGCCTCAGCGCCTGGGGCTTCCTCTTCAGCAACCAGCTGCGCGACACGGGAGCGACGAACATCGGACTCCGCGACCAGCGATTCGCACTCGCCTGGATCCACGAAAACATCGCAGGCTTCGGAGGCGACCCAGACAAAGTCACTCTCTGGGGCCAGGGCGCTGGTGCAACGAGTGTTGGCTTCCACATCACGGCCTACGCTGGGCGCAACGATAGTCTGTTCCGCGCGGCGATCATGCAGAGCGGCAACCCGGTTCCTGAGAAAGGGCTGAATGGGACGCAGTTCTACCAGCCTTTGTATGACGAGATTGCGCGGCGGGTTACTCCTGAGGCAGGGTATGCGATGGAAAATGGCATGGTGGAAGGGGATACCTGCTGGGATGCTGTGGACCGGATGGCCTGTCTGCGTAACGTGGAATTTACGCAGATGAACGATGCAATCAATGCTACGAGTGCGCAGTCATGGTTCCCGGTCATCGACGGTGATATTGTTTCTGAGCAGCCCAGTCGGTCGCTCTACACCGGGAAGAAATATGTGAAGGTGCCCATTCTTATCGGTGCTAATACCGATGAGGGTTCGCATTACATGCCTACGCACGATATCAGCACCGAGGACGAGTTTATAGACCTCATCGCGAGTACGTTTCCTTCCTGAACTTGATTAAAAGAAGCTCTCTGCTGATCCATATGAAGACCCTCAGTTCCACGGAGTCGCTCCTGGTATCGCACTGCCGCGCATCTTGGTCAACCAACTGGCGGCGGCCTACTCAAATGTGTCTTCTTCGCCACGTAAGTCTGCCCTCCCTTAGCCTTAGGAATAGCTATGGCATGGCAATTTCTAAACCGTTACAGACGAGAGAGCGTTAGCGTATCAAGGAGACGCCGCAATCCACGCGAATCGCCGACAGGCCTGTTCCACCTGGTCCCGCGCCAACATCAGCGCATACTGCTATCGATTCGACGTCCCGCTCTACGACCAAGCGTCTGCGCAGCACGGGAACGAAATGCCCTTCGTCCTTAACAACACAGGACGGCACGGACACGACGCCGATCCCATTTCCGGAGACGACCTCCCAGTCCTTGCGGGCGACATCAGCAGCAGCTGGGTGAGCTTCATTGCCACACTAGACCCTAATTCGTGGAGACAGCAGATAAATTCGACTCCGACGACCCCCGCGTGGCCAGAGTACGCGGCGGAAAAGGCGTACGAGATGGTGTTTCAAGCGAACGGGACGAGCCACGTTGAGCGGGATGTCTGGCGAGCTACTCAAATTCGGTTGATTAATGGAGAACCGTCTGGGATTGCAGTGGCATACCAGAGGTAGTCGCAGCAGATGCTGTAGTGGGTTCAGACAGACTAAATCTCGCAAGCCTGTCCAATTCTGATGTCGATCATCCTGTACCTACTCCGTAAACTCCGATGATCAGCATCATCGTGGGGCTTCCACTTAGGGCTATTGAGCCCGACTATACTTGCTCTACTGCACAACTACAACAACTATAAAAGGCCATTGATGTAAATGTTAATTGTAAGCTCTACCACACTGAATCTATTCTCTGGCTACTGCCTCCATAACGTTGAGTGCTTTAAAGAGCGGCGACATTGCACCATGCGCCTCCAACCGCTTGTACTGTTGGCTCTCGCCACCCCGGCATTGTCCCACGGAGCCTTTGAACATGCAGACCTCGAAACCCAACTGGCCAGACGCGACTTCTTCAGGCACGGCCGCCGAAGCCTCGAGTCGTGCGCCGGCACCCTCAACGAGGACGGGCCAAAACGCCGCGCCGCCTTCGTGAACGAGCACCGCCGACAGCTGAAGCTCAAACGCTCGATGGTTGAAGTCCTCAACACGAGCCACCTCCACGAAGGCCCATTCCTAAGCCCCGACAGACCAGCCGACGCCTTCGCCGGGGAGCATCACGTCCTCCTCAACCCCTACGGCGACAACGGACCCTACTACGTCCCCGGCGAGGTCATCCGCTCCGACGCCCGCGAAGACCAGCTCGGCGTCCCCATCATCGTCGAGGCCCAATTCATCGACTTTGAAACCTGCAAGCCCATCCCGGGAATGTGGTGGGATCTCTGGAACGCCAACGCCACAGGCGTCTACAGCGGCGTCATCAACCAAGGCAACGGCGACTTCACAGACCACTCCAACGTCAACAACACATTCCTCCGCGCCGTATCCATGGCCGACGAGGACGGCGTCGCCCAAATCCAAACCATCTTCCCGGGCCACTACACCGGCCGCACAAACCACATCCACATCATCGCACACTCAAACGTCACTGTCCTCGCCAACGGCACCATCACCGGCGGCAGCATCGCCCACATCGGCCAGTTCTTCTTCGACCAGGCCCTCATCGACAAGGTCTCGCAGACTTACCCCTACACGCAGAACCCTTACGTTCCCATCGGGAACGCCCTAGACGATACCTTCCACCAAGAAACCGCTTACTCGGCCTCGGACCCTGTCTTCCACTATGAGTATCTAGGCGATACACTGGCGGACGGGCTCTTCATGTGGGTGCGGGTCGGCGTGAACGCGTCTGCGAGCTGGCCCTCCGAACAGAGTTTCGTTTATGGCGCCGATGGCGGCAAGTACTCGTGTGGGACCGGGCGGATTGGTGCGAATTATACGTCCGATGACGAGAATTGTCAGAATGATGTGAATGTCGGTGCTCTGCCTGGTGAAAAGGGGCCCGGGCCCGCGGTTTATTCGGCGCCTCCACCCACGCAGTGGGATAATGAGACTGACGCGGCGGAGATCTCGGCTGCTCATAGCGTGCTGCAGGGGGAGAATAGCCCAACAACGGCGGCCTAAGCCTTCGTACCACTAGCAGTATGTCGAAGTTTCGTAATTCTTATTTCTCCTAGCGGAATTAAGTTTTAGGCTACTTCTTGGATGTTTTTATTGTGGATCTTAAGTAGAATTAAAAGTTCTTAAGTATCTATATACTATACTAAGAAGGGGTAGACTAAACTATTCTAGAGCTATACTCTTTATAAAAAGATAAATAGCTTATTATGTTTCTAAATTAATTACCACTGATTAAATACTACTACTAGTAAGAACTAATATTCTCTTTCTTATATTATTACTCAGTTTGAATCAAGAGAGAAATAAATGGAAAACTATTTTCTAACTATATTGACACCTATTATTTTCACACTTGCGTATTTAGAATTGGAACCTTTCCGGCTGACAGATCCGTGTATGAATCAATCAAACCCGTTCCATAAGTTCTATTCTAAATAAACGTCCTGTTACCCATCAACGTCAAGCCAAGACCGTAACATTGCTCGACTCCGTACAATTAACCAGCACATTAATCGGCGGGAACGTCCCACCGGGCATAAAAGCCTGGCTGCTGTAATTATAAGTCGGACTCAGCATCATAATCTGTCCCACCGTCGTCCCAAACTCCTCGGCAAGGTCCTTGTACACCCCCGCCTTAAACTGATACGGCTTCAGCACACACTGACTCGGTTGGCAGAGGGGCACCTTGACGAAGCGGCCGGGGTCTAGCTCGTCTGTTGCAGAAACAGACTGGTCGCCCAGCGCATGCGAGGTTAATGACTCGGTGGATATGTTCAGCCGCTGCGCGATGCGCTCGTATGTGTCTCCGTTGACGGTGTAGTAGAGCCGCGGGCCGCCGTCGATGCAGGTGCGGGTTCTGTTTGTTGTTTCAGAGAGCAGGCAGGTCTCATTGTCTGGGGTGCATGTCTCCGGCGGGATCAGGAGCTGTTGGCCCACGTTCGGGACGATTGTGACGTCGGCCATGAGGTTTTGGCGGCCGATGTCGCAGACGCCGCGGTTGGTGGCTGTTGCAACGTCGAAGACTGTTGTGCCCGGTTTTGTTATTGGGTAGAGATAGGTGGTGGTGTTGAGGGTGCTTGGATTGCATGACGAGGCGGTTGCGAGGGTGGAGGCGAACGCAAAGAGGCCTGAGACGATGGTGCCCATGGACTTCATCTTGGCGGTTGGTAGACTCGTCTGATCTGGACTCTGAGTGGGCGAGGATAGCCAAATATATAAGGTAAAGCAGCTAAATTAGAACGCAGATCCCCCGTCTCGTTATCTCCGAGTCTTCGCAGATTGACCGAGTTAGGGCTCGCAAACTGCCCCCGTTCTCGGGTATATGCCCCGTTCTCTTACATGCCGCGTCTCGGAATACCCGCGGCGATCATGATGCACGTCTTTTGCACGTCTTTTGCCTTTTCTGCAACGGCCTGGCAGCACCAATTGAGCATCTACGTCTCATCTTGCGTAGGCTAATGACGACTCCTGGCTAGATGCCGACATAGCCGGCTTGAACATTACAAAGCGAGGCACCTCATTCCTCAATTTTTTTTTTTTTCTCCTCAACTGCATAACCCAAAATGTTGTCATTGTTTTCTGCACCCTTCCTAGTATGCGCCATTGGCCTGCTCAGTCTGGCGCGGGCGACATGTCCTTACGCTCAGCGGGCGTCCATGGGCGACAAAGCACTAAGGCAATTCTCCCAGGGCAAAGACGGCGTAATGCTAATGAATCGCATTGCGCCGGGGACGTCCAGACTCTACATTTCAGACCTCGATGGGAGCAACGAAGCATCACTCCTCTCTGAGCCCGTTTTCGAATACCATGCTAGCTTCTCCCCAGACGGGCAATGGGTTCTCTTCACAAGCGAGCGCAATGGCGATGGGAACTCGGACATCTACCGCATCCGAACAAACGGGTCAGATCTTCAGCCCCTCGTGGCAACCCCTGCAATTGAGGATTCCGTTGTGCTGTCGCCGAACGGTAGTCTAGCCGCCTATGTCTCGACAGAGGGCATGGTTGCAAACATCTGGGTGCTTGATCTGGCCTCGGGGAGACGCTGGAACCTGACAGACACACCGGCCGTCGCCGCGACGACAAACGCAAGTCTACCGCATGGCTATTTCCGGCCTGCTTGGTCGCCCGATGGTCAGTGGATTGCGTTTTCGTCAGATCGCAATACCCAGTGGTTGGGCCATGGCTGGGATACTTTCTTCGGGCTCAGCGGATGGGAACATACCCAGGAGCTGTCGATCTTTGCTATCCGGCCGGATGGGTCTGGTTTCCGTCAGGTAGCTACCAAGGAAGGGTATGCTCTTGGCTCACCCAGCTGGTCTCCAAATGGCAAGCGTGTGGTTTTTTATGAAATGAGTCGCGAAACCACCTGGGAAGCACACAGTTCATTTGACCTCGCGACTGCAAACTCAACCATTGTCTCCGTTGATTTCGAGACTGGCGCCAATCGGGTTGTCGAGGTTGATGGCCCAGGCGTCAAGGTCTTCCCGCAGTATCTGTCTGACACTGAAATTGGGTATCTGCTCAAAGGGGGCACCAGTGAAGGGATATACACTACTGGCGGCCTCTACTACAATACCTCCTCGGCCATGGCCCGCTCCCCGGCATGGTCGCCCGATGCCAAGAAAGTTGTCTACGAGAAAACGGCCTGGAACGTTCGTCCACAGGGTAAGCTGCTCTATAGCTGGGACAGTCGATGGGAGTACCGTTTCACAGACGTGTTCCCCACCAGCTCGCGCCAGGGCAATATTGCAGTCACCCAAAAGCAGCTCGGCGACTCCTCTATCATCAGCATGAACGCAACAGGGCAGTCCTCCGAGAACCTTTTTGACCCCGTCGCGAGGGGCATCCTGAGCCAGTCCGTCGTGGACAAGGGTACAGGAGGTGCCTTTCAGCCCTCATGGTCCTCAGACGGGAACTGGATAACATTCGGCGTCGGATACTGGTTCCAAGGCCGGGGCTCCAACGGCGGCTGGATCGTAAGATCCAAGGCTGACGGGACAAACGCCCAGAATCTGACAGAAAGCGCACTCACCCTGACCAATACAACCCTCAACACGGGCTTCCCCAGCTTCTCGCCCGACGGCAACAAAATTGTATTCAGAGTCTGGGGTCTGGATTCGGAAAACGGCAACAAATCCCAGCTCGGCCTCCGCATTCTCGACCTTTTTTCTTCTTCCGGTACGACGCAGAACGGCTCTCACCCCGTTATTACCACACTTACAAATGCATGGGACACGCTTCCGTCCTTCTCGCCCGACGGGTCGAAGATTGTCTTCACGCGCAGAACTACCCCGACGAACTATGACATCTGCACTATTCGTCCAGACGGTTCAGACCTCCGGGTCCTCACCAGCAGTAACGCGAACGATGCGCATGCCGTGTGGTCTCAGGATGGCCGGATCATCTACTCCACGGGCGAATACGGCTTCCAGTACGAGTGCGCGCTCTACGACAATACGTTCCAGCCGTACGGGCAGATCAATATCATGGATGCTGACGGGCGCAATAAGCGGGCGCTGACGATTCTCTGTGGGAGGACTCTATGCCGCTGTATGTTGGAGGCGAGGATCTTTGAGACTTTGTATATACATCCTTGGACGCGAAAACCGTGGTCAAGTCCCACCGCCCGTAGAAATGCAGCTTCACGAAGGATCGGTTGTTGCTCCTAGTTTTATATTCTGCAGTCATCACGAGTCTATCGATATAGGACAGTTTTTTTCATTGGTAACCAAGAATTAAATCTCTTCACACCACCAACCAAACCCAAAATTAGGGTTAATCATCCAGATGAAGCTCATATGATATTACCCCTGGTCTCTTCGTAGAGGTTTTCTCCTTTCTCTTCCTCTCTCCCATCTCACAATTCTTCCTTTAACTACTGTGACCGCGTTTTCTGTGAACCGGTTCCGTTGATAACCAAGATGACCGGTGCCATTCGCAACAGGCTGCACCGCCTCTGGGCTACTCTTGATCCGAGGATGAAGAAACATCTTGAAAGCGATGATGTTGTACCGCCGAGATTCTTTACAGATAATAACATTACTCTAGACCTCGCTACCTTTTTACCATCAGACACTGCAGCAGACAACCTGAACAAGAAACCGCCCTTTCTTTTCCTCATACGCCCTGAAAGCATCGTTACCGCGCACCCAATCATTTTAGATGACGAGTACTTTTACCCGGGCGTATCCGGTGTTCGTGATGATGATCCCTCGCCTGCGACACAGGTGAGGATGATTCTGCAGGAAGAGAGTAAGGCCTTTCACCGCGGCACATCTCTCGCCCATTATATTGTCGAGTGGGCAATGCGTGGGTACCCTCGTGTCCTCCCAGCTGGGACCCCGAATCTTGCTACTTTCTGCGGCATTCGCAGCGTTTGGTATGTTATATGTATTCCTTCCAACATGCGACCTTACTTTTCACAGCTCCCCTCTGACGCGTAGCGCACTCTAGCTCACCACATCCGTTGAACACGGAAACACGCGGGTTCGAGAGGTCTAGCGGACGCGATACTATCGAATGGGAGGCGCGTATCTATGAGTACGGCCAAAGGTCTAATGGGCGTCCTGTCTATCCTCACCTGATTTTACTAGGCGTGCAGTCATGCGATGGCCATACAAACTCCATAAGTCTCGGCGAGCTTACAACCATTGTCACGGCCATGCGCTGCCGAGCGTTTCAGCCTGCTGCATTTAACTCAGAAGCTATATTGGTTGGTGATGTAGAGCAGTCGGATGACGGCAACCCGATGCCAGATCACGAAGACAAACTAGCGTTTCCGCATGAAACGAGGTTTCCGGTATGCAACCTACCTGTTTCTCTCTCTCTACAAGCTATAGCGCACGCATGTTTGCTAACTGACTCGTCTGGCCGGACTAGGTTTTGATGGTCTCCGTCGTCGGGCCCCAGCATGTCAGAGTTATTTATGCCTGCATGGATGGCTTGACACTTTCGATCAAAACATCTGTATGCAGGGATATTGGAACGGACGAGGAGACGGTGATGCGTTACATTGCCGGCATTATTCTCAGTTCTCCGTTGGTGGAGATTGCCAGTGCTACTAGGTAATATTGCTTGCTCGTCTAAGTGGAAGTTCAATCATGGGAAAGACCTACAGCCCGTTTGACCAGCATTGACACTGTGGATCATCGCACATCCATGACTTCCTTCTTTTGTCTTAACAGAATCCGAGCCTATTCTTATGGAACCGCATCAGTAACCAGCCGTAGGACTTGATAAGCGTCGTCCCTATTTCCCACTATACCAAGCAACGAATACAAAAATAAACATCGCCGTTACGCATCATCTAGGTGAATGGACCTGTAGTTGTAATCAGAGAATTGACCAGTTCGCGGCCCTTGTAGTTGTATTCAGAATTCTTCACTAATGCCTGCAAAACTTTTTCTTCGTAGCAAGACTATAAACAGCCCAGCCTCGTAAACACAACAAGAATTAAAGAACAGAAACAGCCTCACCCCCCTTCAGCCAACACACCTTATCACTGATTCCCTCCTCCTCAAACGCCTGCTTCAACTCCTCTCCAAACTGCGTAAAGTGGCCCCACGACTCATAGTGCATCGGAACAAGCACATCAGCCTTCAAAGCCCGGAACAGCCTCGCCCCGTCCTTGCCACCCATGGTAATCTGCATCTTCGGACTATTCTCGACCTCCAGCGAGGTCGGCGCATGCGCATTGCCCAAGTTCATCACGGCCGCGCGCACATGGTACCGATCCGCAATGGCCTCCAGTTCCTCAATGTACACCGTATCCCCCGTGAAGTAGATCGCGTTGGGGAGCCCGTCGCGGCCAGTACCGAAACCTTCACCGGTAACAATGAACCCGGTGCATTCATTCCCTGGGACATGCTTGGTTGGTGTTGCGATGATCTTGAATTTCCGGCCGCCGATGGTATGCTCGAGTTCGGTCCAGGGTTCCATGCCGTGGACGGCTGGGCGGGGAGAAAGGTTTCTTGCGCCGTCTGGGGTGGTGTAGACGCGGCGGCCGTCCAGGAGTTGCCGGCCGAGATCGTCGAGGTTGTCTGGGTGGTCTTCGTGGCTGAGCAGGACGGCGTCGATAATGGGGAGTTGGTCCAGGCGGAGGGCAGGGTCGTCGGTGACCTTGAGGACTACGGAGCCAATGTCCCATGAGGTGCCGGCGGGAGAGAAGAAGGGGTCGGTCAAAAAGTTGACCCCGTTGATTTCGAGGATGGCAGTGGCGGTGCCGATGTGGGTGACGTTGAGAGTGGGAGACATAGTTAGTATACAAGGAAAAGTAGTGAAGCTGGTTGATTTGGAGGGCTTGGACAAACCAACGTGCAGTTCCCGGTACTTATAGACTTGGACTGAACCAGAACTTACAAATAATATCCAGAGTCTTTATAAATCTGAGAAATCTTTGATAAAGTCGTTAATAATTTCTAGAACGTTGTTCGGTATCCCTCCTCGGCATCCCTCCGGAGCATCCCACTGGATGATTACGACACGATGAGCCAGCCGTCTACCATGGTTAAGCCTTTATAGCTTATAATGCACTTAGAGCCTTGTATTTCCTCGAACTGATTGTAAATTTAATAGTCTAAAATATGCAAATAGAGCTGCGTAAAAAGAGTCTCGCGCTAGGCGACCGTAAATTGGCGTTCATTTGTTAGGACTCTAATCATCAAACACCAAGTGTCTGAAATGAAATGAAATCGGTTGCTCAACGCTCATAGCTCCTCGCCGATAGAAAGCGTGGGTGTACGAATACGATGGGAGCAAAAAGCCGGAGATCTTCGCTATGCTGGATTGCCGAATGGGGAATCCAAGAACGAATACGGTCGGATGAACCAGGCAGACAGATTCTCAAGGAAACTATGAACAAAATCAAGTATAATTAGCAAATCCAGGGACAGTTATAAATATGCGGGTTTGTCCGCATTTTACTGAAGAAAAAACCCCATTCCAACAGAGTGGTGGGTGCGGTTCATCATGCAACTCTATAAACTTGTGGCTTTCTCTATTCTAGCAGAAGCGGCATTGGCAACCCCATCGCATTGCAAATGCGTGAGCTACATCTTTTATACCCCAGTCATACTCAGTGCTCACAATCTTCTAGACCCCAAATGATTCATGTTGGCCATCTCCTCCAGAATGGAGTTCCCTGAATGCTACCGTCTCCGGCCGTCTGATCCGCACCATTCCCGCCGGCTCAGTCTGCTATCCTTCCGAGCCAAATTACGATGCCCAAGCTTGCAGTGCTGTCCGTGGTAATTGGACCACCTGGCCCTGGCACTCAGGTAGCCCCGTCAGCACTGGTAATCCCAAGTGGGATGATGCGTGCACCCCTATCTATCCCAATGGGACCAGCGTCACCGGCAACGTCGACGCTGGAAAGGAGGGCTGCTCGATTGGAAATTATCCACCATATGTGGTCAATGTGACGGATATAAAACACGTTCAAGCAGCGGTGGAGTTTGCCAAAAAGTGGGATTTGCGGTTGAACGTTAAGAACACAGGTCATAGTGGTGGACGAAGGTATGTTGAATCTAGCCCTTGTCAAACAGCTGGTTACTTACTTTCAACTTATAGCATTGCGTATGGGAGCTTGTCGTAAGTAACAGACCCTGAAGATTACGGGGATACCTATCTCACTTGTCGCAGAATCTGGACTCATCACATGAAGAGTTTCCAATTCCACAATGAATTCATCGCAGAATCATGCCGGAAGAAGGAGCGTACCATGGCTGCGACTATAGGTGCCGGGATTCAAGACGGAGAATTATATGACAACCTGGCAAAGCACGATGCAATGGCTGTTGGAGGCGAAAACTTGGTTTGTGCCCTGCCCTGCCCATCCAGTCATTACCCAGTCATTGAGTATCATGACTAACCGTCGCAGGATGTTGGAGTTGTCGGATGGGCCACTGGCGGCGGACACGGCCTCGCAACCGGCTCATACGGCATGGGAGCGGAGAGTATCATCGAAGCTACCATCGTAACTCTGGACGGAAGGGTCCTCAAAGCGAATGCCTGCCAGAATCAAGATCTTTTCTGGGCCATCCGTGGCGGAGGCGGCGGCACGTTTGGTATCATCACCAGTCTAACCGTGAAAGCCCACGAAATGCCATCTGTGACAGTTTCCTCCGTCGAAGTGGCCGCTAGGAACTCCACTCCAGCCAAGACCTGGTACAGGCTCGTGGCGCAGATGCATACACACTTTCCCAAACTCCAGGACGCAGGAATGCATGGATATTACACCATGTCTGGGTCAGACAGGACCATGATCCTGGCTCTCCTACAGTATAACGTGCCTAACGCAACAAGCTCAAAGAAGCTTCTTGAACCGTTACAGGAGCTGTTAAATGCGGCTAACTCATCCGTCACCCATACTGTTACTACTCTATGGGTGCCGGAGTGGTATACGCTGAACCAGCTTCTTCCCACGTCTGGTAACGTGGGCTCTACGCGCGGAACTCGGGCATCGAGATTAATTCCTCGTCGCGCGCTAGTGAACGTTGATCTGCTCGCTCAGGTGCTAGAGACAGCGGCATCGCCCAATAATGTGACTGTGCGTAATCCCCATTCCCGTTGTCATGTTCTTCTCCTACGGTTCTGCGTTCTAACGTGATAATTTGCGATAAGAATGGCATCTCAAACCCCTCCATTTCGGGAACTATGACCATCAGTCGAAAGAGCGTCGACAATGCTCTTAACCCGGCATGGAGAGAAGCAGCTGTTCACTTCATCACGAGTCAATCCTGGGATGACACCGTCTCCGAAGAGGCAGCAAACCAGGCAATTGAAGACATGACCTTTCGAAGAGGATATGCATTGCGACAGCTTGCCCCGGACTCAGGAGCTTATTTCAACGAAGTGCGTTCGATGTACCTCCATCTGCCGAGTGATATTTTTTTTTTTTTTGCTTGCTTGTTTCCATTCGCTAACCGCTAAAAGGCTAACGAGCACGAGCCCAACTGGCAGTGGTCTCTGTTTGGGGACAATTACCCCCGTCTTCACGCAATTAAACAAAAGTATGATCCTGATCATATGCTCTGGTGCAATCATTGTGTTGGCAGCGAAGCTTGGACTCTTGAAGATAACGGCTCCTTGTGTCGGGCCTTCTAACGTCTTCGATCCGGAATGTGTCGGAGGAAAATCATGGATGATGGTTTGTCTCATTTCTGCCCTTCTTATTTGTATTATACAGTGGATCATTATTCCAACCCATACTTTAGGACTTCTTCTGGAACCTCCGGACAGGATCTACAAGTCTCCCCTTTCAATTCTCACACAAAGTATTCTTATCCGCAAATTCAGCACACGTACATGTATATGTAAACCCAGACGCAAGTAGGTAACAGCTCTACCTATCTATCCCCCAAGAACGGCCTCTCCTGTGCTCGCATCCTCTCCATCCCCTGAATCATAGGACTAGCCTTCCGAATCCTATGCCCATAGAAATAGAAAACAACCGGAATCGAAATACAAACGGCCTCAACAACTCCCAGCAGCGTACTTGCCCAGCGTAGTCCCAGCGCCGCATACATTGACGGCCCAGCAAGCGGGAGACAAGCGCCCACAACACTACGGGCGAACATATTCCCCGCCAGCGCAGACGCCGTGTATATCCCATACGACCGCGCCATGTAGCTATTGGCATAGATAAAGACACAGGCATTCCCAGCGCCAAACGGGAGACCAGCCAGCATCGGCACAATCCAGTGTACATTCGGTGTGCAGGTCCATGCGAACCAGAGCTGTCCGACGGCAAGCAGAATCGCGCCAAGGGTAACAATGCTGGCCATTGCCTCGGGTGGTACTTGGCCGGTCTCGGGATCTTTGCGGTGGCTGTTGATTACTTTGCGGAGAAGAGGCTCGCTGGCGATCGTGACGAGTACGCCGACTCCGATGCCGATGAAGGAGAGACCCCCGATCCCAGGGGACCAGCCTCGTTGGGCTTGAAAGGCGATAGGGTATGCGACAAAGCAGAGGTATAGGACGCCGTAGACAATTGCGACGTAGGTGTCCCAGAATATACTACAATAGGCCAGCATTAGCAGGGCTTACAAGAGGGCGCTGGGAATAGGGATACATACCATATTGGTTCGGTGACCAGCATGATGAGCGGCCGGCTGAGACCGACTCTTAGACGCACTTTCAGTGTCTCTCCACCATCGTATCGAGTCCACCATTTTGGGTTTCCTGTTTCCTTCCGGAGTTTCGCTGCGCGGTGTCGGAGGATCACTGGGGCATATGTTTCCTTGATGAGGCACATGAGGAGGAAAATCGCACCACCCAGAATCAAGACTATCCAGTTCGTCCATCTCCAGCCCAGATACTCGAACACAAAGCCACCAATAATAGGCCCATACACAGGGCCGTTTGCCGGTCCGATAGACCAAACACCAAACGCCGCCGCGCGATGCTTATCGGAGATGATATCGTTCACTGAAGCCGGGGAATTGCCCATGACTGTACTAGCAAACAAGCCTCCAAAGAACCTGCTGATCAGGATCGCCTCTATGTTGGGTGCCAGTGCGCTTGGAAGGACCAGGAGGAGGAAGATGCCCATGGACACCAGGTAGACCGGTCGTCGGCCGAAGACTTCGCTGAGGGGGGCGGAGACAAAGGTACCCATGGCCATACCGAGGAGATAGGTAAAGACACCTAGGAGGCCGACGATTTTTGAGATGTGGAATTCCTCCTGCAGGCCTGGGATTCCGGAGGTATAGACGGTGCTGTAGAGACTGACCACGGTCGCCCCTAGGCTTATCGTCACAATACTGAGACCCTTGTACCATAATGGCCATAGGCGCGGGTTTTCAGCGTCGTCTGGCGTCCAGTAGACTTCATAATCTGGCGGATTCTGGATACTGGGGAGTTGGGAAATGGCGGGTTCGACTGGCTCTGTGTAGCCTTCTGCTCCGGTCGTATAGCTTCGAGTCAGCCCGGGGTCGTGGACAGACATGGTCTTGGAAAGTTGGACAAATTACAACAGACCACGCACCGAATTTGCTGGAATTTAAAGAGATGGAAAAACAGCCCTGATCTGTATAGTTCGCGCAGGCGGGAGAGTCCGGTGGGATGCCGGTGTTACTAACGTGCAGTCTTCATCCCGCTTGCCACTCGGCCTCCCTCCTCAACCTCTCTACATCCCTCTTGGATTATTGCAAAATGCCTCCACGCTCAGAGAGTTCCGCTGCTCATCCCTTTCAGTGCAGTCATCCAGGATGCAGTGCAGCCTACCAACGCAAAGAACACCTGAACCGGCACATGGCCCATCACAATCAAGCGGCCCGCTCTTCCTGTCCTTACTGCGATAGCACCCTGGCTAGAAGGTTTGTACGACGACGAAGACTGATGGAAATAATCACAAAGACTAACTCTCATCCAGCGATCTTCTCCGCCGCCATATAAAGAACTACCACCCGGAAAAGCAGGCCCCGCCATCTCGCGCCCAAAAGGCCTGCAGCGCCTGCCATGCTCGAAAGGAACGATGCGATGGCGGATACCCATGTACTCGTTGTCAGCGACGGGGAGTTACCTGCTCGCATGCGCGCCTGGAGACTGCCTGTGAGAGTCAAGCAAATTTCAGCGCAGACCTGACAGCGTCAGTGCCTAGCTCTTCGCGTTGGATCGCCCAGGACTTTATCGATATTTACTTCGAAGAGTTTCACCCCGTTTGGCCCTTCCTCTTTCGGGCCACATTCAAGCCCTCGGAGGAGCCTTGTGTGCTGCTGCAGTCAATGGCCATGATAGGGCTTTGGATAAAGGGTGACCAGGCGGCGAGGGATACGGCCATGACCTTTCACAATAAATTGCTTTCTGCGATTCATGATCAGAGGGTTTGTCATTAAACATAACGCGTTGAAGTAAACTTGTTGATGGTCTTATACTCCAGTCTCAATGGTATATGCCGGAAACACTGAGCCCCGACAAGCACACGCCCTGGCCCGTACCGACCTACCAGAGTATTCTTCTCCAACTTATATTTGCTCTTCTTGTAGCGCAGCAAGAGAGCACTCTCGATATTAATTTTCGCTTTCAGCTCCCAGATGCCAAATACGAACTGCTCACTTCCCTCGTGGAAACCTGCCGGCGGCTCGGCTTGTTCAACTACCCAAATATGCTCTCTAGATTCAATGCCTCCGCCCCAATAGCGCTTGTCTGGGTTAGTGTCGAGGAGATAAAGCGATTTGGCCTAGCATTATACAAATTGTGTCGTCTGTGTACTCGCATCGGTTCAGACAAAGGTGGCAGCTGTGGTTTGAGGAGAGAGCTTCTCAACCTGGCAGATTTGGACTTTTGCATGCCAGACAGCGACGAATTATGGAACGCTCCACCAGGAACTGGCACTGAATGGTTCCGAAGTACTGCCTTGCAGCAGAGCTGTAGAGATAATCGGGACCCAAACGGGTGGATATCGCAGACGTCGGCGAAGTTGCATGATGACCATGTCCTGCTTGACTGGATATAACTATACAGAGTAACATATATATTAAACATGTCTCAATGGTGGAGATTAAAGAGGGTTGTCTTTACTGGTGTGCGTGTGGACGGTCACATACCTGGTATAGATCACAGCGACTGCAAGGGGAAGCAAGCAAGGTCAAGGCGCCAGAGTGATAAAACCCAGATAGCCTTTTTTGTATTCTTCCCACCGTTTGACAATTATCAAATACTCTCATTATGAAAATCGAGCTAATTTCCTGTATCACCAAATGTCGCCTGCCTCATCGAGGCCGCAGAGGCAGCCTTCATACCCGACCAAAACCAAGCAGCCAGCCAACTCCACCCAGAGGATGGATTTATTGCGGAGCCACTTGAAACTGGTGTGGTTGCTATCATAAAGGCGTCCTTTACATGGAAACTAAACCACGTCGCCGGGTTCGCAATGGACGGCCCAGTCACGGACCAAGATATCGACACCATCGAGCGACTGTTCAGGGGAATCGATCTACCACCGTATATCAACCTCTGTCCGTTTTCGCACCCCACTGTGAACAGTCACCATTGGCTGGCCTGTGAAACTGCGAACTTCGTTGGCGGCCTTGGATGATATTGTGCCCGAAATTTATTTTCACCGGTGCGATGTCATCTGGATATACCGTAGTCTTTTCCGCGACCTCTTTCTAAATGGCCTGACTTACGGAACAGGCGAAACCACTGACCACTCCCGTTAATCATTGCTTTTCTCAACCGGTACCCCCACTAAGCACTTGTGTCGCCAGCCGTGAGCCTCCATTAAGACCGGTAACTGGTACCGCCGCACTATTTAGGTTCTCGTCCCAGCCTTAAACGGACTAGAGTCCATGTCTTTCCACGTGTCTTCGGCTTTTGAATTTCCAGGGTTCCACAACGTACTGAGACATACCAAAGGCTCCAGCAGCAGAACAGGGCACGCGCTAACCGTAGCGTCTTCTGTCCCGGTATTCGGAGCTGTAGACCTCGGATGGGGCGATGCCATTCGTAGAAACGGACTGGTGGGTCTTTTTAGATTCTCGGTGACTTCCCGATCTTATCAATCAGTGGACACGGCCAATTAAACCATCTCCGCGCGACCCACCCCATTTTGGGATCTTATCTGATTGAATTTTCTCTGCCAAGTTCGCATTTAAATAACAGTGTCTTCCTGTTTCGTTTCCACCTTCTCTTTCCATTACTCACTATTATTTCCGTTTATTTAAAACATGGAACTGGATAAGTCAGCCCTGGAAACCGCGGAGCCTGCGGTCTCGTCTCAGGATGAGAACATCGATGGGAAGCGTCCGCCCCCACTACTGGCGAAACTTGTTGCGGTGCTGCTCATATCGTGCATCAGCTTTGGTTCACACTGGAGCTCAGGAGTTACGGGTGCCATGAAGAGTACCATCAAGAAGGTACGTCGCGGAACTCGTAGAGGGGCAATACTCTGTACTGACGTGATAACCAGCAAATGGATGTCTCGAATACGCAATTCTCTCTTCTGGAAGCAAGTGAAGACTTCATGGCGACCGTGCTCTTATTGGGTAGTGGCATTATCACGGATCGTGTGGGCGGTGCAGGTTTGTCAGCTTGCTATCATACAATTTTCACTGAGGAACTAATTGTGTGCTTGTGTAGAAATGATCGTCTACGGAAATGTTGTATATACAATTGGCTCTATCCTCGTTGCGGCAGCAACAACGGTGCGCTCGTTCAACTTCATGATCGGGGGCCGTGTCGTTCTAGCGCTTGGCGATATCGCTACCCAAGTTGCACAGTATAAGATGTTTTCATCGTGGTTTCCGCCCAGCAATGGATTCGCGTCTACCCTTGGCTTTGAGTTGGCAATTGGCAAAGTAAACAATCTCATTGCATCTCGTTAGAATTATGTTGACAGAGTACAGATTGGTGGTTTCGTGGGCAAATCCACTGCAAATGTCATTGCCAAGGTACACTAAAGTAAGCAATTATCATTGACTTGAATACTGACAGAGATAGAACACCGGAAACTTCGCCTGGGTCTTCTGGACCTCCGTCTTTATGAACCTGTTTACAAACGCTGCAACTGTCACATTCTGGTGCTTTACGCGCTACTGTAACAAGCACTACAGCGGGCGACGAGACGCAGCAACCAAGGAAGTCCTGACAGAGAAGAACAAGAAATTCGACTTCCGCAAGATATTCCAGCTGCCGTGGATGTTCTGGGCTGTTCTAGCCTTTTCCCTGTTCCAGACAAGTACTGCCCTTGTTTTCAGCCAGAATGCAACGGAGCTGGCTGAAAAACGCTTTGATGTTGATTCAATCACGGCTGGGTGGTATAGTTCTCTGTCTCAATATGCAGGTAGGTCTGATACCTAAGGGATTACGGTCTATAAGCTAACTTCCAAAGGTTTCTTCTTGGTCCCATGTATCGGAGTCTTCATTGATGTGCTCGGGAATCGCGCCAGTCTGTGTAAGTTAGCCTGTCTACCACGAAATTGTGAAAAATTATCTAACAATCGATAGTATCTGCATGTGGAATCGGTATATTCCTGAGTATGGTCCTGGTCAACTTCGCCAACACAAAAGCCGGAACCGCCGCATCGTTTGCCGTCTTCGCCATTGCCTCAACATTCGGCCCGACGACTATCATTGACAGTATCCGGACAACAATATGGCACCAGTCGGTGTTTGGATCCGCCTACGCTCTCAAGGTCACGATGAACAACGCGTACGTTCGCCATAATCCCCAATTAAGGACCCATCAGAATCCCGTAAAGTACAAGCACTAACTCATGCAACAGAATGAACATCATAGTCCGCATCATAACTGGCGCCCTCCAAGATGCCGACAACGACTCCTACGACCGCGTTGTCCGAGTTTATCTCTTCCTTGCGGCGGCATCAGTTGCTATCGGGCTGGCGATACTAATCGGCTCTCTGACGACAGATAGTCTTGCGCCGCTGCAATGGACGAGAAAACAACGGCTAACGATAGGGCCAGAACATATTTCCAAGATCCGTGAGTGGCACCTGGCCACTTCCTATGCTCGTAGTAAGGTTATTTCAATTTGCTGCTTTGCGGCACTAATGCTTTTGACCGTTGGTGGGTGGGTGGCGTACATCTGGGGTGCGGTCATGGGGAATAACTCGTAGTTTGGATTACTGCTTCCATGGACAGGGGATGCAGCGTATATAATTCGTATTCATTATTAAAACGTTTCATTGTCTTTTAACCCACACTTCCTTATCATCTCCCGCAACGCTCTCATCACTCGATATCAAAGGATCCCGCAGCTCGATGTCCCACAGATTAAGTTTCAAGTGGTGGCCGCGGTCTGCCTTGCCAGTAGTGAGGTCAAAGCTCCAACCATGTCTAAAACACTTAATGCCGGGTCCAAAGTCCTCGACGTCAATAATTGTGCCTTGCTTAAGTGGGAACGCTGAGTGCGGACATCGCTAGACAAAAGCTCAGTTTCCCAGAACTTGAGAAATAGCGATAGCACTTACATTATCAACGGCATGTACAGATCCCTTATACTTGAACACGAGCACTTGCTCATCTAGATTAGACACTCGGTTCGTCTTTGGTTTGTCCGGCTGTGTCGGTTTGGGAATACCAAGAGTCTTGCACCCAGGTAGGACTCGGCAACCCTTTTCATCCTGGCTGATATCTGGAAACGAAGACTCGAGGCCAACAAAGTGCCATTCCTCGGCTTGGACACCCATACTGTTCCATATTTGTGTGAAGCCTTGAGTTGCAGGGCGATCCGGTATTAATATCCCGGATCGGCAAATGCTTCGATAACCGTGCCGATCGACTCGGAAATATCATCCCATGTGTAGATAAACTTAGTCCAGCAACTTAATTAGACGTTGCACGAATAACCTAACCTTCCTACCATAAATCTGGGTTATCGCACAAAATATACTGTGTTGTCTGCATCGGTCTCTAACCTCATTCTATTTATACCGCTGCACATTCACGTACAATCAACCCTCTCTATATACTCTCAATACTCAAACCTGAGTCCGATACGCTTATGGGGGCATGAAATCTTTTCAATACAAAAGTCTTCCAAGTCTTCGGACATCCTTGGCGGTTGAAGCAGACGTCGCCCGGAGGACTGGCATAAGAGCGGTAAAATATGCTCGTCGGCAACAACCCATCTCGTCAATGTTCAAAACATACACAGCTGAAAGTGTCGCTGATCTACAATTCGATCTGGCCGAACAGGCCAGATGATGAGTCAGCGATTGAGTGGCATAGCTGGCCGCTGCGACAAGTGTGGTGGAGATAATGCTTTATACGTCGCACCTTCCTTGCTTGGAGGCTCATCGCAGTTTCCATCTGTGTTATTGTGGTTTAGGGCAGGAGCTACCGTTGCGATAGTAGGGCGGGTCTGTTCGCGCTTGCCGCTTACGGGTATTTGGCCAGAGACATAGCTCGGATAATATTATAGCACTGGAAGTCGTAAAAGGGGGTGCATCCTACGTAGTTTGTAGAGGTAGATCGATGTTCCATGAAATGGCTAATATAAATGGCGAGTTTCTTCATGTCTAGTAGCTATATTCCATCCTCCTGCACGTAGTACCTGACCTTCCCCTCAAATAGTCGTCTCGCAGTCCTCGAGACCGCACAGCTAGCCACGCCTCCATGCTCCTCCATCGCGATATCTACTTTGATAGTCCCTTTACTATGTTCGATCAATACCTCGCGATCCAGCCCAAACTCGTGCTTCCTGTCCTCTGGAGGCGGCGACTGCTCTGGGGTCGGTGGAGAGATCCCGTTCACTGTGGCTCCCATGGTGGAGAGAGCCGCAACAATTGTGCTAGGGTAACTTAGCGCAACAGCGACTGTCACCGCCCCTGTGAGCTGTAGACTGGGATGCGGTAGACCCATTGAGTATGCCTGTATCCGGACATCTGGTCTCCCGGAATCCTGGGTGAAGGACGGAGGGTACACGAGTGCGGCCTTGGGCGTACCACGGGTTCTACCGGCAGTCTCTATATCTGTTGCTAATCCCATAGCCACTGCGCCGGCGCGACGGATGGACTCCACGAGTGCATTCCGACTAGCATCGGATGGGATTGTTGCGAGGAGCGCCGTTTGTATGGACGTTGTATCGATGAGGACGAAAGGGTTGGCAGAGTCTATAAGAGTCACGCGAACATCAAAGGGTTCTTCATTGGGCATGAGTGAACTCGGCTGTACGCGGAGTATTTGCTGTTGCTGGTTCCCAGAAGGGAACAGCTGGCCCGTCATGCTGCCGACGGGCTTGACGAATTTACACTTGACCTCGCTTCCTGGTGTGTTGACACCGGGGATTATAAAGTTGCCATCTTCTTCGTAGTCTCCTGTGTCATCTAGCGCAACAGTTTCAATCACTATTCGATCTGTATTGGTGTTGTAGATTCTGACGTCCATCTATATCGGAAAGGTCTGTATTAACCATCTCACGCTTCCTTTTCCGATCTCTGGTTTAAAGTCTAGCCATACCTTGGTCTGCCCTTGTAGGGGTTTTACAAGGCCTTCCTGGAGGGCAAATGGTGCCACCCCTGCTGTCATGTTCCCGCAAGTACCGGTGAGATCTATTGACTCTTTGCCAACAGCAACTTGAACAAAGGTCCAATCAACATCAGCGTCCAATCTCTTGGAGCGACGGACCACAGCAACTTTGGATGTTGTTGAACTGCCTCCCCCAACCCCGTCTATCTGTCGGGGGTCGTTCCCTCGAGACCCGAGAGCAGAGACCAGGTGAGGTGCCCAATCGGCCTCTCTTTCTGGAAGATCTTCTCGATGCAGGAATAACCCTTTCGATGTGCCTGCACGCATGAGGACGCACGGGAGGGCATGGCGCGTAAGCCGCCGCGTCTTGGTGACCAGTTCAGTGGCCATTTTGCAAAAGGTAGGTGGAATGGATTTGCATGTGCTGAGCTGCTCGAAAGTAGTAAAGGAACAATTTACTCTAGCAATGTTATGAGTCCTCCTTTATTTCGGGATCAGACTTATCTAGAAACCCGCGGCAGCAACTAAGTGCCATGTCAATGCCGTAGCATAAAGTGGGACCACGGGAAGGATTCATTTGGAGACAGCAGTATCCCCGTCAGTACTACAAGACAGTTCCAGTTAGTAGCATCCATATGACCATGAAACGGCAAATGAGGCCGTTGACGCGCAGATTCATGTTGCGGGAAGTACTATAATCTGGGGCCCACATCCGGCGGGAGTGTTCCCGCGGGAGGAAACGGGTAAATAGGTACCGGTAATCGGGGGTCTTGTCGACGCACGACGGACATATTACCATTTCTTCCACGGCGATTAGAGGATTCTACTCAACACTCCGTAAACGGGAAGCTATCCATAGATGAACCGTTGAACCCAAACAGTGGATCGTCTAGCAAGACGGACTCGTAACTTGTTGGCCGCGCGCCACGCTGCTGCTGGTATGTCCTGGCAGCTGTCTCTGACTGGGGTCCGTTAGGGCCCTCTATACCCGGGCGGAAAGGGACCTGGTTTTCAAAGGCAAGGACATTATTGATTGGCACTGGTGGCGGAGGGTTCCCTTGCTGCGGCGGTAACCATGGGGTCCTCGAAAGCTGGACGGGAATTCCGTCAGGGTCGTAGTCCGCTAGTCTAGCTCCGCGGTCACTGTTCTCTTGTAGAAAGCTTTGGATAATTCCGTCTATATCTACCCAATCTGACCCAGGAGACGGAACCAGCGGGTTGTGAGTTATGGTGTTGGCAGGTTCCGTCATATTCCCGATAGGTGCGTCGTTGTTGGCTTCGTCAGCAGCGCCCGTCTGGTAGTCTCTGTTCACATGGACAAAGGCATTCGACTGCGGATCTCTCTCTGACATCCTTATAGGCGGGTGCATTTCCAGAGCTTCGAGTGAGACATTATCGATAACAACCCCAAGTTTCTTCATAAGGCTATGCACAATCTTGGCGGCCTTCCTGACAGCCGAGTTCGTCTCCTGGTTTTCTTCAAACACGGCAAGACAGGTCGCAAGATTTGAATGTGCTGTTGAATCATTTCTACGTCTAGCTGCTATTCTGGTGAGGATTGTGGCAGCGACATAAGTCGCATATGATATCAGGTAAGGTGCACGTCGGATAGAGAATGCACGATGGTAGGCACGCAGCAGATTACTGATATTCGATGCGGCCGAGGCACACTTCATAAAGGAAACCACCGAGATCGACGGTGAAGTGCTGTATAGATGACCGTCCGCCACAAATGGACGGTGTAGCAGAATGACGAGCGAATTATGCATAGCACTGGGCGGAGTTCTGTCAGCACTACTGCCAGTGCTGGAATATCCTTCTGGAAGGCTTTGGGCAGACTTACTGTAGACTAGATACATGAGGTGGTGGGAAGGCCACACTGTGAGCTTTCACCGGGTCAAACCGTAGATGCTCCGGTAATGATTCCTGCCACTGATCCAGTTTGAGCTGTAGCTCGTCCAGCATACTTGCCAGCTCAGACGGGCTCGGATTAGAGCTGCGCTCGGTGTATATGCAACTTAGAATGTCACTCATGGTGAGCGAGAGTTTGCATAGGAATGTGAACGTAGATGTGCTATATGCGGGCATTCCAGGGTAATCTGAGGCAGAGGTTGAATATGCAAATGGCTGCCAGTGCTCCAATTCCTCGTAGGTATCTAGGAACTTGATAGGTACAAGAGCATCTGTCTCCTTGAGACTGACTGGGCGACCTTGATAAAGGCTCTGGACCTTGTCCACAACTATTCCCCGTTGGTTAGCAACGCCTAAACGAGGACGCGTACAGTTATTAATATCTTCTTACCAAATGCTGCCCAAAAGACTCGCCTCCGGATTTCCAGGTCCTCATCCGAGAACCGACGTGTACTTGTCAAATCGACATGCATTCCCATGTCAATTAACATCCGGAACGCCAAGCCAGAATATAGCCATGCGGCACTCCTTTCGTCCCCAAGGGCAAAGAGTGAGTTTGTCATTACAAGTAATGCTTGGATCGTTGTGATATCACTACGGTCCAGTGCTCCACCTAGGAGTTCGCGGACTCGTTCACGATACTTCCAACCGGCGGTCCGGACGTCATTAGGATCCTTGCGGACTTCCAACCTGGGACTGAATTTCGCAGCTCCAAAGTAGATAGCGTTGAGAAGTAGCTTTGAAAAGTAAGGGCCGTTACAAGCCATATCCCGCATGAATGCCGGTCGGTAGGTTATGAGAAATGAATGATGTTGGCGATTCCAGTGGAGCGACAACAGATGCATCCCCAGATCTGGATCAACGCCATCGAAATCGAGTTTTCCAAGGCGGAAGTTTAATTCCTCCATCTGGCCTATTGAGGCAGTTTCAGCATGATATTCAGCATTACAATGAAGATGAAAGGGCCACATACGTTGCTTTGCTGCTTCGGCAACAAGACCCCGTTCTACCCAGTCATCTGCCATCCGAGGGCGATCATCCGCCGCAATCGGCCGGTCCTGTGCCTGGTCCTCAAACAATGCGCTGGTGCGGCCGTGGTAGCTGGATACCCCGTTCGCTGAAACCAAGATGCGAGCAACTCCAGCTTCAGACTGCTCCGGCGCGCTGCCCCGGTCCATGCCTCCATTGGAAAGGCTATCCAAGCCAACTGCTTTGTCCGTCCCCGTAAGTCGTCCCTCGCGACCATCGCTTCCAGGCGACGGGTGCGGATGAGATCCTCGACCCTTGTCGATGTCCGAGACGCTCCCACCCATGGTTCTGCGGTGCCTGGAGCGTTCATGACGGTCACGGCCAGCCTCTCGAAGCCTCTCAGCAACCGGCTCATAAACACAATCCTGTGCATATGTCCTGCAATTGATACATACAGGCCGTTCATTGTTGCATTTGATCTGTCACCCCTCAACCATATTAGCACTGGTGCAGTAGACATGTCGATCAGTACGCACCTTTCTTCTACGGCAGAACGAACATGCCTCCGGGGCACGCCTCCGACGGGAGCGCACAGGTGTCGTTGGGCTGACAGCAGATTTGCTGCCGTGAGCAGCCTCCATAATCTCAAAGTGGATGCAAATGCAGGTGAAGGTGCAACGGAGATGCAGACGGGAGTGGAGTTGGTGCTGTTAACTCCGCGTCACGTGCACGGGAGTCGGCTGTCGGCAACCACATCGAGATCCCGCGGGAACAACTCCGGCTCCCCTCGGCCATGGTCGATCAACAACACTGTCGCGATGCTTTCAACTCATCAAAGTCCTGGGAAACCAGAGCATATCCCATCTAAATCTGTACTATTGGATATTTACAGTTTTTGTTTCCGCGATCTACTACACGACTTCATAAGCTAGTCTATTATTCAGCAATTGTCTTTCTTGCGCACCCTATTCGCAATGGCCACCACATCTGGAGCCCAGATGCAGTCTACAGTCCCTACCCCGAAGCAAGAGCCGCAAATCCCCAAGAAGAAAACAATTCCGCCTGGTGTGTCATTAGCTGCAGGTGCTGTGGCTGGTGCCGTCGAAGCTACCGCCACTGTGCGTTCTGCTCTACCACCCCTTTCTTGCTAACCCAACTAACCCAATTTCTTGACACAGTACCCCTTTGAGTTTGCAAAAACGCGAGCTCAATTAAGTCAGAAAATTGCTAGCGGAGTCTCAATCCCCGTATCAAAGAATCCTCTGGCTGTGATACTGCAAACGGCGCGTCAGGACGGGGTTCGAGCCATATATACAGGTTGCTCAACTTTGATTCTGGGCACCGCTTTCAAGGCTGGCGTTCGTTTCTTATCATTTGACACCATAAGAAATCTCCTTGCGGACTCAAATGGAGCATTGTCCCCAGCGCGAGGCATCCTCGCTGGCATGGTCGCGGGTGTGGTGGAGAGCGTAGTCGCGGTTACTCCCACAGAACGGATCAAGACTGCTCTGTACGTATCATTCCTTTGAAAGCTCCTCGTATACTAATTGAAAATACAGTATCGATGACGCTAGATCATCGGCCTCCCGTCGTTATAATGGCGGATTCCACGCGCTCCGAACCATCATGGCGGAGTCTGGCGTCAAGGAGGTCTATCGTGGCCTTGTGTCTACGACAATGAAACAGGCTGCCACATCATCAACACGCATGGGCACGTACAACATTATCAAGGAGATTGTTGCCTCGCGTACCAACATTAAGGATACAAAAAATCCAGCACTGACGTTCGGAATGGGGGCCACTGCGGGTGTCATTACGGTATACGTGACCCAGCCGTTCGATACCATCAAGACGCGCGCCCAGGGCGCCAAAGGTGCTTCGACAATGGAAGCGCTGCGCGATGTGTTGAAAGACGGAGGCGTGCGAGCCTTCTGGAGGGGAAGCTCTATGCGACTCGGCCGGTTGATCCTCAGCGGAGGAATAGTGTTCACGGTCTATGAGAACGTCGCCGCCCTTCTGATGGCCGCGAGGACCCGAAGTCAGGCTCAGTGATTATAGAATCAAGTCGGATTTACCTTACAGTACATAATTTAGAGTGATAAATTATACACCATTAACTCTGTCCTGCTGTCCCGTCCATTGCGCACGGATACTACAACAAAATGCCTCTGTTGTCATGCCCAGCGTTTGCCAAGGATCCCCGCCATGGCGCCTCTACTACAAACTACCGTCACTAATTGCCTTGGAAGCTCGCTACTGGATGCTCAGTTTTTTTTTCTCCCGTCTTGGACACTACAGCAAACTTTGTATATTCCTAGTCCCGCGGGATCAACTAAACTTGACGTCTGGGGCCCCCGCAAACCCCAGCTTTGCTATGGCATATCCCCAGACTTCTCCAACATTATCGCATATATAAGGACCAACATCACCCTAGATATCTATGGAAATTTATTCAAACATAGCTTGATTCTTTCTTTAAGTGACCCTTGGACGAGCACAATTTTCTCTTCATCATGTCCCCATCACATCCTTCGCTTTCGTCTGGCATAGAGGTTCAAGAACAACGTAACCCAGACACGGACACCAAAGGGCAATTCGAGGGACATATTGAAGATGTCTCAGAATTCCACAAGCCACAGCCCCCTGAGGGTATCTATATCTCTCCCGAAGAGATACAGGCGCAGTTCGATCTATTGCGCGACCTCAGCCCAGACCAGATGATAGCGCTCAATAATCGTGTTCTGAAGAAGATAGACTGGCACACAATGCCCTGCGTCACATTGATGTTCCTGATGAAGTATGTTCTTCTATCAGACGTGAGCATGGTCCCAAGTAACTAACCACGCTTCTAGTTATCTTGATCGTATTAACGTCTCCAATGCGCGTCTAGCAGGACTGCAAAGCGACTTGCATATGAGTGATACTATCTGGAATGCAGGGATATCAACCTTCTATGTCGGCTATCTTATTGGTCAACTTCCCGGGAATTTACTTATGGCTAAATCGAATCCACGCTGGTTTCTTCCCGCCGTGATGCTTGTGTGGAGCGCCGGGACCATTTGCATGCCGGCCATGACCAAGTGAGTATTGCCAACTCCTACTCTTATTCAATTGGTATAGACCTAACTCTCTATACGCAGCGGTGTGGGCTTCTGCATAGTTCGATTCTTCATTGGTCTGGCCGAGGCACCCTTTTTCCCAGGCCTCACCCTACGTAAGCATAACAGACTCTTTGTCTGGCATTTTCTAAGCTAACAGCGCAGTAACTTCTTCCTGGTACACCAAAGAAGAGTCACCTATTCGAATGGCAATATGGCACGCCGGAAATACCATTTCCAATATCGTATCGGGTTTCCTAGCCGCCGGTATCCTCGAAAATATGGATGGTGTTAGCGGCTTGCACGCTTGGCAATGGTTCTTCCTAATCGAGGGTATAGCATCTATTATTGTTGCACTCGGTTCTTTTATTTTCCTGCCTTCATGGCCACATAATACTCGCTTTCTGTCGCAGGAAGAAAGGCAAATGGCTGAGTACCGTGTGCTTCTGTCCAACGGCGGACGTGACGAAACCCTTGGGGGAACATGGGATGGATTGAGGGATGCAGTCAAGGATCCGTTTACCTGGTTTTTCTGCCTCATGCACTTTGCGCTGGTTACTGCGCAGAGCTTTAAAGATTTTCTCCCGTCGGTAAGTATGCCTGTCATAGACTTTATATATCCAACACGTTTTCATCATGAAGATCAATGCTGACAAGTCAACCAGATAATAAAAACGTTTGGATTCGACACAATGACCACATACCTTGTTCAAGCTCCTCCATATGCCATTGCCTACGTCTTCGCTTGCGCTGTAGCCTGGTCTTGCGGCAGGCTCCAAGAATCTACCTGGCACATTGTCATACCGATCATAATCTCTGCCGCGGGCTGCAGCATCCTCATCAGCACCCTCAATGTCGGAGCGCGGTATTTTGGAATCATCCTGCTAATCAGCGGTACGTACAGCGGACTCAATCTACAACTGTCCTGGGAAACAACAGTGGTTCCTTCGCCTCGAGCAAAAAAGGCCGCTCTGATTGCCATTGCCAACTGTATCAGTCAGTCAAGCCACTGGTTCAGCCCCTACTTTTACCCAACAAGCCAGGAACCATTCTATCGTATGGGTGGCGGGTTGGTACTAATGGGGTGTGCGCTTGTGGCACTCTCTGTCTTTGCGGTCAATTGGCGAGGCAGGAGACTCAACAAGAGATTAGATGAGACTGAGGGGTGGTCGCCCCAATCGGGCAACGAGAGGGGGTGGAGATACAAACTATAAAACGCATTCTCAATCGTTATTTGGAAGGAGAAGGAAGGAGCATCAGATACTTGTGTCCGTTGCGCTTGTATTTTCCAGTGTGTTCTACTGAACCAGTTAGGCAGGAACAAATCTACTCAGGTCCATTGCACCGGCCCTTAGGGAAAGGACATTATACCCAAGTTAGGACGGCACCATGGACCCCTGTTTGAATCTGGAAGGCACGATCAATTTCCATGTTAGTGGTAGAATTATATCGCACATATGGTAACTATATCATGCATGACCCGCGAGTTGATGGACTGATTCTAATCACTTCTCGCAGAATCAGGAGCCATCAAATATATTAACGCGCATGATTGACGGCCATTGCCTTGATAGCCAAAAGCCTCTGTTATACACATAACAGAATATGCTGAGCCTCGATCTCGCTTTTATGTTTTCATTTTCTTCCAGTGCTTATAGGTCTTTCACGACGAGTAAGTATCCTTGCCAGACGACACAACTCGGCCGCAGAGTGAAGCGACAATCTGAGATCGCAGGGGTATTTCCGAGTTCAATTTTTCGTGTTAACACTGGGCTCCACTATATTTGCCGTTGCTGCTGAATTTACTACGACAGTTCCGCTGTGTCATAGTTGGAGACAGTCGGCTGTTCGGCTACATGGCTCGCTCCCGACGGGACTGTTAAGTCCGCGGGATATTAGGGCTAATCGTATGCCTCAACCCCAGTTACCCCAAATTCTTTGTACCGGAACCGTGGGAAAGTATGGGGGCGTTGATATAAACCTCTGTCTTCGGTATGTTTGTTCTGGCGCAAGGCACTCCGGGACCTAGCGAACACAATGCTTCGAGGACAATCGTTACGTCTGGCCCAGGTGCTTCTCACTGTTGCACCGGCCTTTATCACTTATGGTTACAATCAGGCAGGGGTAGGCCCGCTGGCTACTTTGCAAACATGGTATGAATTCCAGTTGTATTATGTACCAAATTGATCGAATCAACAGCTCACGTTTTCCAGGGTCCATATGTTTCCTGAGATCGATACGGTCAACACCGACGGTGCTACCAAGGAACGAAATTCGACAAGCAAAGGCGCAGTCATCGCCTCCGTCCAACTGGGGGCACTATTAGGCGCCCTTTCATGCACGTATCTTGGTGACTATCTAGGCCGGCGCAAGACTATATTTCTAGGTGCGGCTATTGTTGTCATTGGCGAGCTGTTGGAGACTTCAGCTTTCGACATTGCCCAGTTTACTGTGGGTAGAGTTGTACTAGGGTTTGGCGTTGGACAGCTAAGCGCCACAGTGCCCGTCTTTCAGGCAGAGTGCAGCTCTGCAAAACACCGAGGCCAGCACGTTGTTGTCGATGGTATCTGCATGGTTCTGGGCTTTGTGCTGTGCAATTGGATCGATTTCGGACTCAGCAAAACATCCGGTGACAAACAGTTCCGTGTGCCGCTTGCCCTTTCCTTCATTTTCCCTCTGATAGTGCTTTCCTCCGTTTTCTCCCTCCCTGAATCTCCACGATGGTTGGTCCTAGTAGGCCGCCCTGGCGAAGCCGCACGGAGTCTGGCAGCATATAGGGGCCTCCCTGAAGATGACGAGGCTATACAGGCAGAAATAGCAAGTATCGAGTCCTCGTTGGAACTCACCGAGCAGTCCGGCAGCATCACCCTTCGCGAAATTTTTTCCAGGAATGACGAAGACCGTCTCTTCTATCGCCTCGCCTTGTGTATGGTTATCCAATTCTTCCAGCAAATGTGCGGCGGCAACCTAATCTCAACTTACATTTCAACGATCTTCGAGCAAAACCTCAAGCTAGGCAGTGACTTATCTCGGATTCTAGCAGCCAGTGCACTCACGTGGAAGTGTCTCTGCAATTTCATCCCATTCTTCGCGATCGACCGTCTTGGTCGCCGCAGACTATTCATTTTCAGTGGCACCGGCATGTCGCTCTGTATGGTCGTCCTCGCAATCACAACCAGCTTTGACACCAGCAACAAGGCCACTTCCGTTATATCTGTAGCCTTTATCTGGCTATTTAACCTATTCTACCCAATCGGGTTTTCGGGTGCAAACTTCCTCTATTGCACAGAGGTCGCTCCCATGCAACTCCGCGTTGCCATGGCTTCCATGTCCACAGCGAACAAGTGGCTATGGAACTTTGTGGTAGTGATGATCACACCCGTTGCCCTTGACACAATCGGGTACCGATATTATATTGTCTATGCTGTTATCTCAGCCTGCATTCCTATCTCGGTGTACTTCTTCTACCCCGAGACAATGGGCCGCAGTCTAGAATCCCTGAACAAGGTGTTCCGCGATGCACCGACAATGTGGCATGTTGTGGATATGGCGAGAAACATGCCCAAGGGCGATGTGGCCGGAATGGACGTGGAGACAAGTGAGAAAAAGATGAGCGTGGAAGAAAGGGAGCATGTGTAATGATTTCTGATTCTTGATTTCCCGACTCCCAGCCAAGACCATGGACGGCGTATTGTGGAAGGGCCACGGTGGCATCTCAGGAAATATTTGCAAGGCCGATACCTCGAGAGAACTGCGCTTCGTATCGCATTGTATATAATCAATTGCCTGTTAGTAAAAAATATGAGTTATGGACTATGCTATCCTTACATTCAGTAACGCTCCTTCCTCTTGAGAAAGCACCAAACTAGGTACCTCAGTAGCCAGTCGAACCTTCTCGGAATTTCAGCGCACATTACGGTTTATAAGGAATGTACGATCGTGCATTTGAGGAAGGAACGAAGCCGCAAGTACAGTGGTTCAACCCCAGTGAGGTCGGGTGTGCATCACGCCTTCCCGATCCAGCAGTGTATACGCCCTAAGGTATCTTAGGTTGCCCAAATCCATTGGAAGGCGCGATGGACCTCCAGCCTGTGGGCACACTGTGCCTCCTTCCGGAATGGTGCCATCATATAATACTCGCCCCCGTTTACCAACGATGTCATCCGAAGTTCTGTTTCTGGGCTCGGCCACACATTGCCAATTTTGCAAACCAGCACCGCAACAGATTGGATGTTGGCATGCGGCATCAGCAACTTCGCTGGCCTTCTGTAGGCCACTAAGGTCCCTAGAAACCTCGTTTGGAGGGGGTGTTTAGATCGTAGGCACCGAGGCTGCATGACGACCACGCCACCCACACAACCAAATAAGCAAAGATAAAGAACAGTGCAATACCTGCTTCAGATATCCCCATATGTCCTCTAACGTATGGCTGGCGACCCCGCCTGCTCTGCATGCAGGCAGGATCCAAATGCATGTCGCACAACTCACACTTGCATTTCCCCTCTCGTTGTAGCCCACGGGCCTACAATTAGGGGAAGGTATATGTTCTGTCCTGTTTACTGAGTTTTCTATCTCATTCATCGAGTTATTAGCCTCTCTTCATTTACGCCTTTAAGCCCAAAAATGACAAAGAAGCAGAAGAAAAATAAAGTTGACCAAGCCGCGATGAAGGCAAGCGAGCCTGAAATACCCGACGTACCTGTCGAGGAACTTCCAGGAATTGATTACAATCAACCGTCTTCTTCGTGAGTCATATCGAAATATGTCATTATCAAAAGTCCACTGATGAACTGACTTGTCTGCTTGTGCAGTCCCTATGAAATGCCGATAATTACTATCACAATCGGGAGCAAGCTCTACGGTATTCCAGAGTATTATGTTCGCAAGATTCCTCGGCTATCCAAAAATTTGTCTGCTTGGAACTCAGATATCGCGCTCCCGGACATTCACGAGGATGTTGGCCATACCATTATACATTTTTTGTATTCAGGCTCCTATGAGACAATAATCTCGCCGCTTGATCGAGGCGTGGACTGTATTGCGAGAGAATACCGAAGAAGCGTTCTAGTATACGAAGCAGCCAGGGCTTACGATATCCCCGATCTTGGGGCCCTTGCCAGAAAATATATCGAGCATTTTGGCGAGGCCTTGTCTTTGTTCGATATTCTGCGGACAGTCAAAGAAGTGTTCTCAAAGCTTCCAGAAGATGAGAGTTGGCTCCCCCTTTACGTCAAACAGAAATTGAACCATACCTTCCTGTTTGATGAGTCTACCTTCACTGACGATGAGTTCTTTGGCATATTGGGGGAAGACCGTTACTTTAGTAACGCAGTTTTCAAGATGACTCTTGATATATACTCCACCCGTCTACAATTCTTGGAAAGCGAGCCTACCCACCAAAACTCAAATAGTGGAAATCTGGACCTTGAACACACTCGTTCAGAATCTCCGGCAGCAAAGCACGACGCTGAAAAATATCCACCCATGTATGACGCACCTGTACCCGAAGAGCCGGTATCCGAAGAGCCTTTTGCGGATAATTCTTCGCCAGCTGAGCTATATCCTGACGAGTACCGCCCACAACCGGAGCCAGAAGCAGCTTCACCACAGCCACTTTCTGTTGACGATTACGCCGAAGAGCCTGTAGCCGAACCATGTCCTGTTGAGGATCACGTACCGGAGGCCCCAACTGCTCCTGTGCCGGGTTCTGTTGATGATTATTCCGACGAACTTGCAGCCGAACCATGCCCCGTTGAAGACTACGTACCAGAGCCCTCGTCACCTGAGCCGTATCCTGAACACTCACAGGCAGAGCCCACAACTGAAGAGCCTGCATCCCCTCTTGAGCCACATGTTGTTAGAATGTCGACTTCCGCAAACATGATGGCAAACATAAGCCTGTATAACGATTGGGAAAAGCTTTCAAAGAAAGGGAAAGTCAAGAGGCGAAGAAAGCTCAGGATGATGGGTCTTCCGGTTCCTAAATAGGAGTGGCAGCTTGGGCTTTAGTCTGAGGCATAGTATATGTTGAATTTATATTGACATCTGGGTAATCCATCTTCACAAGAGCTGTGTCAGTAGAGGATTGAGGGTTGTTTTTCCGCGGGGATTTACGTCATGTGGTTGAGGTCACATCTGTGATATGCCTGATTGGGACTAGGGTCGATGCCTGAGTATAAGACCATCCCCCCTCACTCCCACTCTTGCTCCTCTCTTCCTTCGGCTTATTTACGCATCGTCACTTTCATGGTGAGATACTAGATATCTACCAACGCATCGTCACTTTGAGAAATTAATTTCATTGTATCATCTCTAACAAACACCCGGATGAATCTCCAATCCCGGCTTCGGTCCATTACCAAACACAACGTCTCCACGTTTCGGCGGCATTATGTCTCTGAGATCGCGGGCTCCCTTGGAGACCTTGGAACTTTCCTTCCAATTGCATTGGCCCTCGCCTCAAATGGAACGGTCTCCCTAGCAAGTACTTTTATATTCTCTGGTCTATTCAACATTTTGACGGGCCTCTTCTTCGGCATTCCACTACCAGTGCAACCGATGAAAGCTATTGCCGCAGTAGCTATCGCTCAGTCCTTCTCCCCCGGCTCCATAGCAGCTGCCGGGATATTTGTGGCTGCTGTCCTCCTCGTGGGGAGCGTGACCGGACTCCTCGAATGGTTCACCCGTGTAATTCCTATTCCTGTCGTCAAGGGGATCCAGGTCGGTGCCGGACTGTCATTGGTGATGGCAGCCTGCACAACCCTGCATAGCCTTGGATGGATTCACCCTTCGTGGGCCGACAACCGTCTCTGGGCAATTGGTGTCTTCATCGCACTTCTTCTCACCAACTCTGCTGCCAGACGCCTGCCGTACGCCCTGGTTGTCTTTATCATAGGTATAATCCTGGCGATCATCCGCAGCGCGCTATCGTCTCATCTTCCCTCGTTTGCATTCTGGCATCCGTACACCGTGGTTCCAGTCGGCAATGAATGGTCCAAAGGCGCCATCGATGCCGGTCTCGGCCAGCTTCCGCTCACAACATTAAACTCTGTCATAGCGGTTGTGCATCTCGCCGCTGACTTGTTACCATCTGTCCCGACTCCCTCTGTAACTGCCATCGGCCTCAGCGTCTCCTTGATGAATCTAGTCGGTGTTTGGTTTGGCGCTATGCCTGTCTGCCACGGCTCCGGCGGGTTGGCCGCGCAATACCGATTCGGCGCACGCTCAGGTGCAAGTGTCGTGTTTCTCGGAGTGTGCAAGTTAATACTTGGTCTTGTATTCGGGGAAAGCCTAGTCGATTTATTGCACCGTTTCCCGAAGGCGCTCCTAGCTGTTATGGTTATTGCGGCTGGTCTGGAGCTAGTACGCGTCGGCGAGAGCCTGAATACCTCTGGCGCGCGGGACCTGGGAAGACATGCTGAGGACGCGAATGATTCGTCTCGGTTCCATCTAAGCGAGGATGAGCGAACACGTAGGTGGATGGTCATGATGGTTACAGTAGGACTATTGGTCGGGTTTAAGAACGACGCTGTGGGGTTCGTGGCGGGTATGCTGTGTCACTGGGCCTATGAGTTACCGGATCTTGTAAACCGTGCAAAACGCCGCTGGTCAGAGGGAAGAGTTCGATTGCCATGAGGGCAAGCATGCGATATACCCTATATACCTGACGAGAACGATTCTATACAAGTTGAAACGATTGCGCCAATTACGACATTTCATGACTAGATAAACAAAACAGAACATATAGTAACATTTCAAATAAATTTCATGGCGTCATAAAATCATCCCCATTATCTTCGCATCACTCCTAAATCAATCTTCAGCCGGTTTTCTCAAAGTCGTCCTCCTCGTCAACATCCTCAATCCTCCTCGTCATGCCCTCGGATTTCGCATCAGGCAAGGCTGCTAACTCTCGTCCCTGCTCATCAAACCGGCGCTCCTCGACGATAACGGGCTGGCCAAGGTCTTGCTGGATGGTACGTACGGTGGTTGTGCCGTCGGGCTCGGTGTGCGAGGTGGTGGTGTAGCGGTGGCCGGATTCAGTGTGCTGCTGGCCGTCGGAGCTGTAGCTGGAGCTCGAGGCAGAGTAAAAGGATTGGGAGGTGGACTGCATGTTGGACATTTCGTAATTCGTTGGTTCCACTGACTTGTTCGGATGGATAGA
The DNA here is from genome assembly GCF_001890705.1 of Aspergillus sydowii CBS 593.65. Classification (NCBI taxonomy): domain Eukaryota; kingdom Fungi; phylum Ascomycota; class Eurotiomycetes; order Eurotiales; family Aspergillaceae; genus Aspergillus; species Aspergillus sydowii. Next base: position 527,960 of record NW_024467866.1, read on the forward strand.
GATGATGTGGTTTGTCGTGAAGAAGGGGAGGGAAATGAGCGGATATATAGGCCCTGTGTGGCGAGGGTTGATGTCATTGTTGGGGTTATTTTATCATACATAGTAACCGGTAACCATGATGCAAATCTGTTGGTGAACCAGGTACCAAACAGCTCAAAAAGTACCTAATCTCGAGTCATGACTACACTCCATTCTCTGTATAGAGCTGGGCCACCTGCAGCTCCAAGGCTATCCCTAAACCGGGTAGGTTGAAGCTATCGCCAACCAATCTGGAACCCCGCAGATAAGCGCATAAAAATCTCCCCCGCTTTTCCTCCTCCTGCTCCCCAACACCTCTCGTCCCTCCATTCCACCTTCATCTCCACCTGGTTCTGAGTCCTCCAGGAAAGAAAGAAAGAAAGAGGAGCAACAGCAGGAAAAATGCCCGGTCTAACCCCCTCCCAACTAACCTCCTTCCACGAGAACGGTTATCTCGTCCTCCCCAGCTACCTCTCCCCCGAAGAAACCGCCTCGCTCATAACCGAAACCACCTCTCTCCTCTCAACCTTCGACCTCTCCACCCACCCCCTAACACAATTCACAACCGGCGACGACGCAAAAGACAACAAGCCCCACGTCGGCGACGACTACTTCCTAATGTCGGGCGACAAAATCCGCTTCTTCTTCGAACCCGATGCCTTCGAGACGGATCCCAGCTCAGGGAGCTCAAAACTTACTCGCCCCAAGGAAACAGCCGTCAATAAGATCGGGCATGCACTACATTCTCTCTCGGGGCCCTTCGAGGCTGTGACGCTGAGCGAGCGGAACGCCGGTATCGCGCGCAGTCTGGGCTTCCGTGATCCGAGGGTTCTGCAGAGTATGGTTATTTGCAAGCAGCCGGGGATTGGTGGTGCGGTGCCGCCGCATAAGGACTCGGAGTTCCTGTATACGAGTCCGCCGAGTGCGGTGGGGTTCTGGATTGCGTTGCAGGATGCGGGGCCTGGGAATGCGACGCTGGCGATGTATAAGGGGTCGCATCGGAGGCCTGGGGGAAAGGTTGAGAGAAGGTTTGTGAGGAGGTATAATGAGGATGGGGAGGTATGTGGGACGGAGTTTGTGAAGAATGAGGGGGCAGAGTTTCCAAAGGATTTAGAGGTTGGGGATATAGATGAGGAAGGGGAGGTGGAGGTTTTGGATGTCAAGGCTGGGTCGTTGGTGCTTATTCATGGCAATGTTTTGCATAAGAGCGAGAAGAATACCGGGGGGAAGAGTCGGTATGCGTATACGTTTCATGTCATTGAGGGTGGTGAGGGATGGGAGTATGATGGGCGGAATTGGTTGCAACCGCCGGAGGAGGGTTTCTCGAGGTTATACAAGTGATCTCGTAGATAAAAGATGGAAAGTTGATGCATGTTATTCGTTGCATTACTATATCAGAAGTGCTGTACAAATCCGTTTTTTACCATCCCAACCTTAACTCCAGGCCATGTAAAAGATTGTATCTATGTCATGTTATGCGCGCAGCATGTCTAACATTCCCTTCGTCTCGAATGCTTGGTGCGCAAAGTCCACCTCGTCTCGCACGCGCCAGTGTAGCCGTTCCACCATCGTGTCGATCTGTTCTGACTGCCCGAGGTTGCCTGAGTAGATGTCCAACAGGTTCATCGCAATTTCGACGCTAAGCGCCACGAGCCTTGGCTCCGTGATGTTCTTGTATATCCACTGCAAGACCGGTTGGAGTGTCACCTCATCTCGTCCCCGCAGCGCCGCACGCAGCGCCGAGCGATGCCGAAGCTCCGAGAAAAGAGTAAGTTGGGAAAGCTTGTCATTTGTAGCGAGGACGTGGTCAAGGGCAGCGGAGTAGCGTCCCTTGCGGAGGTCGAGTTCCCAACCTTTCTCCTTCTTGCGCCTTCTTGCCTCGTTTCCATCAATGACAATGTCCACGCCCTCGCCAACGAAGTCCAGTCCGCGCCAGCGTCGCTTCCAGGCGGAGCCCTTTTGCTTCTTCATCTTTTTATCGTGCTCCTCAATCCTGCCTTCAAGTAGAGCCTCCATCTCCTTCTTTCGCTCTCGCTCCCGCGCCTTCTGCTGTCCGGAAAGCCGTGTCTTGATCGAGAGAAGACCGGACTGCATACCGACCGCGATGTGTTTGTCTTCCCGGGCTGATCCGGATGTTATCGCACACAGAGATAGGATCGGAGACTGGTACTTGAAGCCGGCGACGACGTTCCACCCGGTCGTCTCATGAACCTTCAGGTGACCATCAAGGGCACCACTCAGTAGCCGCTGTCCGTCAGAGGCCAAAGAAAGCGAGGTAACCGTCTTCTGATGGCTCTGAATCATATGCAATGGTTTTCCAGCGACAATATCCAAAACAGCAATCTTGTTGTCCGCCGCAGCAAGCACCGTCGTCCCCGTCGGCATCGGAAGAACACTTTCAAGCGGCGCACCCATCTTGAATGTCATGGCAGATCGGCCCTCCACACGAGGGTCCCACAAGCGCACCGTTCTATCATAACTACCAGAAACCAACGAGCCAGATGAAGCCAACGAGCCCGGCATGAATGACGCAGTGCGCACATAATCGGAGTGGCCAACAAAGGTCTTGATACTGCTCTCACTAGGGAGATCCCACAATCGCACAGTGCGGTCATCACTTGCTGAAAGAACAGATGTCGGATCGCTGGGCGAAAATTTGCTCACCCAGACGGGCTGCTTGTGGTCTTTCCATGTCTTGAGAATCGCCCGTGACCCGACGTCGAACACCTGTATTGTGCCCGTGTCATCACCGGCCACGAGAATCCGGCCATCGGGACGAACATCTGTGCCACGCCCAGTATCATCGAATCGTGTAATCGATCGGAGGAGTTTTCGTGTGCGGATAGAGTAGATCTGGACGCGGGCGCCAGTTGTGACGGTGAAGACGTCGGGGGGCTGCGTTAAGGAGGGAAATGCGGAGGCAGATGACGGTGCAGAGGGCTGAGTGATGGAATTCACAGGGCCGTTTGCCGGTGAGGGAATTAGGAGAGGGTTTTTGAACGTCTTCCAGTGTAGCTGCTCGGGGCTTAATTGCGATGCGGGCAGCTGAGGCAGCTTGACCTGCGTCGGCGGAAGGACGGGGGCCGCCATGGTTGGTGTAGAGAAGGGAGACGCAGTCAATCGAAGGGCGGAGGTGGGCGGATGGTACCGCGATCGCTCTTGGGCGCTGTGGCGTTATGTGTCTCAGTTGAACCTAGATGAGGTCGAATCTTGACTTTTGGATGGATTTTTTTTCTGTTATCTCAATCAGTACGCTACGCCTAATCGGGTATATATTACCGTTAGTGCGGTGTGTCACTTACGTATATATGTAATTTAAACAACCTGTCGACAAGCAGTGATCAAGAGGATGAGCCGCTTACCAGATATTTGGGAAATATTTTTATTAATAAGTAAGACCTAGATGGTGTAGTAATAGAAATTTAGTATCTTTTGGGGGTATCAACCCTTTTTGCCCCGAGTGAGTGCACTGAGCGGTCCCTTGATTACTGGAAATAAATGCTGTACCACCTACTTGTTACTTCTGTGTACTTACTGCTTCAGGCTTCTTCTTCCCTTGAACTTCATGGTTAATCGTCAAATAAATGTCAGCCTAGTTATTTTCAAGCCACAGAAGAATAGTCGTTCAGTATCCTTAGATATTAGAGTCCGTGGAGCTTATCCCTGCTTTGCAGCCAGGCATCCTCAGTGCATACAGGTGCCCCAGAGGTTCAAGGGACGAACACGCGGCGGGTTACCATGGAAATGGCCTGGTAGGATAGGCAGATAACTGTTATCATGATAGCCGTGAGTAACTGACTCGGTCTTGTTTCACTCCGTCCTCCTTGCATCGTGCTCGCTGAGACCTATCTACAGAACGGACCAGGCCCGACTCTCGAGCCAAAATTCCCAAAGGATACTTGTTTTACGACAGAATAATTATTAGATTTTTTTGTGCTCAACTAAATACTAAATTTGTCCTATTTCTGCCAAAATACAGGGAGGGCTCAGTACTCTGATAGCCATGACCAGCGCCAAAGAGGGGAATAAGCTCGCAGTCCATACTTCGGATGGTTTAAGGGATCTTGAAGCTATCAAGAGACGGTGCCACACGATGTGCCTTTTGTGGGGATTGATCCCACTATCAGTTGTGAACCGGCATTTAGTGAACCCCTGGCATACTGGTAAGTTGACTATCATATTTTACCCCAACACCTATCTATCCATGTCATCACAGTTCTTGGATAGATATCCAGTTATATCCATAAAGACAATAATGCACTTGTTCAACTCTGGGTTGAGCAGCATATATTGTTTCCTGTGGGTTTGGTCGACGCCTCTCTAACATAACAGGTTTTCTGGTGGTGTTGCTCACGGGTTACCCCCAATGAATGGCCGGGCAGCCCGGCCATGCGGGATTTGCTCGACTCGAGAGTGTAAGCCCACTTGGTATAATTTTGTCTTTTGAACGAGCGTGCTTTGTGTTATGGGTATAAAATCCCGACATTTTCGATTCGTGTATGCTAGACTTGACAATGGGATATGTCAACGGTGTTCTTGATATATATACCATCGTCTGTAGTTAGATGCTATAGTTGCGCCGATTATATCGAACACACCACTAGTATGCCTTGATAACAGGAGACCTTTAATAGCCACCTGATCCAAAGTTCCCTGTAAGATCTGGAAATAGGCATCTACACACCGGTACATGGTGAATGTGGAGTCTACAACGTTGATGAATGATGATGGCCGCGATGGATCTTTAGTGGGTCGTTTCAGGCACAAGTTGATTCCCCATAAAATCTCGGAAATTCAGAATGCAGATTGCGGATTGCAGAGCCTAAAGCAAGGCTTTAGTGGTTTCTAAAAGCTCAATCTGACTACAGTGGATACGAGATCATACAACATCGATTCAATGACCTCGGCCCATTCCTGTAATCGCCAGTCAACAGCTGAAGCTTGACCGCTGCGTGGTGTTTTGCCATCCTTTGGAATGTACTACCACTGCAATGGGAAGGAGACTTGCGCTGTCAAAGCGGCGGTCATTGACTCCACACTCCACAGCATCAAACGAGGTCCAGAACTTGCAGAAACTCCAGAAATATGTGGCGGCATGAAGATGACAGGGCTTAGGCGCAGGCTAACGCGGGCTGGGATTTAGTGAGATCATCGCGTCAGGCTTCCGGATTCCTTGATTTCGGCCGGTCTATTTTTACTCAGGCAGCAGAATTGACCACAGTCAGCTTCTTTCCGTCGCGCTTTCTGGTGGAGCAATGTCTGAACACCTTCTGCCTTGTCTCAACTGTGGCAATTCACTGGAAGCCCGTCGTCTCTGGTGGTTTATGTGCAGCTTCATGGTTGTGCCGGTAATTTTACAGTCACAAGGCGTACTGAGAGTGGGCCCTACCAAGGATCACGTCGATGCAGGAACAAGCGATCGGCCAATGGCGAGGCGCACGAGCTCCACCACCAGCCACCCCCCAGCCTCCCAAATCCTGGTCTGGACCAATGACGACGAGGGCCTCGATAAGCAGAGGGCAGTCGATTGTTTTCCCCTCCTCGCCCAGCTTGGATCTCCCAGTCTGTCTCATCTCTTCTGTCTCAGTTTCTCTCCTTCTTTTCTCCCTCCACGAGACATCGCACTCCAGTTGTACAGTCTCCCCCTCTGTCTCTCTTTCCTTCTTGTCTGGTGCTTGGTCGAGCCGCTCCTTGCACCTTGATAACCGCCTTGCGTCGCGTCTGCCCGCTCGTTGCCTAGGTACTTCTTGACCTCTTGACAGATGTGGTAGCCTCTTCTCGAGTTTCTTTTCTTTTCTTTCTCTCAAACTCTTTGCCATGGCTGCCAAACCACCCCGAATGACCAGCGTGAACCACGCAGCCGGCATCTTCGCCGACATGTCTGTCGACGGTCCCGCCATTGGCACTCTCGTGGCCGTCGTGGATCGTGCAAAGAACCTTCCCAATCGAAAGACTATGGGGAAGCAAAATCCCTATTGCGCAGCTCGTCTCGGGAAAGAGGCCCAGAAGACTGGCACCGACCTGCGTGGAGGCCAAACGCCCAAATGGTAAGACCTTGGTGGTAAGGGAGCGTTGGCAGACTGTCTTCCGGCTAACCTTGTGTAGGGACCAGGAACTCCGCTTTACCGTGCACGAATCCCCTGACTACTTCCGATTGAAACTTTCCGTCTTCAACGACGACAAACGAACCGACATGATTGGCGAGACGTGGATTGACCTGCAAGACCTCATTATACCCGGAGGCAGTCAAAGTGATCAATGGCACACATTGCAATTCCGTGGAAAATACGCTGGCGAGATCCGCCTCGAGATGACTTATTACGATACCCGGCCCGAGGATGAGGCCGTTATCGAAAGGAGGACGCAGGGAACGGAGAGGGCTGTCAAAACTACCAGTAGCAGCAGCAGCAGGAACACTGTGCCCGTTGCCCCATCCCCATCGTCGTCACTTTCAGGTCCGCGTCAGCTGAAAGAGGTCAAGCGTCGGCCTTTACCGACCGACCCTACTGGATCTGCCGCACCACGTCCTGCCCCCGAAAAAGCATACTCCTCTCCAGCACCTTTGCCTGTCTCACATGGATCCCGACCATACGATGGAGTTCCCACTCCTCCGTCCAGCTCTGGTATGGACTATACTCACCAGCCTCGACCGATGGCACCCCCGGTTGGCCAATATGATGCACCATATGGGTTGCCGTCACCAGCCACACGTCCACGGACGTACGAAACACCGGACGACTTCCAACGTGACTGGAGCGCTCCAGCTCCGGCTCCAGTCCCAGCCCCAGGTCGACGTCCACCACAGGGTTACCCGCAAGAGCAGCATTATGCTTCACGGGCAGAACAGGATTACTATGCCAGACCACGTTCTGGCTACGACAACGCTCCACCCGCGGATTACCGATCTATGAGACAAGACTTACAAGCAGGTCGACAGGATCCCTACCAGGAACCCGATATGTATGCACCGGCTCATGAAGCCCCACGGCCAAACAGCCGCCATTACAACCAGCCGTATCCATCGCAAGACCAATATGTGTATAGTGCAGAAGAAGCTCAGGTTCCTCGTTATCATCAGGCTTTCAGTAGCATGTCTGGGCGCCACCGCCTAGAGTACCCCCAGGAAAGCGAGTCGGATCGCTATCATTCACACAGCAACTCACAGCCTAGGCGAGGCCGTGACTACCACGCGGAATATGCAGCTATGCAACCGCGTGTGGAAGATGAAGACGAAGACGGACCGCCACCTCCCCCGCCAGTCCATCGGTCAGGATTGGTTCAAGCTAGCCAACAGTTAGTACCGTCACCAACTCCTTCGTACAAAGCTTACTCCCCAGAGTACGGCCCCCAAGAGATGAACATCCCCCAGCCTACGGAGCTGATGATCGGGGAGGACAAGTTCCCCGACCTCCCCCCCATTACGAACGGCCCATCCATGCCACCGAGCCTGGTCGCTGGACTTGATCCGACGGTCGCAGACGCGGAGTCTGACCGGGCTGTGAACGAGATGCAGGCCCAGAGACGCAGCGGCATCTTCGAGGAAGACATCCCCATTAGCCACAGCCGCGAACCCTCCCCAATGATGCCGCCTTACCCGACAAATTCCGCGCCCCCGGAAGACCATTGTCGGTCACTCGTCAGCCGAAGGTCGATAAATGCAGAAAGTCCCAGCAATCAACTGGTGCTGCGCAAATCGGTCAGCCCTAGGCCACCTACTTCCAGAAATCGCGGTAGCTCTCAGGTCTCCGGCTCACAGATTCCGTTCTCTCCGGATTCTTTCGATTCATATAACCCGAACGCAGCCCGTGCCGCTATAAGCAAAGACCCGGCGCCGGCGTACACGACTCCGTCTGAAGCTATGGAAGCTGCGAGAAGGAGTGAGGCTGCGGCAGGCCGAGACGATGGTCCTATTATTGGTGATGACGGCCGTGAAATCGACCCGTCTGACCACCTCCCCTCGGATACTTGGGCGCCGGAACCAGACCGAAAACCGCGGAAGCCTGGTGTTATCGTCCGCTTCCGAAATGCGCCTACTACCAAGATAGCGGCTCGATCTAGCCCTCCAGCACCTTCCAAGGACTACACTGTTCGTCCGATGTCATCATACATGTCGAGTACAGAGCTGGATCGAACATCACCACGAGCTGATTACAGTCGCGGTCGGCCAGGATACGGCGGAAGTCCTGGAACTGGGCATGGGCGGACATATAGCACACCTTCCCCGCAGCCACCACAGCAACGTCGCAAGTCCGTCTCGCCCTCCCCATCGCCGATGTACGCCCCTCCGGCCAACATCGGCCCACCAATTCCTGCAAAGGTGCCGATTGGAGCACCGGCAGGGTATAGCCAGGACCCGCTAAGCCGTGAGCTCAATTCGATTGATATCGGATCGGTTGGAATAAGCACTGGACGAGGAATGCGCAAGTATGTTCCCAGGCCCATGAGTGGATATGCCATGTAGGGCTGCAACACGCAGCACGGGCTATCAAAACAAACGATATACCCCTAGCATGCCGTGTACAGAAAAGAGGCACAGGTGCAGCGAATATACAGCGGGCGAAATTACGGTAAATTTGAATGATCAACAAGACAATGATTGTATGCATTATGGGCGTTTTGGGCTTAAGTGTTTTTCTTTTCTTCTCCTTTCGGTCCAAAAATTTTCGGCTTCTTCACGTTTTCGCATTTCTCTCGAAGCTGTATTATATGATCTACATGAGAATGATATACCTGGTGTTTATAAACAAAATAAATACTATGCCATTAAGGATTTACTTTCCTTATGTATCATTGACTGATTGTCTTACCCCGTATCTTGTACGGTTAAATTGCCCAGTCCTTCATATTCATCTAACAGAACACATCTATGCATTTTAATTCCTCACTTGTTTGTACAATCCATTCGAATTCCGGGACTGGATCTGCCTTGCCCTCTGTTTTATCACTTAGTAAATGACCCAATGTTGTCTAGCCAATGATGGTATGATGTTTTCCTTGGTCACTTCTCGCCTAAGAGGCGCCTGCTGAACAAGCACAAGACACAAGACCGCGAGCAGAGGCAATGTGAGAAGAACATGGTATAATGATAGTGGTAGAGCGAGTAAATGAGAAGACAAGACACTGTCATTAGCATTATTAACCTAACGATCGTAGCTGACGCCTACCTATATACTATACTTTCAAATCGTTAGAAACCAACCCAAGCACATGATAAAAAAAATGTATATACCACCATATTAAAATGCCAACATAGCATTAAGCCACTTATACATGTCACGTTTGATACCATGTATGTGAACTAAAAGAAAGAGTCTGGCAACGCGCTAATCAGGAGAGAGAAGGGGAAAGAAAAAAGAAAAGTGTTCGAGGATAAACATCCGAACCGCCTTTTAAGCCGGTAGCAAAGACGAATTATAAAAGAAGTAAGAAATCAATCACGAGTGATCCGGAATCAACTCGTAGCCTCCCTCGGAGGGCAAAGTGTACCCAGCGAAGATCAAAGCCCCCGCTGAGACAACACTTACGCACCAACTAACGGTGCAATAGATCCACGATTCGTCGAGGCGCCAGCCAACGAAGAAACGCGCTTCGTTGTCGACCAGGTATGCCTGAAAGCGCCCTTGTTAGCTTTTGCCTGCTTTCTTTCTGTCACTCGCTCATTAGAATGTAAAACCTACCACAACTGACATGCTAGCCGCTTGAACAACAGCGGCCGAAATAATCAGAATACTCAATATCTTCCAACCAGACTCACGCAGCGCCTTGTTGCCACCAAGGATAATCAAGTAGGCAACGACGCCCATCCCTTCCAGCACGACCGCAAACGACATCATGAAGCCGACGGTGCGCCACATGGAGCAGAAGTACCGGTCTTCTGCGACGCAGTCTTCGCGCTTCGGGAAGCTCTCGCATGTATCGGTAAGGGAGGAACAGCGCCGGTGGAGGCCATAGGAGTAGTGGTATGTTGGCTGTGACGGTGCTTAGTTCGACTGCTTGCGATGCGACCGCGACTGGGTGGATGTACCTTTTCACTGTGGTAGCTGACCCAGTTAGGGACTACAATGGAGGCTATTGAGAGACCGAATGCTGCAATGAGGATGAATGCTGTTAGTGTATACTGTATGCGATCGGACATGGGAGGGTAAAGGAAGGGCGGAGACAGTACATACCGGCTAAAAAGACAATGAGCGAAGCAGCGTAGACAATTGTTTTGGTGAGGAAGCCGGTGTAGTTCCGGTCCTCACCGCGAGGGACTAGATGGAAGTCCATCTGGAGGGTTGTGGCGGGGTCGTTGGCGAGGAGTCGACAATGACGCAGGCAGCCGTTTGATACCGATGCGTATACCCCAGAGACAGAGGCCGTGGGGTGGTGGAGAAGGCGTGGAGATGAATATAACAAAAAGCCGCGTACACAGACAAACAAGACAGGGAGTTTACAGGGATGGAAGGGAGAGTTGCGAGGCCAGGAATGGAAATGGGAGATGGAAGAGCGAGAGGAGCGGGCGGAATAGTTGACTGCAAGGTAGCAGCAGCACAGACGCTGTGGCTGCACCTGATCGCATCAATATTGCAGAGGGAATTTGTACCACCACTGCAGCTTCGGGTTATTCAAGCTTCCCGTCTCCTTGCCAGGTCTCGAAGCCAGGCTAATGTCGCCAATGATGATCAATCCTGCTTTGCCTGCTTTGCTCGACTTTCCCAGCCAATAACCGCTGCTGCCGCTGGTGATCATATGAGGTTTGCGGTGACAGGAAACGGCGCTGCTTACCTGTCTCGATTATGGAGGGGATATTATCGGCCTGTCGCCGTCTGCGCTAGTGGGGATTTGGGCATTAATTTCGCCATTATGGGCATGGTGGTTGTTTGAAGTTTATTTCTCGGAATAGCTTCACTTCCAGCTGCAAGCATCGCTGACGTCATCATCTATCCAGGTCACTACTTGGGAGTACGAAAAACGGAATCAGGCGTTATAAAATGAGTAGATTCGTCTAAATCTCTGTAAGATGTAGAAACATGATCCCGCCGTGTCTCAGCCCTTCATGAACGTCAAAGAAGTGAACAAATGCAAACATGCAAACAGAACTAGTCTACAGTGTGCCGTCGACGAGAGACATGGCATCAAGGCGGGTGGTTTGGGGAATAGAATACAAAACGGAAAAGAATATATGCCCGTCATCAGAGATAGAGAGAATTAAATGGGTAATGAGACCCGTCATCCAGCCGTTACGCAACCTAGCGCCCTCGTTATGAAGATTCCCCATGACTCCGCTGGATCATCGCGCGGAAGTCGTCATTGCTCTTCTGGCCCTTGTTTTCCTCGCCCGAGGCGTTCGTCGCAGTCGTTGTCGTTGTTGTCGTTGTGGTCGTGGTATTCGTTTGCTGGGCCGTTCCGCGCTTCACCCCCAGATGGCCGCGTTTCCCACTCCGCCCTCCCGGCTGCGGCGGTCGCTTGATGGGCGCCGTCGGCGCAAGGAATGTGGCTTTGGACTTCTCCTTCGGCTTCACACCCGGGCCATGCCGTTGCTTCTTCTCCGCAGACTGCTTCAGCATATCGCCCACCGTTCCAATATGTAGTTTCCGGCCTGGCGAGATCTCCTGTCCCTCGAGTTCAAGTGCCGCTTTACCCGCTTGGCTGACATCGGCGAATTCAACAATCGCTCCTTGATGGTCCGGCCGCAATACAATTTTGACCAGTTTGCCATATGGTTCGATGAGTGCCCGAATCCGAGCATCGTTCACTGTATCGGGGACGTTCATCAAGCCGAGTGTACGGTCTCTTCGCTCACCCGTGGGCTCTTCTAATTCCGGTAGTGCTGTACCGTTAATCTCCGGCGCGGGAGACTGTGAACCAGCCACCCGAGAGACAACAGTGGTAGCGGTGCGTTTGGCCCCATTAGGAGCGGACAACTTAACGTGAAGCGGGCGGGATCGGAACTCGACTTCATTCATGGCAAGTGCCGCAGTTGCTTCTTCCTTGGAGCTGAATACAACATAACCGAACCCCTTACTGCCCCCGTCAACCTTTCTGGGCATGCGAGCCAACTCCACGCTGCCGAATTTGGAAAATATTTCTTTGAGATCATCCTCGTTGGCCTTCCAATCGATGTTGGACACGTGAATCTCTCGTCCTTCGTGCATCGGACCATGGCGATCTTGCTTGCGTGAAGGATCCGAGATTTTAACCACGAGGCGGAGGCCATTGCTTACGGTTGACTCGTCCAATTCTGTCGCGTTGTGGGCGGCCACGGAATGTTTAAACTGCAGGTAACAGAACCGCCGATGCGTGTTGTATTTGAGAGATGGAAACCGTATGTCGATAATTTCCCCATACTATTAAACGTTAATTAAGAGCAAAAAACAAAAGAGTGCGCTCTTAACATACCTTGCTGAACATGTCTCGAATGTACTTCTCATCGGCCGTCGGCGGGAAGTTGGTGACAAACAAGGTCGTCTCAGAGCCAAATGAAACTTGAATAGTGTTGCCATCAAGGATCTTCTGATCGCGAGTCTGCGCAGCCTCGGCGTCTTCTCGCGAATTAAATTCGATCATAGCCACTTCGGTGTTACCATCTTCTCCGGGAAGTATCTTAACACCGTTGATCGTACCACACTATCCATGTTAGTAAAATGTATTCATTCCGTAGGAGGGGAACCTCTTACATCACGGAAGAACTGTCGCACTTTGTGTTCTGAGATATTCTGAGGCAAGTTCTTGACAACTACCGTAGAATTTTCACGATCACGTCGGAGTGCTACCGGTTCTGCTTCAACATCTGGTGTTGCCTCTGCTCGTGCTTTCTTGGCAGGGAGGCCATTCACAGCCGATCCATCCTCACGTTTCCTCTTCTCTGCTTGCGAAGCCTCTAATGTTGGTTGGACCGCTGCTGCTTCGGCAGCCTGTTGAGCCTGGAGAGCGGCAGCTTCTCGAGCCTCCCGCTCCCGGCGGGTGGAGACGGCCCTCATAGCCTTCCGGGTCTCCAGAACGGCGAGCTGAAGTTCCTCCGAGTCTTCGTAATCTTCGCAGTGCGCGACATAGGTTTGCATGATCTTCTCCGGCCAGTCAAGGTCCGTCCGCTTGATGGCTTGCTTCAGAACGGCTGTGGCAAAGCTAGGATTGGGGGTTCGACGCGCGGCATCAACCGTTGCTTCACCCTGGACAAACTTGCTCCAAGAAACCAACTCCCAGTGATAATATGTCAACCAGAATTCGTAACTATTGCCACGGCGTCCGACGAGGCCCTTGAAGGTTTCTCGTGCACTATCCCAGCTGCCGCTTTCACTCAGGTAGCGGATGTAGATACGCTCGAGACGGAAGAGCGGGTCACCTTCATAAGAACGCCCATATTTCTTTTCTCCAAGCTCCTGGACGCTCTCAATCGCCGAACGGATTCCCACTTCAGCTACATCCAGGTCTTCGTCGGTGGCCTCGGACAAGAAAGCACGCCGGCGAAGATAGCTGCACCACGCTGTGTGGACCTTCAGCACCTCTTCCATTCCCCCAACATCGAGTAAGCCCGTACTTGTTGCCTTGTGTTTTATATCTGCGATCCTCGTAAACGATTGTCCTTCTCGTTCGGAGCTGAGCAAATACTGCGACCACAGGGTACCGGACCCAGGGCAATGTCGAGTTGCTCGGTCAAGCGCAGAGATTGTTGTTGTATGCACATTACCATGCATTGATTCATCGATGAGGAACATAATGTAGTCCTCCCACATAGTCGCATCGGTTTGGAACCGCAATATCGCGCGTTGATAGATCGCGTTGATGAGTTCGAAATTTGAACTGCGTCTCCGTCGGGTGCCTTGAAGTTCCGATTCGATGTACTCGGCAAATGCCATCCACTCCCGATCACGATCGCCAGACTCGGTCGCGTTACGAAGTCGAATTTCAAACTCCTCGCGGGCTGCATACTGTTCCTTAACCGGAGTGGCATACTGTGTTACCGTCTCCGACATAATATTTTCGTAGTTTGTGTTGTAGTAGGTGGAGATAAAACTTGAGAACGCCTGGAATGTCTGATCCCATGTGGCGTGAGGCGTCTGCAATCGGATGTCAAACAGTTCTCGCACTCGTGCAATTTTGTCCTGCGACGGGTTGCGAGACAGGTCGCGAACCTGGAATTCTAACAGTCGATCCCATACGGTATTACTGTCATGAACTCTCCACCTCGTTGCTTCAGCACCTCTCTGCCATGTGTCGAGAACATTCTGCCAGGTAAAGACTTCTCGGCCCACCAGCTTATCTTGCTCCGACCAGTGGCTTTGGTTCGAATCACCGTGTGCAGCGTTGTATAGGTATAGTACCCACTCGCCATATATATTCCAGAGCTTGGTGCTTCCGTATTCTTCTTCAATCGATCTTTGGCAAAGATTCATCACATCGATGCGTTCGTTCACCGAAGAAGCCAGCATACTCTCATCTTGAATCCACTCCGCCCAAAGATCCTCACCCATGGCAAAAAGCTTGTCCATCTCCTCGCGGGCAGTTCTCATGTCCTTGAGTAAATCGTAATCTCGAGGCTCGCCATGAATCTCCGGATTATTCGGCGGGTAGACGTGATTCACAAACCCATCGTGTAGTAAGCGGATAAAGTTCACATGTGCCTCGTAAGACTGTGGATTTACGTGAATACGGGCGAATAATTCGGTCGCCATCCGTCGAGCGTCGGGGAGGAGGGATGAGGCGGCGTAGTTTCTCCGGGCACCCTCTCTGGGGCCGTCTGACATGGCGATATCGAAGGACGAGCGCGGTGTGGGGGTGTTGTGGGAAATCTGATTGACATTAGGAAACATTGTTGACGGCGAGAGCTGACTCTCGTATGATTCGGGTCGCAGGATGGCAGCATTTGGGCGCGGTGGTTGGTGATGTTGCATGGATGCGAGGTCGGCGAGAGTGTCCATGCCCGGAGTTGATGGTTGCCGCGAGTTTTGCAGGTCGGCAGCTGGCGGTGTCCCTCCTCCGCTTCCACCTCCTCCCACGCTAGGCCCAACAGCGGGACTCATCGATGAAGGCGGCGAGGGTTCTGGTACGCCGGTTGGAGGAGCGTAGACTTGTTGCGCGAGTGGCGACGATGCCATAGGGGGTCGGTTGGCAGCGGCGCGACTCTTTCGTAGGGGCTTGTGAGCTGGTCCGGGCGCAGGAGCGGAGGGGGTATTGCCAGAAGAGCTCGTGGTCGGCGTTGAGCGCCCGGAATTTGAGTTCGCATCCTGCGGCGAAAGGAGAGAATTGATGTCCATCATCGAATCGGTTTTTATCGAAGATAGCGATGGACCACTTCAGGGAAGGGCGCAAAGAGTTGGCAGCAAGGTGCTGACGTAAGGGAGGTTTGTAAAAACAAGGGAAGAAAAGAAATAGATTCTTCAAAGGACAGTCCACAGTTTCCTCATCAACGAGTCCATTCCTGCCCCAGTTCCAGACTGTCCAGCTCCACGACCGGTGGGCGTTGTGTCTCTTTGTTTGAACGGAGGAGTCTCAGGCCACGGTCAGGATGCGCAAGAAAGGCGATGACAAAAGACCGGGGAGAAAAGAAGAGAATAGCTCCGGATGGAGTGTCTCACAAGCTATGTTCCTCTCCTTTCCTTGGCTGATGCAAAATCGGGAGAGCTCGACGGGATGGCTCGTGCGGAAGACAAGGTGAAGCACCGGAGGCACGACGATCCAGACGGCGAGTCGAGACAGGGAGGGGCCGGCAAACAAGCTAGACAACGCGCTCTAGCGAGAGCAGAAGCAGTCCTGGGAGAGCAGAGCAGTCAGCGAGCAGCGGTGGGAGGTCGCGTGGGAAGGGCGGCGACGTACAGAGAGTGTTGGAGAGAGAGAGGGAAAAGACGAGAGAAGTTCGAAGGGCCGACGAAGGCTGAGAGAACCTGAACCAGTGGATCGACGACGCTGGTGGAGATGGACGAGAGACGAAAGAGAGAGCTCGGCACAGGAAACGGACCACGACTCGAGATGAGGATGATAGTCTGGCGTGTTTCCCGTTCGGTGACCACAACACGTTTCCAACTCTGGAGTGCTCGTCCTTGCAGTTTCAGGCCGTCGCTTCGTATCTCTTGATGCGCCAGCCGAGGATCTGACGATGCGTCCTCAATTACGGAGTACTTGCTGCAAATTCTGCTTCACTACGTCATACCTCTGCGCCAGTGCAGCGACAATGATAATAATTACTCCTTTCTGCGGCCTACACTAGCGCTGAGCTCTGGGCCCTGCAAGAGCAGAAACCTAAGACAAGCGCACAGACTTAGTCTCTTAAGCCCTGCCACAGTGACGGTACTCTGCACTGCCATATCTGGTCCACAACTCCCTACACCGATGGAGCCCTGCCTGGGTTTCAGGCTATTTTCTACCGACTCGAGTAGTTCTCCCGAGCAGTTCTCCCGGGCGCTCGCCCCATCGTATCGCGCAAGTCGTATATTATTGTATCATAGGTGTGGGCAGAGCTTAAGCATCGCGAAAGCATAATTCCCAATCGGGTTGACGTGTCTCGCAGCTGGAGGAGCCCATGAGGTAATCTAAGCGAGGAAAACAGACGGGGTGCTTTGGGCGCTTCCCCAGATCAAACGTCGGGGCCCGACCGGTGAGCTATTAAAAGAGACAATATTCGAGAACCAAGAGATTAAATATGAAGAAAGCAAGTTGATTGGAAGGAGGATTGCATTTGGTGTTGATGATTGTTCTGCCTCAGGCAGGGATTGGACAAGAACTACGGCACACTTGGAATGCCAACTGTGCACCGCCAACACTCAACTTTTTTCCTGTTGATCCCGTAGCAGACTCCAGCCGGTTGTCCAGTTGCTTGTCCCCCCATGGCTACGATGGGCGCTCTACATCCCTACGGGCAAATGATACGGTCAGGTAAGTCTTCTCAAGTATTTTGACATAATTTCCACCCGAATTGGTCTTGACACACTCTTCAGCCCGGACCGGCATCACCTACGTCCCTCGCCGCACCCTCACATGCACACCAATCCGTCGAGCCGAAGGGAACAACGACACCCCCAGTAACAAGCCTGAGACGAATTCTAAACCCTCTGCTTTCTCCTCGATCAAAAACTTCATCTTTGGCGGAAAGTCCGACGCCGCGAAACCTACCGTCCGCAGGCAGTCTGCCCCCCTCAAGCGAGAAGGTAGCCTGAGCGCCGATTCGATTTTCGCCGAGGATGAAGCTGCTCCCAAGCTAATGGCCTCTGGCCGAACGCCAGCTGGACGCAAGCGGGAAGGCCCAGCTGCGGAGGGAGGGGAGACTGAGCCGCAGGCATCGGTAGAGGCAAGGAACAGAGCGAACATGCAGGCAGTGCTGGATCCGCGTCCGAAGGCGCGTATTCGGTGGGAGCGCAAGATGGTTGTCCGCGAGCTGCGTGGCCGCGGCCGTCTTTCGAAGGCGGAACAGATCATGCGTACGGAGCGTGAGTCGCTCTCCAAGTCACATTGGTTCAAGACCTCGATCAAGAAGCTGGGCCCGCTGGCTCGCCAGATTGCTGGGAAGAACATCGACGAGGCCATCCTTCAGATGCAGTTCAGCAAGAAAAAGGCCGCAAAGGATGTCTTGGAGCACCTTAAGCATGCGAAGAACGTTGCCGTTGTCCGCTCGGGTATGGGCCTAGGTGCTGTACAGGCTGGCGAGGAAGCACAGCCATCGAAGCCTATTAAGATCACTCTCAAAGATGGCGAGCGCAAGGTAATCACCGATCCTACGTCTATCTACATCTCTCAGGCGTGGGTGAACCGCGGGCCATACGGCATCGACTACGACCACCGGGCTAGGGGACAGATCAACATGCTCCGCCCACCATACACGTCTCTATCGGTTGTGTTGAAGGAGGAAAAGACACGAATCCGTGAATGGGAGGACCGCGAGGCCAGGGAACTGCGCAAGCGCAAGGCCAGGCTCTGGACCCAGCTGCCTGACCGTCCGATCACGCAGCAGAACCAGTACTACAGCTGGTGATTTCCGCCATGTTTGTCTGTTCATTCGAGCCATGGTTAAAGTTATACTATAGTAGTATTCCTCTGGCGTTTTGTATTATTTACATCTTTGGGAGCACTCCGCCTGGGCCGGATCAGCATCTTTCTCTTTTTCACTGGCATTTTACCCACACAATTGTCCAGAGCTCACCTATGTACACTACGAAATATAAACTACATAACCAAGTTCTTGTCTAACTCTAACTTTAACATCTAACATGCCTCGCCGGGACACTTTGGCCTCGGAAACCAAGGCTCAATCTCCCTCGCCGGGGCCTCACCACCCCTCCTCTCCGCCTTGACAAGCACAGGAATCACACCCCCGGTCTCCAAAGTAAACTTCCTATGTCCAACAACACTCAAAATACTTGAAATCGCACCGGAATGTGCGGTTAATGATAACACGCTATTCTTATCGTGTGCGAAGATATCGCCCAGCAGCTCATAGAACCGCGCGTCGCGCGAAGAATCACTCTCTCGCAAATCATCCTTGTGCAATGGGTCTTCTTCACTGAACCCGGGCTCGAATGTATATGACGGGTAAGCAGCCTGGATGGCGGACTTGGATGAGCGCGCGTCGCAAGTATGTAGCCCTAGAGTTTCGCGGAGGAGCTAGACGTTTAGTTTTGTTGTTAGCCAAAGATTCCACCTCGTCCCATTCTTATAAAGCCACTCGATGAAGAGTGGAAGGTGGCAGTCATACCTCCTTAACAAGAGGCCGAAAAGGCTCCGTCCCAGGTAGCTTAGTCCCCTCGAAGGTAACTCTTGCGGTCTCGCAACACCGCATCAGCGGACTCACGTAGTAAGACTGCGGCGGCGGAATCCCGTTCGCGATCTGTGTCTTCCATGCCCTGTTGGCTGTGCGCGCTTGTTCGATTCCGAGATCTGTGAGCGGGGCGTCGAACCAGCTGCCGTGTTCGTCGCCATTGAGGAGGGAGTAGCGGCACTGTGCAATAGTCACATAATGCATTAGTCTGGGATTCTAAATAGTAGGCAGGTAGGTAGGGCTGTTACGTACATCCCACATCGCAGTCCCGTATCGTGACTCCGCCACATTATGTACGCCCTGCCCGTGGCGGCCCAGGATGAGGAGTTTGTATGTTATTTCGCCCGGTGAAGCGCCATTGAGCTCGGCGATGTATGAGTCTAGACGCTGCCATTGTGTCTTTGTTTTTGGTGTTGTTTCGAGTTCGGGATCGTTTGCGGGGTCGGAGGGGTAAGTGCGGTCAATGAGACCGAAGTTGGAGGATACCTAGAAGGCGATTCCGCCAGATGAGATTATTTAATTCTCTCTATATACCGGTATGGTATTGGTGGGGGGCTGTGAGCGACTTACATAGTCGAATGTGTTGGGGTCGGTGGTGGGATCGTCCTGGAGGAATATGCCGGGGACCGTTGAGAAGTGGAAGTGGAAGCTGGAAGGCTGGTGGTCTGTGGTTGGGTTTGGGTTGGCCATGTTGTGGGAGCGGGAATGCCTGGTGAGTGCGGGGAGTTAACTTGGGCAGTAATGAAGGTATAAATTGAAGTCTAGAATTTCGTCTGATGTTCCAGGGGTCCAGAATCTCAGTAGACTAACTGGAGAAGTAGACTTTGTCCGGGAGATCGCGGCTCTGTGCTTAGCGGCCCTGGCGGACTTCCAACACATACTTTACGAGGTAAAATCTTTTGTACAATTTACGATTGGGTAGAATCAATAGATAATAACAGTATAAATAGTCACGAATTCCACAGATCTATTAGTGGACTCGAGTAACTCGAAATATGCTCGACAAAAATGCATGAACGAACAACGATACCACATAGGTATAGGAAACTTCGCTAAGACTTCACAACCAACCCACTAGAGTATATCGAACCAACCAAAACATAAGAGAACTGCAATTCGATCAAATTTTTATCGCCCACCGCTGGGGAGGTTTCACAAGAAACCCATTCCCTTCCTAGATTGCATATAAAGCTTGGAAGAGAACACTGCAACACGACCAAGGAAAGAGACTGAGGCTGCCACTGACGAAGTAGCTAATGAGTCTCTCCAGAAAGAAAACAAGGCCGCGGCCTTGCGGACAATTGTGCTTGCGCATTCTAGGAGAGGATAGTCTGCAACTCCAGATCTCTGCACATTCAATGTACCGCGACTGCCAACCGGCAGTCTGTCAACCAAATCGCGGATGCTCTGGCGAACTTGTTGATCGCCGGATCTTTGTCTGGTGGACTGTGGTCTGGTGAATTGTTGCGCAGGCGTGTGTTGTTGCACAGATTGGCTGCGCTTATCTCTATAGAGATCTGGTACATTCAGCAAGCCTCCGTTTGTTGTAACAAGCGATTGCGTGTTCTGTGCGGCGGCTCTATTGTCGCGTGTACGCGAAACGAATGGTTGTATAGATAGCATGCGCGATACATTCGTCTTGAGCATATCTACCGCTTGTCTCTGCGTAAACTGGTCGCGGAAGCCGGTGCCTCTGTTGTGGTTTGTAGGTGAAACGCATGGTTGTACCGGTAGCGTGCGTGATACATTCGGTTTGCGCATATCTACCGGTTGTCTCACCGTGACCTGGTCGCGGCCGCCGGCTGGTGCCAACCGTTGGGTAGGAGACAGATCCGGATGCGGTACCCGGGTAGGTCGCGTCGGTGGTCTTAGTGGATCGACATTCGTAGAGCCTGCCGTGCTATGGACAGAGCGTTGTAGCGACGACTTGGTCGCCAGTATTCTCTCATGGTTGGTGCGCAAGTGGGCTAGCGTGCTGGAGTCGGCACGTGAAGCATTAACATTGAGCTGAGAAGTTGCTGCCGCAGCAGCAGCAGCCTTCTCAAGGCAGTTACACTGTTTCATGTTTGTTAATAAAATGTTATATGATTGCAAGGTGCACAATGGCTTACCCTTTTGTGCTGCTTGCGATGTTTCTCGCAGACTCCATACTTCCTAGCCTTGATGTAGTTCTCTCTCTGAGCCCTTGACCTCGGCTTCTGCTTCTTTGGCACATTGGTAGTCGTGTTCATGTTGAGATCCAACACCATCTGCATTGAGCCAGCCCCAGGCTCCGATGCAGAAACGGGCGAAGATGAGTTTTGCGAATCGGAGACAGGAGGGGTAGTAGAGGTTGTGGAGGAACGCTCATATTGCGTCACATCGAGGGAGGACTCAGACCAGTTAGGAGAGGAAAGAAAGTTATTTGATGGAGTGTCCTGGAAGCGCTGCAAGTGTAAAGCAATTGAAGCATCCCGTCGCTTCTCCTTTTGCGAGAAGCAACGGGTGTCCAGAGCCGCCTGCGACTCGACCATGTACCGGAAAGAAGAGGGTGTCCCAAAGTCCTGTTCCTCAGGAAGCCAAGCGCTCTCGAAACCAGCGTCGACAAACTGGTCTTGAGATGTTGGCTGCAGAACCGCATTGGGGTCAATGAACGATTGGAAGTCCAACGCAGACGGGTCCAGCCCTTCTACTGGAGCTTCATAGCCCGTGTACTCGGGGAACATGGCCTGCGAGTACATAGCGGGGTCCGATTCCCAGTTCAGAAAGTCAGTATCGGTGAACGACTGGTCGAGGTCGCGCGGAGATATAGATTGCACGGAGGTGGGATTGCTGTCTAGATACTCCGAGGGGAGCTGGAACAGGCTGTCGAACTCGAGCCACTCATCCTGGTGGCTGGAGAAGTCGATTGGGTAGAGCAAATGGTCTGCAGACATGGTACAGAAAATTTCAGGGTTCACAACTTGGAATTGTATATTGTCTGGCGCAATTGAAGTGTAGGCCTGAGGCTGATAATCGATAGCGGGGCGGATGCTCAAAGTTTGGAAAGTGAGCTTCGATATCAGTCACAATGGCCGCGCTTTGACAGGGATAATAGAGATGCAAAGCTGCACGGAAATAACACTCGCTCACTCGGAGAAGAAGTGATGATGGGAAATAATAAAAAGACGAAGCTCGACATCCAGGGCCGGGGGATGCCTTAGAGGCTCAGACCTCTCAGCCTTCATTATAGCGCCATGCCCTTTTTGGGACCCCGACGGAACGCTATTCCGCATTGGGACCCCGACCGCTGGCACAGGGTGTGTGGCTGATGTCGCAGTTGCAACGGTGGCTCATTATGAGTCAATCGTGGAGAGGCAGCACTGTTTTCTTTCATAATAATGCAGAATTCACTCAGGGCAGCGACTCGTGACAATAATTAGGATCATCGTCGAATTCTGGTCGACCCGTTGACACTGGACGCTGACATCATGGTCCCTTTTTCGGTTGTGTACTGGGTGCCTCGCCCATGATTTATAAAGAATCGAATTTGTATGGTCAATCGGTCTTCACCGTCAGAGCATTTTTAAAAGCTGCAACGGTCGGCGCCCAGTTCGGCGCCTGGTTTCCCACAAACCCAGAGAGCGTGTCTGCCAATCATACGGCCAATTCAACAAGAATTCAGGCCTTAAAAAATTATTTGCCTACCATTTGAATGCTTCGAGGCCGTGCGTTAAGCGCTGGGTCACGCCTGGTCCCCGGATTTGCCCCAGCGGCTCAGCCCCTGGCGAGTCGACCGAAACATCGTATGATGTCTTTAGCTTCCATCTGATAAGGATCGAACGCTTGTTTTAAGATATGCATAAATGCTCGAGCGTCTAACGCAGGCGCTTGGTTAACTAAGTGGCGGGTATCCGATATCTTAAGAATACGATTCCGTGCTTAATCTTGACAGTACAGATCAGTCACCACAAAGTCGAGTGTTTTCATCTTTATCGTATTGGGAATCTAATCACTAACGCCATGATGTTGAAGAGAAAACGACCGTAAGACTAAAGACTAGTAAAGTACAACTCCCAAGAAAATATAGCACCCAGCTCCATCGATTCATCGGAGTTTTGAGACTTTTAAACAAGGTATATCAACAGCAACAACTCCGCTCAACAACGATTAACTATCAATTTATGCCTGCATGGCCTCCTTGGGGATTTCCTTCGCCGTTCCGGAAAGATCTGTAGCCGGTGTGATTCTCTTCGATTGGTAGTTCTTGATGGCGGCTGTGACGGCGTCTTCGGCAAGGAGGGAGCAGTGCACTAAAAGATGTCGACATTAGCGAACAAACTATATCGTCGGAAGATTTCCATAGGAGACTCACATTTGACAGGTGGTAAGCAGAGCTCGGAGGCGATATCTGTGTTAGAGATCTTGGCAGCTTCTTCCACTAATCGACAAGTCAGTCATCAATTCTTACACATATCGGAAAGCCCGGAAAACACGCACAGGTCTTGCCCTTCAACAGCGTGGTCAGATAGCTTGAGCTAGCAATGGCTGAACCACAGCCGAAGGTCTTGAAACGGGTCTCGGTGATTTTTCCAGTCGCCTCATCAACCTGGATGTCGAGTCGGATAACATCGCCACAGGCAGGGGCGCCGACGAGACCGGTGCCCACATCGATGGACTTGCGGTTCAGAGCGCCAACATTGCGGGGGTTCGAGTAGTGATCGATCAGTTTGAGGATGTTAGCCTTCAGAACATAACCGAGGGAAAGGGGCGTGGACACATATCTTTCTCGTGGTAGGCCCTGACCATGGAAGGGGGGACGATGTTGCGACCGGCGATGCCAGGGCGGATCGCGCTGGTCATACGAAGAGCAGTTCTGATGGATTGCATTTTTGTAGTTTGATAGAGATGGGTTGATGAATACCAGTGAGGGGAGATGTATTATGATGGAGGCAGAGGAGTTGACGTCGGTTCTTATCAGATCCGCGTAAATTTGTGGCGACTCTGCTTAGAAACAGGTCAGGTGAGACGATTGTTCTGGAACAGGCATGGCGCCGGTTGATGTAATGAGCGGAGGCCAATGATATCACTCCAATTTCCCGACCTTGCCCGCTTGGCGCTCCGAAGTCCGATCTCCGAGGTGGGAGGTCCGCGGGCAACTGCTCACTTCACATACTCTCGTCTCGTATTCACGGGCCATGGATTATGGATCATGGGTGGAAGGTGAAACGACACCCTGTGTCGAATCTGCAGTGCAACAAGTTGGGTTGGGGGCCAGGAGGTTTTGGTATAGTTGTTTCAGCCGGAGAGCCTGCAAGACTGCAACCGTCCCAGAAATGCGGACCGTCCCGGCTTTCAGGTCAAGAACCTGAAGGCCTGGACTTCTGGCATTGATGTTATTGTCAATAACCAACTGCGTTGACAATTGCTTCGTTTTCAGAAGCCCCGGCTGCTCGACCGCGCATGTACCTGGGAGTTAGAGGTTTTCGAGACAGCAAACGAGGCTGAGACTTGCGTGTATCTGGAAATGAGGGTCTCACAGCAAACGAGGCTGTGGGAGTTCGCGCCTTTGTTTGTTCGTATTTAGTTTGCCGGTTTGTGTACCCCTGCATGGGGGCCGCAGGAACGGCCCCAGGCCGTCCTGACTAGACTGGACAAACTGCAAAAACCCTTGTTATCCGTCACGGTTGGCGCGGTCTGTGCTAAGATTCACACAGCTGACACGGCTGGGGTTGGGTTACAGGGTCCAAAATATGTCGCGTCTTTGTGCCAGAGACTTGTCTAGTCGATAAATAGGGGGTGAGGCCCGACTGCCATCATGTCTTCTCTCCAGGAGGTTTGGAGCCGGATAGCGGTACTCAATGCCATCGAAAATGTTTCTCTTCATTGCATTTATCACTCTGCTGTCTTTTGTTCTTGTCCATGCGAGTAGCCCAAGCTTAAGCCCTCGCTATCAAGTGCTGGATGCCCCAGAGCCGAAGCGCTTGTCTGCAGGGACACTCTCGTCGAAGCTCAAGGCCCGAGCAGAGACTACAGCTCCTTTATTCCAACGAAAGAGGAGTTTTGACTATGCTGCCGAGGATGTGGAGGAAGAATCGGTCTTCTCAACGACCCTCGACGTGGAATCACGATGGCCTATACTTGCATTGGAGGAGTTGGATGGCGAGTTCGACAATATTGTCTGCACAGAGTCCAAGATACACTTCAATCTTATGTCTGCAGCTGCTGAGGAGAGGTTCAATACGGAAATCAAGGGCATGCATGATTTTGTCGTCGTCACCTCCCATGACGGCTGCGATCTCGAGGGGGACCGGTCTGCGCATCGGTGTGTTCAACTAGTACGACTAAGGATAGAGTACATCAAAATACTAATGATCCGCCAGAGTAACAGATGTCCGCATTGATCCCGCACACCACATGGGTACTCTCGATATAGTGCCAATGAACTGGCACGAGGCATTCTCCACGACAAGAGTGTCCTTCTCACGCAGACATCCATCAGAGATCCAAAAACGTGTCGCCACTCCAGTCAAAAGAGAGGAGACCCCGTCGCCTACGCAATCGTTCCCTGCAGCCCCTTCTGATGTTGATGGACTCAACTCGTCAGCAAATGCGGTCTTTAATGTGCGTCACACCGGCCTAGAGATCTATCCGATAGATGCGCCACTCGTCGACAACGTCGTGTAAGTATGAGGGTCTAAATATACTCAGGACATATCAACTGACCTGAACAGACCGGATCTCCCAGTCGTTGTACGCTGCAAAACGTGCGCCATTCGGGGTGACATCCGACTCTCCCAAGGCCAGTTCAACGTAGGACAGAATGCCACCGCCGAAGAAGACGACGATTTGGAGTTAGACGAGGCGATCGGGTTTTTCACAAACAGTAGCGTTGAACTTCTGGTCAAACGGATGTTTTCACAGATTGAGCTGGAGTTTGAGCTCGAGTCTGAGGGTCCTCTGATCGAGTTCAGTGTACCGCTTCCTACTATCCCTCTTGTACCTTTCCAGGTAGGTTTCATTGTCACATACTATGCACCAATATTGGGTGGTTGTTAACTCTTTTAACCTAGATTGCAGGTGTTCTCACTTTTGGACCTCAGATAGTGCCTAATATCATCATCTCGGCAGACATCGAGGGAGATGTCGGGTTCTCCTATGGCTTCAACGCAACAGTAAAACTGCCTAATCACTTCTAGGTCCTTGGGTTACTAACGATCGCAGGTCCCTGACGACTCCAGAATCCATATAAAAATCCCCGAATTCAACGAATCCTCAATAACCGGCTTGTGAGTACACAACACACCTGCATATCCAGAAGCGAGCCTAACTAACGACACCGAAACCTACCAGCTCGGACACAAAATTCAACCAAATCCCCTTCTCAGCCTCAACAACCATATCCTCCATGGCACTGGGCATCTCATTCCAACCCCAAATTTTGCTAGGCATAAACACAGGTCTCGATGCCCTAAACGTCAATATCGACGGCGGAATTGGGGCGTTCGTTAGCATGCCGAGCCTGTCGCTGAATGTTTCCCATGCTACCGGTGTCGATGAGAATTGCGATCCCGTGGCAGCTGATTCTGATTCTGGTGCTGATTCTGGTGACGTCGGTAACGCAACACACCTCGTTCCCTCTGTGGAACTGGATGTGGGTGTTATTGCGAGCTACGATGTGCGGTTTATGGACTTTAACGATACGCGCGGGGTGGCGCCGGTTCTGGCGAGTACGGCTTGGGATCTTCCGACGGCTTGCGTGGGCTTTGAGCCTGAGGAGCGAGCGAAAGAGACTGGAAAAGCTGGTTCGGCTGAGGGGGAGCGTGAAGCTGATGGTGATAACGGTGGTGGGAACGGGGCGGTCCGGGTTGGTGGAGAGGGCGCTGGGATAATGCTGTTGAGTTCTATTGCGTTTGTCACTGTTGCTGTCGGGTTCTGTGGATGGGGATGAAGAAAAAAGACTTATACAGGCATATAACTAAAGGTACTATAGCTCGAAAGATACTCTAGGTGATGCAGGGGTGAATTTGCGAGTATGAAGGCTTTACCGCTTACTACTACTCTGCCACCTGTTTTAATTCACTGGACTTCTGTTACAATCTAAACTAAATCATTTCAAGAAAGTTGCTCTTAGACTCCTTTTAGTTCTTCGCTCGTCAGTATCTGAAACCAACAAAGGGAGGGAACAGACCATAACAAAGATACTGAATAATGACAAGGTAGGATAAAGGATTCATTGTCAAGTCTTCTCAATTTACTATTATTAGTTCTTCATGAGGTTGGCTACTTAATAATGGTGTCCTGTCATCAGCATACCCCAGGTTTCCTGGTGGGTTGATTCCTAAATCAACTACAATATACAACACGATCCAGATGCCTCAACTACGATCCACGCCCGCGAAATCTCTCTTAGACGGACTACCCATACGCCGGAAACGAGCTCGCAAAGATGCATCAGCAGATGGAAACCCCGAATATCAACGTTATGAAAAGAAACAAAAGCGTATTCTCGCAGCATACCCACCGCAAATGCAAGACCAAGTGTCGAAGCTAGTCAGCGATATCCTCGCTTCGATATACTACGACATCAACTACGTCTGTATTCTCCGCGGTAATGTCAGACTGGACCCCACCGCTGAAACTGTAGCCCAGTACCGGCTGCAGTTCCGTGAGAGTAGTGACCTGCTTGACCGGGTCGTTGGGCGGTTTATAAACCGCGATACTGATACTAATCTTCACGACGGCTCCGGCCCCAAAGTTTACTTCGATCCAAGGGGAACAATCCGACGTCTAGAAGAGTTTGTCACGATATTTGGCTGGAAGATGCTCACGATCTGCATGACAGCAGAGGGATTCCGGCGTGCCTGTCGGGAAATCCGCCACAGCGTGATCTGGGCAGAATTCCTAGAGAAAATGCGAGAGAACCAATGGAGCATAGAAGTGTTCGCGCGGTCCCGTAATCTGGACTGGCGTGGGCAGCTGCTGAAATATGCCCATTTGGAGCTCATACCGGAGCTTGATTCCGAGCTGCGACCTGTTCGGAAGATGTGGGGGCAGCATCCGCATCATGTCGTGCAGACTCTGGATAAGAAGGTGCGGCGGCCGATGTTTGAAGGGACGCCCCAGGCTCATATCGATGAATCAGTTTTCGATCCAAGAAACTGGGAGGAGGATGGGAGGCTTGAAGACCCGACGACCCGAATACCACATGATGGGGATTGTGATCTCTGCGGGTCTAAGGATATCTGCGACTGTGTCCTTGATTTCTCGGCTGGGAGCCTGATTGAGCTAGTTGATCGGCCATTAACTGGTACTGGGGTACGGGCGTTGACGAGCTTCAAGAAGGGCGATATCCTGGGTCAATTTGTTGGAGAGCTTCATCATCCTGACTACGACGGTGACCATGTCTATTCGCTGATGCATGCATCGAAGACTGACCCGGAGTACTTTCTTGCGATCATCTCGCCGCGCAAATATGGAAATTGGACGCGGTATATTGCGCATTCTTGCCGGGCGTCGACGAAGTTCAACTATCGGACTGTTGGGAGGAGAACGGTCATGACGGTGGAGGCGAGACGTGATATTGCGCCCTTTGAGGATCTCACGATCAACTATGGGAGTGATTACTGGGCCCATCGGGAGTGCATGTGTGGAGAGGCAAACTGTGTTAGTAGGCAGAGAAGTAGACAATAAGACGGAATAGAACGAATTAATGATGTTGATCGTGATGTTGTAGTGTAGACCCCGCATTTCGGCAGCCGGACCAAGTGAGGAGATTCCCCGCAATCTCTCCCTTACATTGACCTCTAGACCTCTAGCCCTTCTCTCCTCCTCTTCCAACACGTTCTTGTCCATTGGCATGGTAGGGAAATACCTACTAAGCCCTATAGTACTCCTAATATTACCACTGTCTTCAGCCCGTCACTATCGGACGCGAACATCTGCCGAATTGCGGAGTATAACATTCCTTGTGGCACACAACAACACACCAGACCTGCAGAGGCCACTGTTCATATCGAGGCCGTCTGAGACCGGATATTGTTCAAACTCCGTGGAATATACAATGCTATGGAACATACTATCAATCAATAACGCCCATGTCNCGCTCAGCCATGTTTTGCTCCACTGCTATCCTCCGGGGAAGACTCCCGAGGATAGCCACCTTTGGACCACTCTCGCGGGCTCTCTTAGCAACTAGGCGCGGTCTACTTACTCAAAGCTATGCGCGTGGTCCGACAGAGGTACAAATGACCTCGGTTCTCAATGCGAACTCTTTGTTCATACCGCTGACGCAGTCTATAGCCGCCGCTATTCGAATCTACGATAGGAGAGCATTTTGCCAGTATCGTCGATAATTATGGGGACAGAACAGCGTTGGTTGCCTTCCACTCGTTTCTTTGTTACACGGCGTTTCTGTCAAAATGCACTCGGTACTCTAAGCTAACGAGACCAGGGTCATCTCCAAGCACCAGAATGATAGAGCCACCTACCTCGACCTTGACGCTCGAAGTAATGCACTGGCGCGAGGGTTGGAATCTGTGGGAGTCCGGAAAGGAGACCGCGTTGGAGTTATGTTGGGGAATTCAATGGAGCATGCAACTGTATGTTGCGGTATTGTATCAGTTGGAAAAATGCTTACGAGCCCTATAGGTGACATATGCTCTGTTCAAGCTTGGTGCTATCTTGGTAGGTGATATGCAGCTTCAACTTCTATGAATTCATCTAACGTAACAAGGTACCAATTAACCCGTCTTTCAATGCGACCCAAGTAGTCGCGGCTCTGAGCCACCTTGGGACAAGCCATATGATCATCAGCTCTGAATCAAACCTCCCCCGGAGAGAACCACGCAGCAACATACCTCTCCTCAAACACCTCGTCCAAGACCTCAAAAAGTCAAAGCTCGAGTCCGCTCTCGTCCCAACACTACAGAATATAATCCTCGTGGAGAACTCCACTGGGCGCGTCGACACCTCAGCCTTCAAAAGCCTAACTCCCTACACCTCCATCACATCCTCCAACACTGCAGACGGACAGGCCCTGCCTCCTCAAAACCTCTCCCCGTCAGAAGTCGTAAACATCCAGTTCACATCCGGCACAACCGCAATGCCCAAAGCAGCCTGTCTCACGCACCGCTCTATCCTCAACAACGGCGCCCAAATCGGCGACAGAATGCGCCTAACAGCACACGACACCGTCTGCTGTCCCCCACCCCTCTTCCACTGCTTCGGCTCCGTCCTAGGCTACATGGCCACAGCAACCCACGGCTCCGCTATCGTCTTCCCAACCGAGGCCTTCAACGCCCGCGCAACCCTCACGGCTGTTCAGGAGGAGAAATGCACAGCCCTCTACGGCGTTCCCACAATGTTCCTCGAGGAACTCGGTCTCCTTGAATCGGGCGAAATCCCATACGAAGGGTTCCAGCATCTCCGCACCGGAATCGCAGCGGGGAGCAGCATCCCCTCCGAACTCATGAAAAAGCTACACAAGGTGCTCAACCTCACAGAACTGACCATCTGCTATGGCATGACAGAGACAAGCCCCGTCTCTGCGATGACCACGACAGATGACCCCCTCGATAAACGCATCAACACTGTCGGCCGCCTCATGCCCCATGTCGAGGCAAAGGTCGTTGACCCCTCGGACCATAATAATATCCTGCCCATCAATACCCGCGGTGAACTCGCTGTGTCCGGATATCTCCTGATGAAGGAATACTGGGGCGACCCCGTCAAGACGGATCTGGTTATGCTCCGTGATAAAGATGGGAAAGTCTGGATGCATGTATGTCCTCCTCATCCACTCTATCTCTCACTCACTACTATGCACCCAGCCAAGCTAATAAGCAACCATCTAGACCGGCGACGAAGCATCTCTTTCCCCGGACGGATACATCAGCATAACAGGCCGAATCAAGGACCTTATCATCCGCGGCGGAGAAAACATCCACCCGCTCGAGATCGAGAACTGTTTACTGACGTTCCCCGGTGTCGCGGACGTCTCAATCGTCGGTGTGCCCGATGAACGCTACGGGGAGGTTGTGGCCGCGTTTATTATCGCCAAGGAACATCAGGAGGATGAGGCTGCTACAGGAAATGAGATTAGAGAGTTTGTTAGGGAGAAGTTGAGTTCACATCTTGGTATGTCTTTCTCTCTCTCTTGTCCCATGTTCTGAGTGTTTGCTTGGGTGGGTTGCTGACGCTGGAACAGTCCCGAAGTACATATTCTTCCTTGAGCCGACGGATGCGCTTCCGAAGACGGCGAGTGGGAAGATTCAGAAGTTCAAACTCAGGGAAACAGCGGTGAAGCTCTTGGGAGGGCATCATTAGGCGTATTCTGGGGTTCTTGGATTGGAATTATCGCGCGGTCTACTACGTATAAGAGTATATACGACATTGTCGCTCTGTGAGCCATGAAGGGTCGTGAGATCATGTACATTTCACATGGCGTATAACAATACGTTATAGCCGATGTTGAACTTCGGAAACCTTTGGTATATTTCGGGAATTTTCAACCTGCCCGATAGACAATTGACCTAGCAAGACTTTCAAAGCATCTGGTCTCAAAGGCATCATAGAACTGAGTCTGCAGTGCAAAAGCTGGGTATATGTATGCGCAATCCTTATCGAAGCAGGTGGGTCTGGTCATTGGAGAACAATGCCTCATTTCGATACTTCTCCATCGTCTGAGCAAAGGGTTGTATCAGAGACGCCTTTGCACCCTTTGTTCGTGGCTGCCGGTCTGAATTCACCAGCTGTATCAACAGGGGATGTGGCAGAGATCGAGGTGGCAGATGGCCCTGTTCGGCGCGAGAGTGGTCCGGAGTTATTCCCCATCCAAAACGCACAGGGCCCAGTGACGAACGCGTGGCTAAGCCAACAAGGGGGTTGTTCGCAGAACGCAGACTTCATGCCAAATCGGGGTGTTAGTGAGCCAGAAGATAAGTACAGATCCAAGGATCAGACCCGTAACTATCAGAAATCCTGAATTCCAGTCTCCCCCTGCAAGCGCGCTCTCACATCACCCTCGCCCTCGACCACCCACTCCGGCTCCTCATCGTCGAAATACCGCTCCTGCTCTTCCTGCAAATCATCAAATTCCGCATTCTCATCCACAACCGTATAATCAAAGTCTGTATCCTCCCCTCTGAGAAATCGCATCGTCATCTCCCATCGCCACGCCTTCTCCCCCTCCTCCTTGCTTCCAGGTATCTCATCGCGATCCTCCGCCAGGATCTCCCCATTCGGACCACGGGCATAAGTAAACATCGCGTGGGGATCAGGGTGATTCAACGCGTCCATTTTCGCCTCAGATCGGAGCAGATCTGCCTGTAGGACACCAGAGAATCCTTTTGCGCGACCCTCAGCTTCGCGCTCCGCGGGTGTCTGGAATCGGCGGATCAGGCGGTCGTAGAGTAACGGGTCTGCATGGGGTATTAGCTCTCTCCTACGGATAGGATGACCTGGCAGTCGATATCAAAAAAAAAACGGCATTATATTTGAAATACGATCAGCCAGGAAGATGGTGAGATAGAGCGCGCGGACCGGCTAGCTCGAGGTCTGCAGAGAAATACTCTGGATGGAGGTCTAGATAGCGCTTGCGGCGGTTTTTGATCTGAGTTGCGCGGGGAATCGCGGAAAGGGATGGGGCTTTGGCATCTTCTCCGATAGATAGTTGATCGTTCTGGACGCCAGTGCCCATTGGAAAGAGAGGCATAATGGTGTCGGTGGTGGTGGTTTGATTAATGGGTGGGTTTGAGTTGTCGATGTCGATGATGCAAATGGGGAAGGAAGTTAGTCGAGTCGGAAGCGGGCGGCAAATTTGCTGCTTTTCAACTCCGCTCACAGCATCAATTACACGAGTCAGACTGGAATAAAGACAGGAGTCTGGACTGGTATTTTTGTCTGCACCTACTCTTAGTATGGTGGTTGTCTACTAGCTGCTAATTGAAAAGGACATGTAAGAGCTCTCCTGTTTGTTTCATGTCTCTGCTTGGCACTATAGCTTGACAGCTCTTCTATGGACACTAAATTTTAGAACTGACAACTGTTAGGAAAACTCCTGAGCTTGATCGAATTTGAATCGAAGCCATGGCCCCGTTTAGGAGCATTTACCAGCAAGATACGACCAGGCAGCTGGCGGTCGGTGCGGCCCTCTTGGTCCTTACGGCATTCTACTCGGTCGTTTTTCTGTTGACTCTGGCTCCTGTATATGGGTCGGCCGCGTCCCATCTCTTTCACGGCTACGGAGTCGGAATCGCAGGTGTAGCGGGCTGGTTTGCGAAGAACATTGTCCATAATTTGTCCGGCCGGAACGCTGTCTATGCTGTTCCCGTCCTGGCCTTTTGGCTGCCTGTACTACAGTACTTCGTCACTCAACAGACCTCGGCGCTCGGGAACCCTGCTGGCCCCATCATTACAGAGATATTTGGTTTATATCCTCTAGTCTTTATTTCCGTGGCCAGCGCTGGTAAGCTGGTGCAGTCCGGTCTGGACCTCAGTCGACACGGTGATCTAGTGGCAGAGCACATTCCCCTGCTCGGCTCCTACGTCGTCTTTTCTGCTGGCGAGCATCTGGTCAAAGCATTCCTCTCCAAGTTCATTGGATCGACCGTCTTGCTCAGTCGCGCTGGTCTTCAGATCTTGGTCCCGATTCTATATGCTGCTGCAGTCCCATCCAAGCTTCTTCTCTTGGCTATTCCATCTCTTCTCTTCTCTCTCACCTCCAACGAGCACTTGCCATTGGGATATACAACTAGATCTCTCAACTCTGCTCTTGTCGAGGAAGGCTTTGCCCTCTTGGACCGCCAGGATTCCACGACTGGCTATGTCTCCGTTTTGGACAATCTCGAGGAAGGCTTCCGCGTTATGAGGTGCGATCACAGTCTCCTCGGAGGTCAATGGGTCAAGAAGCGCCACAACTACAACCCTCCGGCCGTCAAAGACCCCATTTACGCAGTGTTTACCATGCTAGAGGCCGTCCGCCTTGTTGAGACAGCCCACGGTACTCCCCGCGTAGACGCCGGTAGCAATGCCCTCGTCATGTAACTCCCCCCACTATTCCAGTTAACACTCAAGAAAGCACCAGCTCACCTCAATCCAGTGGTCTCGGAATCGGAACGACACCGGGCGCGTTGATCAGCCATGGCATTGACACCACAATCGTCGAGATTGACTCCGTCGTCCACAAGTTCGCGGGCCAATACTTCGGTCTGCCGTCCAACCACACCGCCGTCATCGATGATGCCCGTGCCTTCATCCAAAAGAGCCAAAAATCCTCTCCCCCGAAGCAATATGACTATATCGTCCACGACGTCTTCACTGGGGGTGCTGAGCCCGTCGAGCTCTTCACGTACGAGTTCATCAGCGGTCTCTACGCCCTTTTGAAGGACGACGGAGTCATTGCCATCGTACGCACTCTCTTCCCGTGTAAAAAAAAGCAAACACTAACCGAACCCCAACAGAACTATGCCGGCGACATCAGCCTCTACCCAACGGGCCTCTCCATCCGAACTATAAAATCCATCTTCCCAACCTGCCGCCTCTACCGCGAAGAAACCGACTCCGAAATTGGAATGGACTTCACAAACATGGTCATCTTCTGCACCAAAGACCCGCTGACCCCGCTGACGTTCCGAGACCCCGTTCCGGCTGATTTCCTGGGCAGTCGGTTCCGCGCCCGATATCTCGTCCCGAGGCAAGAGGTTGATGCGGCGAGGTTTGAGTATGTGGAGAAGGGTGGTAAGAGAATTTTGTATGATAAGGGCGTTGACGCATTGCATAAGTTTCAGGATCGGACAGCATTGGAGCATTGGAAGATTATGAGGACTGTGTTGCCGGATAGAGTTTGGGAGGGTTGGTAAGTATTTGAATATATATATAAATATATATTTCTCTCGATAGATAGATAGGGAGACGACGATCGAGAAGATGTTGTGGTGAATAAATCGATATGATGGGTTGGCGATTGGGTTAACAGGCTCAACTTTGCCTGTTTCAATATATATAAAACTTCATGTTTAAGCTAATAGTGTTATAGTGTGGCAATAAAAGCGAGTTTTTCATATAAAATCACATCACGTTAATAAGATTTCATATACTATATATATCACAAGGCACAATAAATTATTCTAAGTATTTCGAATTGGAAGATTATGATTATCACTGACAAAATGCGGCAGACTTAAATGACATAGGTATCACCCCTTCCCATGACAATGTACTAGAAAAGGTATCTACGCTAACCATAATCAAAAGGAAAAAGATACGTACTGGGGGTATGTACTGAATGAGTGAAAATGTACGGGCTGCCATATCCCTGTGCCATTTGCACGGGGTGGCGCCGGCTACAGGAGAGCGAGTCACTTGCAATGGAGATGAGAAACGGAACCAAACCAACTGAGTCCAACTCCTTCCGACGTACATCCAACATAGGGAAGCGAAATTGCAGAGAGATTGTTCGATCCGATTCGCATGCGTTATACCGACGGGCTTCCGCGGGGACTGCCTCCGGGTTTCTTAACTAGACCTGCAAAGAAGTTCGCCAGTGCTTGGTTGTGTGCTTTCTCGTCTCCTGGCGAGGAAACGGGATCCTTCCGTTGGGATCGACTGGCTTCTCGGTCCTACAGTTGGCGATGTGTATTAGTACCCTTCCCCACTAAGTAAGATGGCTTTGATAGAGTGTACCTTGATTTTTTGGAGCATATCATCCGCATCGACCTGAATACCACCCATGTTGAACTGCACGGGCCCAATATGTTCGTTAACCCGGCTGTTATCCTCTAGTGGAGACATTTCCAGCTGAGGTGCCTTCTTGGCTGCCCGGTCCTTCTCATCCTCAATCTTCAACTGCTCCAAAACCTCTAGCTGCTTGGTGAGGAAGCCCTGCATATCAGTTGTATCAACCTCGATTTTGTTCCCGCCTTGTTGATTTCCCGGATATGCGATCGAGGTGCTCCGCTTGGGGTCTTTGATGGCCTGTTCGTATATCTTTACGGCGCTCGTCCCGTCATCTTCTTCGGCGGTACCCTCCTCCTGGGCTTCGTCATTCCCGTTGGTAAGCGGCTCAGGTGGGTCTTGAATCTCGATAGACCAAGCGGTTGATATGCCCTCTAAATTGGATCCCTCTCGGATAACTCGAATCTTGGCCCATGAATCCCAATTCGTAGGTATTAAAATCTTGTCGCGTTCAATAAATTGAGCTTTGAGAGATAGCTTTTTGAGGAGGGAATGTATGCCGAGTGAGGAGTGTAGTACGCTGTGTAGGTTATTCGCCTGGAAAGGCTTCGTGTATATCAGGGACGCGCCATCTGTAGCCAGTTAGAGGTTGATTCAGGGTTGCCTTGCCCGGGAACCGTACGTTTTACCAGTAACGTTCTCATAAATTGGTGAATGAAGTCGAATTCCTCCTCATGCCAGCCATGTTCTCGTTCCAACTTCTCCATCTTGTCAGTCTATTTGAAGGCATTAATGTCAGCAATTGTTCCCCGCAACTAGGCCGCAACTAGGTATTGAAGAATACGTACTCCTTGGCAAACCACACACAGGGGTACGCCCAGTCCTTCAT
Source organism: Aspergillus sydowii CBS 593.65 (assembly GCF_001890705.1). Classification (NCBI taxonomy): domain Eukaryota; kingdom Fungi; phylum Ascomycota; class Eurotiomycetes; order Eurotiales; family Aspergillaceae; genus Aspergillus; species Aspergillus sydowii. Next base: position 564,226 of record NW_024467866.1, read on the forward strand.
CCCATTCCCCGGGACCTATAACCACGGCTCCGGAGCTAGCTGCTTGTGATCCTGTTGAAGTGGCATCTATTCCCTTCTTCCGCTCCCTCCACTGTGTCATATTCTCTTCCATCACGACTTTGGTTTCGTCATCGAGCGAGATAAGAACGTGGCGCAAGAGGCGGACCCATTCTCTCAGTCGCCTTACCCACGTCCATGGATCGGACCAGTCAAGTAGGATAACAACAGAGGTTTCGGAAATGGACTGAGGCGTTAAAAGAGGTTTAAGGAGGTGTGCGAATGATAACGATGGTTCGGAGAGAAGGTAAGCGGAAACACGCGCCAACGTATCTTATAAGGAAGAAACAGTCTCAGTATCTAGTACCACTTCTAACTGGCCGGAGGTCGAGGTTGGGCGGAAAACCCCGCCTACTTACCTTCCTGGTCCGCATCCAACACGTCTAGATACGTGTATCCCAAGGCAAACTGATTGGCCACTGGCGGCGATTTACCCTTCCGTTTCTCATTCGATGTGCTAGAATCCGAAGTATCTGCGGAATATGCTTCCAGAAACTCTCTCTGGCTTTCGGGTGTACCTCCTAAAAGACGCGGGAGGATTAGCAACGACCCGCAGTAAAGCTCAAAGGACGGGCGCACCTAATATCAAAAGGTTCTTCTCAGGTAATCGCTTGCCGGTTGCAGCACTATCCAGCATAGAAGACCAAATGTTCTTCTTCTGTCCATCTTTGCTGGACGGTCGACTGTTGTTTCCTGTGCTGGATCTTGTCCGCGGATTTTGACTTGATGTAGACATTTTCTGTCCAAAGCTGACCGCGCTCAGTCTGCACAGACCATTCCAAAGTATTTCTGGACAATGTATTCACGGCCCTAACGAATTTGACGCGTGGATCAAGGGTGGAAGGGTGGTGGGTGTCGGGGGAGAAGCGGAAGCGGAACAGGTCAGGGGACGTGTTTGAAGATTGAATGGCCTAAGATTGCGGTTTTTGTAGATCGGGACGGCGTAAACGTAGAATCCTGGCGGGGTTCGGGGTTCGTAGCGTTACACAGTGCATAACATTGAAATCAAAATGCTCAGCATGGCGACGGCGTAGTTGTTGTTCTATGTCCTCTCGCTCCTGGATCCACAACACTCCTTCATCCCCAAATATCTCTTTTGGGAAATCAAATCACGTGATGCGCGATACCAGCGATGTGACCAGCAGAAGCTCTCGACTGGACTTCTCCCTTCCCTCCAGATCTGCAAACAAAAGGCGCCATGAACAATATCCGCCAAGTCCAGGCGCTGAACAAGCGCGAGCTAGAGCATGCCATGTACGTATCTCTTTCCCCATTGTGATCTTAATTGCCTTTTGCTTACATTGCGCAATTTTTAGTCCTCCCGAAGCTTCCTGGCACGCCGACTATCGCGACACAGCCTACATCTATATCGGTGGTCTTCCTTTCGATCTCTCCGAGGGTGATATCGTGACTATTTTCTCTCAGTATGGCGAGCCAGTACACGTAAATCTAGTGCGCGACAAAGAGACGGGAAAGAGCCGAGGCTTTGCATTTCTCAAGTATGAAGATCAGCGCAGTACGGATCTCGCCGTTGACAATCTCGGCGGAGCGACTGTCCTTGGCAGGATGCTACGTGTGGACCATACGAGATACAAGAAGCGCGATGAAGAAGAGGATACAAACAACGTGGCTAAGCTAATGGGAGATACTGTTAACACAGAGGCCGACAGCGACACGGACGATGAGAGAAGGCGGCGAAAGAGGAAGGGCCAAAGTGAAGATAGGGAACCGCCTAGACGCCAACTGCTGAAAGAAGAGATCGAATTACAGGAGCTAATTCAGAATCATGACGAGGAGGATCCCATGAAGGAATTTCTCATTGAGGAGAAGCGGGAAGAAGTGGCTCGAGCACTGGAGGCAAGGAAAGAAAAGGAAAAGTCCTCGCGGCGGCGAGATTCCAGCCGAGAGAGATCAAGTCGCCATTCTCGTCATCACCACCGCCGCCACAGACGTGACGAGGACCGTTCGCGGTCTAGAGAGAGGAGCAGCCGTGACTATAAAGAGCGATCTCGACGGGATAGGTCTCACAGGGACAGGTCTGCAGAGCGATCTCGATCACCTGGATCCCGTCGGGAGCGGGATAGACATGATCGTCGTCGATAAGTGTTTCCAACCGCACGAATCAATTGAAAGCTTGCAATGACGTGCGCCATCATCGTTGCCTGGACTGGCTCGCAGGTCATCAGACCAGATGTCAAAGGATTTTAGACGGCCACCACCTGGTAGGGCCTGAATTGGACACCGTTGCCGCCATCTCTGACAAATATCCGTACCTTTTCCGAATATTCCTGCCTGGTTGTACCAGTGCGAGGCAGCTCCACCAGATATGACTCTGGACAACTCCCGCGTTATCAGTTCGTTTGATCACCTGGTTTCAGAATACATCTGAGGAATGTCCTTTCAACTTCCGCCTCCCAGAACTTTCTTCCAGCCCTCTCTTATGCAGTATCGTTTCCCCTCTTCGCCGTCACAGAGGACAAACTTCTCCCATCTCCCGTCTTCACCGGCGCTGACGACGAGTATGGTATTGTCATCGGACCAACCTATCACACCTTTCATAGGTCGTCCTAATACACTGCCCAAAGGTGGTGCATATGTTGAACCCGGGCCTTCTTCTCCCATTTCAAAATGCGCATTTGCGAATGAATAAATATCAGAAAACATCCTCGGGAGTAGCGGTATCTTTCCAAGAATACCCCACTTTTTATTCAATCGCTCCTCGTCCAATGATGATTGCTGCTGACTGTATGGACCATTGCGTGGATGTGGAAGGTCAAAGACGTGAAGGGTAGACTTGTCAGATGTCATGGCTAATAGGTTATTCGACGGTGAGACGGCAAGTGAGAAGACAACGGCGTGATCCATTCCGCGTCGTAGTTCGGCCATTTTCGCACAGTTGCTCGTCGCGAATATCCGTACCAAGGTGCCCTGGGATGATTAGTTAGCCAACAACTAATATCATATTGAAACAATTTGTGAACTTACCGCTTCGCTAGCTGTTGCAAGGACTTCTCCATCAGGACTCATAGTCATCGCGCGTAGTGGGGTACTGTGAGCAGGTATGATGCTAACATTCCCCGTTTCAATTTCGACAATTTGGACCTGTCCCGGGGACCGTCCGGGAAAGGCCAGCAGTTTCTGGCCCAGACATGCCAGTCCCAAGGGGTTATCCGTTGTTTCGAAAACCGAGAGCTTCTCGGGCGGGGTAGAGAACGCGAAAGTATGAATGCTATTAAGCAAAGCGACGACAATACGTGACTTTGATAACCGGACGCCTAGGACGGACGTGCGAAACTCCAGAGTGATGACGGCTTTCTGCTTCGCATCATCCCAGATAACCAGCTGCAGTGCTTTTGTGAGTAGAGGTCCTGAGGTCCAATCACAGGGCCAGCGCACCTTATTTTGCGGGAACTTAGGTCGTCTCCCGCCGCCGACGAGGGCGAGGTAGTTTGATTTACCGAGCATGACGGCGAGAGCTATACCGGCACCGAAATCTATGGACAGTCAGAGATCAGGGCATCCCGGAAAGAAGGGTAACTGCAACAAAGCACATACTTCTCGACACCTTGAGGTCGCATGGGTTGGCGTTGAGGACTTTCATGGGTCAGCAGTCATTTCGCGCGCGCATGAGATATATCTAATAGCTTGACCAACCGCAGAACCCTGTATCCAAACCGACGGAGAAGCAAGAGTTATCGGTATTGAAGGCCACCGATCGAGAGTGTGGGCCCTTGGATTCATCGATAAGCTGTCGCGTATCCATCCCGGCGGCCAGAATGCAGATTATCAAGATCAATAGAGCTTGACGACGGACGTAGAAAAGATAGGAAGCTGGAGGGAGCTCATGGGTTGGGAAGATCAACCGTTCCGCTGACCTTATCTGGACTTGTCGCCCACGGATCCACTGCTGCTCTCACTCCCACCTAAACCGTTTATGGCATCATTGACCTGCCGCTGAGTATACCACCGACCAGCTCTCCCAGACTACGGAGAAACCCCTTTGAATGAGTGATACTGTTCGGTTATTACATGCTGTATAGATGAGTCGGCTCTAGAGAACCTGGTTACCTTCGAAGTTAGTCCCTCTGGCATCCGTATGACGTCACGTGAATAACCGGCTGCCTTTTTGGGGCTTTCAGCTCTCTAGCATTATTAACATATCTGCTTGGCTACTCCCAATGTCAGAATTAACTGTTTGCCTAGCCCAGGGTGTCGGTATCACCACTCCTCTCTTGTTAACTGGTCTCTAAAAGATTAACATCACAAAGTTCTTCACCAGCCTTTTGAATGCGTCGCGGACCCCGTCAGATTCGGAATGGGGTCTCTCACATTTCTATGCTACAAAATTATAAGTCTATATTTCGTGATAATTTACAAGAGCAAGTTTAAATGTCTACTCAAGGTCGACTGCAGAGAGCAGATCGAGCGTATACTTCTGCGGCGCATTGCAGCCTCAGGCCGCGATTTGTGGTGGATGACCCGCAAGGGCCCACGACCGCGGTCCCGCGGAGAGAGGGCAGCATTTGGCTCCCCAATTTATTTACCCCTGAAAATAAGACCAGTCCCGTTTGTTAAGGAGTTCGTGAGGAATTGATCAGCCAGCTCAGCCGAAGAGACACATCGAACACCTGTGCGTCGTATTATGGGATTTTCTCTCTCCGCTTGTCGTCAGAAATCAACTGCCCCGTTTTTAATGAGCCTGACATCAAAGGTCACGGTGGCTTGAGAGCTTGACGGGATCTTTGGATCTTCTCATTTCTGGCCAAGCTTCGCTGGGTCTCACCAATAGTTGAGGCACCAGAGCTCTTGATTTGGGCGCCCACCTCCTGAGCTCGCTTCTGGTCTTTTCGTAGTTTAATTAACACGTATGTAGCCATTTCTCTCTATTTTTTATTTTTCTTATGTAGCACTGCTTGGATACACAGGTCTCGGATTGCCATCTTGAACATGTGTATTATAGATATCAATAAATAATACGGAATACAGCCTCCGGAGGCAGAACTCCGACTGTGATTGGTTCATTCCGAGCTCTGAAGAGAAAGGGGGAAACAGCTTGTGTACGAAGTGCGTATTGAATACCGTGGCCGCATATACTAAACCGCATTGGGGTCCCTTCCCCCCTAAACTGCCAGGTCAGTCAAGTCCCTCTAACAACGGACGCTCTCTCTCGACCTCTCTCGACCTCTCTCGACCTCTCTCTGCTGGTTCCAACTCGACTTCAGGAGTCCAGCAGTTCATTCCCTTTCTCATTTCTACTCCTTCTCCGTTTTTCGTCCCTTCCACTCGCTATCCTCGTTTTCTCCTCCGTTAATTCACATTTCCGACCATCGTTCTCTTCTTTACTCGCCTTTCCCCTTTCTAAGCCCATCATGTCGTCTGCGTATAACCCGGTATGTGAACTTCCCCTTTCTGGCCATGCGGCTTCAGAAAGATGATCCACCCCCAGTCCTTCTATTTTACCTCCTCAATTGCTAACTATTTTCAATTTAGGCTTCCGTTCGCACCCCCTCCTCGTCCTTTTCCAATCAGCATGGTTGTCGGAGACTAACGTTCGTTGCGCCTCTCTTAGATCAAGCTTCGCCGGAAGAAGAATGTCAAGAAGGGTATTCAGTTTTGCTTGATGGTCTGCGGTGCCAGTGGAACCGGTGCGTGATTAATCTGAGAAAAAAAAAGGACATCACAATCGTTTCAGAGTTAACGGATCAATTCGCGGCAGGACGCACAACTTTTGTCAACACGCTTTGCGGGAAGCAGGTTCTGGAGGGCAAGGATGCAGATGATGCTGCCAATGCTCACATTGAGGAGGGCGTTCGCATCAAGCCGGTGACAGTTGGTATGGCCTTTCAGGACGAGCCCGCGAAAGTTCAGGCTGATACGTTCTAATAGAACTCGAATTGGATGACGAGGGCACTCGGATCTCCCTAACCATCGTTGATACCCCGGGTTTCGGTGACCAGATTGACAATGAAGCCAGGCATGTGGTTACCGCCAAATTGGAAAAGACGTGGCGTTAAACTAACCGTTTCACAGCTTTGGTGAGATTGTGGGATACCTAGAACGCCAATACGACGATATTCTTGCCGAGGAATCACGAATTAAGCGAAACCCCCGCTTCAGGGATAACCGTGTCCACGTCCTCCTGTATTTCATCACACCAACCGGCCACGGGCTCCGTGAGTTGGACATTGAATTGATGAAGCGTCTCTCCCCACGTGTCAATGTTATCCCCGTTATCGGAAAGGCCGACTCGCTCACCCCTGCGGAACTTGCCGAGTCGAAAAAGCTCATCATGGAAGACATTGAGCACTACCGCATTCCTGTTTACAACTTCCCTTACGATATCGAGGAGGACGACGAGGACACCGTGGAAGAGAACGCTGAGCTCCGGGGATTGATGCCGTTTGCCATTGTTGGCTCGGATGACTTTGTGGAGATTGACAGCCGCAAAGTGCGAGCCAGGCAGTATCCCTGGGGTGTTGTCGAGGTTGAGAACCCCCGACACTCAGACTTTTTGGCCATCCGAAGCGCTTTGCTCCACAGCCATCTTGCAGATCTGAAGGAAATTACCCACGACTTCCTATACGAAAACTACCGTACCGAGAAGCTTAGCAAGAGTGTTGATGGTGCTGCTACGTACGTATACATTTTAAAGCTGCCTGTGCTGCGATAACTAACATTTTGAGAAGGAGCGCTGGCGATTCATCGATGAACCCCGAAGACCTGGCAACTCAGTCCGTCCGCCTGAAGGAAGAACAACTCCGCCGTGAGGAAGAGAAGCTGCGCGAGATTGAGCTCAAGGTACAGCGTGAGATTGCTGAAAAGCGCCAGGAGCTGTTGGCCCGCGAGAGTCAACTGAGGGAGATCGAGGCGCGCATGGCCCGCGAGGCAAGCCAGGAGCAAAGCGCCAACGGCGAGCAGTAATCTTTTAAGGTCAATCGTCCGCAGGCAACCGCTTGCGGAGTTTCACGCCGTCTGTGCCTATGCTATGAAACTCGTGGCACGGCGGTTATAACTGTCTATGGGGATAATATTATTCGACTACTGTTACTTCACGTTAATAGCTTTCTTTGGAAGAGAAAGGAAGAGCCAATGCAACCAACATTCCGTGTCCTTCGATGACTGCTACCGTGTCCCGGTGGACGGACGTGGAGCCTGGCGGTGCTCTCCACTCCCTCGCAGCTTTCCTTGCCTTCTTTCATGTCTTTCTTAATTCGGCCGAAGAATCTTTTCGTTGTTTCACGCTCGAGGTCAAAGATAGCTTCTTTTTAATCGTTGACAGCTGTGGCTGGAGCACCTGCATAAATTCCTCCCTTACCCTATTTTCTTTATACCTGCTTTTATCCATGACACCTGTCTCCAATCTCAGCAGCGCAGCAAGATTCCCTCTTTTGTCCTTTCGTATTGCGTGCTCTCTTGTTGCTTATGTCTTAGTCCTCTATTATCCTGTCTTATAGTTGAATAGTAGTATGAGGAAGAAAAGCATATCTCGACCATTCGCATTCATACTAACGGAGTGTAGATTAAATCGAGACTAAAGAAGGAGAGATGAACTTTTGACAAACTACCTAGAAGCCACACACTACTGCAAACGCTTTGATCTGGGCGACACCCTCATCGTCATTGCCATTCTCTTGCCCAGTTCCTCGCTTCTTTCGGATCTGTCTCTTTTGGTGCTCTCCCTTCTTGTCACCATCCGTATCATCCTCCTCATCCTCATCCTCATCACCCTCATCCTCATCACCCTCCTCGTCTTTGTCTTTGTCTTTGTCATCGTCATCTCTATTAGGAAGAGCACAAGCCCTAGCACCCTGACCACCACCACCCCTTCTCACGACCCTCTTCTTCTTCCCATGTTCCTCATCATCGTCATCATCGCCATCGTCTTCACCTTCACCATCGTCGTCTTCATTATCAGCATCATATTCACCATCATCATCGTCATCATCGTCATCGCCCCCATAAGTCCCAATCCTCGACCCATCAAAGCACCCTTCGCCCTCGAAGAAAACAACTGTGCAGCCCTGCACCTCTGCAATAAACGCCTGACCGGCAATCTCGGCTCCACCGGTGCTCGAGCAACTCAGGCTGTCGGTGCCGCTGAAGCTGAGGGGCTGGCTGATGCATTGGGTGTCGCTGTAGAGGGAGAGACTCCAGCTATTTGCTCCAGTGCTGGAGCCAGAGCCGTAACCGGAAACCGAGGAGCCACCTAGGCTAGAAGAGCCACCTAGGTCGTAGCCTTGGTTCTCACTCCCTTGATATTGACCCTGGCCCTGGCCCTGACTCTGACCGTTGTAGCCTGGGAGTAACGTGGCGACGGGGGATGCGGTTGGCTGTCCCCATCCCCATCCCTGGCCCTGGCCCTGGTTCTGGCCTTGACCATGTGGGTAGCCGTAGCCTGGCCTTGGGGCTGGAGAGGCACTTGCCTGCTGGGGCTGGAGGGACAGGAGGATGACAAGGAGGATGGCAGGGGATATCGGGAGGAAACAAGAGGTACTGGTACTAGTTTTGGACAGCATGGTTGTGTGATTGTGCCACCTTTACTCTTTCCTGTTCGTTTCGTTGTTATCCGGGAGTAAACCGCGTTGAAGTAAACACTGTATGAAATGAGGAAAAATCGTAGTTGGAAGGAAAGAGAAGAATGGTAATTACTGATTTATTATCACTCATTATTTAATTTTCCCTTTCGCTCTTGGACGCGTACGCTTTCCAGTCAAGCAGACGTCAGGCCAGGACAGAAGGTGGAAGTTACTTCCATAAACTTTCCAAAACCACCACTCAATTCCGTTCAGGTCAAATTTCTTACCGCATCAAAAACGCTCATTTAAGCATAATCCATTGGTGGCCCGTCGACTAGGAAGTCCATGCCACCTAACTTAGACGTATCGACCAATGTAGAAAGATCTGGGAGAAGTTCCGCATCGTTTAATATGTTGGCCGGTGTTTGGAGCTGTGATGGATCTTCCGTGCTTGGGAGAGCCTGGTTCTGATCGCTGGGGTTTGTGGTCTCTTGGAAGAAATCGAGGACTTCGGAGTATCTACGCGCGTGTGTGTACCCGTTAGTGTCTATGGTTGGTTATGTAGGCGACCAGCTACAGGTATATGAGACGTACATCATGATCTTCCACGTCTCGGTGGGCAGTTCAGCATCATTGAATGACCAGTCGAACTTTTGCTCTGCACAAGGTTCATCGTTTGGATCGTGATATTGCGCCACGTAAGGGTGTTTCAATGCCTGTTCTGCAGAAAGGCGTTGCTCTGGGTCGAAGACCAGGAGGTTCTTTAGAAAGTTTATTGCTGGAAAAGGATTCCATTAGTTGCGGGCCTACAATCGCGCGAGAGCTCCATTGCACTTACCTTGATCTTCAACTCCGGGAAAAACCTCTTCCAACCGTCGTGGACTCTTTTTCGCCATGGACTTTACCATCCGACGGGTCTATTAGGACTGCATTAGCCATTGAACGATAGACGAAAGTTAGATGATGTACATTGGTCGTCGTGATCCGATCAATCACCTCATCCGGTGGATTTCCTAACAAGTCCATAATCAAATAGAACTGATTAATGTGATCCGTTCCCGGGAATAATGGCCTACCCAGAAACATCTCGGCAACAATACAACCGACGCTCCACAGGTCAACCTTATTCCCGTATCGCTGCCAGGACAACATGATTTCCGGTGCGCGGTAGTACCTCGTTGACACGTAGCCCGTCATCTGTGGTTCCTGAAGACGGGCCAGCCCGAAGTCGCAAATTTTCAGGTCACAGTTTTCGTTTATAAGAATATTCACCGGTTTGAGGTCTCTATGAATCACGCCTGCTGAGTGTATATATTTTAACCCGCGCTATAGTGAGAGAATAACGCAAGACAGAGCAGTACTGGGTCAGCCTCGGGGCTTCACCAAGGAAATTAGTCTGAGGTGCAAGCGCAATAATTCATTTGCTTACCAGTATTTGGTATGTGAAATACTGGATGAAAGTCCCCTCGAGTTGTCTTGAGCTAAGCAGGCGGTGCAGGTCTGTTGGTAGGAGTTCTGTTACGAGATATCTTTATACTGTCAGTTGTTGTATGAGGAGACTGGACTGATGTATCCGTACACGTCTTCCAGAGGGGAGATGAAGATATCGCTCATGTTTATCAGCTGTCATCGAGTCAGCAAAAAATCATCAGTCACCTATTGAAACTGGATCCGCACATTATCATGTCGCAGGTGCCTTAAGAGCTTCACTTCTCGGTAGGTTCTCTTCGCAATTGAGGTACTATCGAACGGCTTCATCATCTTCTTGATTGCAACTGCCTGTTCGGAAATCAAATCATAAGCAGAGCTAGCGGCTTTGTTAGTTCTTTACGCCGAGATGAGAAAAGGAGGGGGAGAATATATGAAGCCATACCAGACGATGCCAGCAGCGCCGAGGCCGACGGGCTGTACATTCGCATATCTACAATAGTAGTCAGCTTCTGTATATACGTACCGTGGGGTACTAAGTACCTGCTGGTGGTTTCAAAGGTAGTCCCCAGGATTTCAGCACGCACGAACTCGGCCATTCTGACGTTAAGGCGGGGTAGAGATGGATAGGAAAGGGATATAGAGGGGATGAGAGAGAACTGCGCAATGTGAGGGAAGAGTGTTCGTTGCGAGGAGTGGGTGAGTGCAGTGGCAGGGTTTGGCAGGCAGTACTTAAGTGGCTCGTTCCAAGGTTGTGTTTATCCCAAGGAATACACGGCAGGGCTGCGCTCTGATTGGCGGGTCGAGATGCCAGCACGAGCAGGAGTCAGGGACACCGAGTTTTACGCAGATTGGCCAGTTTTCATTTCCGAATTCTGGTTTCAAAATTTTGATATCTTCGCTTCTTTAAATCTGACTGGGCCCTCTCGCTGAGTTCTCCTCCACTTGAACCAGCCTGACCAGCTGATCCAGAACTTCAGTCCTCCCACTCTGCCGCACATCCGACACGCCATTCCCCCGCATGAGTTCTAGCAATTGGGCCTTGGTGAGCTCCAGCTGCAGGTCAGCGCTGTTCTCTTGTGCATCCTTCAGATGTGCTTGACTATGGAGAAGCCGGCGGGTGAGCACCCCGTTACTGAGAATTAACCGCCACTTTTCCGCAATATCTGTCACATCCAGGTCTATACAGAAGGAGGCCTCCGGCGCCTGCTCGCTGTTCAACTGCACAGACAAGATCTCAAAGCACTGCTCGACACTCAACTTCTCGCCTAGCGGTGTACGGCCGCCTGCTACCATGCCGGCTTTCTTATCTGTTCGGAGCTCCTGTGCGGCTGTGAGATAGAAATTGCGCCATGTTGCGTTTTCCGCACCAAACCCAAGCTTTTCATACGCTGTTGCGAGGAGATCCCGTGCTCGTGGGTCGAGATTTTCTGGATCTGCCGCGGCTGCGTGGGCGAGGAGGGTAGTAGCAAAGCGATAGTCTCCTCGACCCATGAAGCTTTCTGCCTTGTCGCAAAGGCTGCCGACGCCGCCGAAGCACTCCACATACCGCTGCCCCTCTTCCCGCGGCGGGTACTGCCAGAGATGTTCGGGACGGCCGTCAAACCACGTCAAATATCGCTGATAAATGCCCTGAACTGATTAACTTTACTTCTGTTGGATTCCAGTGCCATCATACCTTGACATTATGGCTTAGAGAGCCATAGAACCCCCGGCAGTGCCAGGCACGCTCAAGCGCAGGAGGCAGCTGCATCTTCTCTGCGATCTCTGTGCCCGTCATGCCCAGATTCATCATCCGAACCGTCTGGTCATGCATGTACCCATACAGGTCGCGCTGCTCTTCTAGCCTCGTCAAGAGCTCGCTTTGTCCCCAAGTTGGCCAGTTATGGCTGCCAAAGACCACGTCCGAGTGGCGGCCGAACAAAACAATTGCTTCGTCCAGATACCCGGACCATGCTTGCGCATCGCGTACTTGTGCTCCCCGCAGAGTAACAATATTATGCATGCAATTTGTCGCCGTCTCCGGGACGCAAAAGGCCCGGAAATCCGGGAAGTGGAAATTGATTTCTGCGGGTGCCTCTGTCCCTGGAACCATCTGAAAGACAATCTTCACCCCATCAATGACATGCTCTTCGCCCGTTGTCTGGATGAGAAGATTAGGTGGAATAAGGCTCGTCGTCCCAACACTAGACCCCATCCCGAGTCCTGTCCCAATCTGCCCAGTTGGACTTCGAGGCAGGGCATTCCCATACATGAAGGCTCCTCTCCTCCTCATCGCCGGCCCAGCCAGGATACTCTCACTCAAAATAGCTTCCATGAACCCCTCCGGTGCGATGATAGGTATATCTGCATCAGCATCAATAACCCCACCCGCACCCATATAGTGATCCCCATGCGAATGCGAGTAAATCATCCCGGTCACTCTCTTCCCATTGCCACGGTGCGCCTGGTACAACTCCATCCCAGCAGCCGCGCACTCACACGAAACCAGCGGGTCAATAACAATGACCCCCTCCGCCCCCTCAACAATCGTCATATTGGACAGATCGTAGCCTCGAAGCTGGTAAATTCCCGGACAGATCTCGTACAGCCCATGCTTGGAATTCAATTGGCCCTGCCGCCAGAGGTGGGGATGCGCGGAGGGAGGGCATTCCCCTTGCATGAAATCCCATGCATCGGGGTTCCAGACCACGCGGCCGGAGGCGTGCTTGATGATCCCGGGGGTTAGGGCTGCGATGAAGCCGCGTTCTGCGGCCTCGTAATCTCTTCTATCCGCGAATGAGGGGGCGGCCATTTTGGTTGCTGGAAGCTTACACCGTAGAAGCAACTGCCAAGGTGGGGGGTAAGATGGGATGACTTTAATGGGGTTTTATCCAGTAGTGAAGCTATCCCCCCTCGCCGGGTATCGGCAAACCCTAACCGGCTGTCGGGGACATGGACAAGAAGCCGGCCGAAACAATATGCAGTCCAGTCTAGGATACCAGTATTGCGTGCTCGGCGAAGACTGCCGGTTGGAGTTAGTAGATATGAAGTGCGGGGCAAAAGAAGTTGATGATCCTTCAAGTACTTACATAGTGTCATCGTGATCGGGAGGACTTGGGGAGTGGGCCGGCTGTCACTCCAAACTGTTTTTGGTTTGCCGACACCGGCCATACTGATGTTGTATTGTTGTCTGATCTGTAAAGCTGGTAGTACCATTCGACCTACAACAGACATCAATAATGGCAGACGGATGTTGGTTCTCCCGTCCATCCTATATTCAACTTCCAAACTAATACAGCTAGCATCCATCTCCACGTCCCAAGACGCCCTCGCCTTCGCCTATCTATACGGCTTCCCGCTCTATGCCTACGCTCTATACGTCAAGGCCTTCTCCAACCCCCAAGTCAACGTCGCGTACCCATTCAGGAACCTAGCCACACCGGAAGACCATGCAGTCGTCCGGCCAAATGTCGATACGCTCTACACCCCGCTTTTCTACGACTTGTCGCAGGGGGACCTGGAGTTCGTGATTCCGGAGTTCGACGATAGGTACTGGTTGTGGCCTTGGTATGACCTTTATGGGAATAATTTTGGGAATATTGGTGCGTTTTACCACTCACAGCGCAACCATGCTTAGCTGACTGACAGTGCTTAGGGAGTCTCCAGGGTTTCAATGCAGGAAAGTACCTACTCAGATATACGGGCGATAATTTCGGTGTTCAAACTGAGGATGTTGAGGATGGGTATCTTGCATATGTAAACTCGCCTACACCTTACGGTAAATCCATCTGCTTCATGAAAAAAAGGAAGAAAACAAAGGAGGCAATAACTGACAGACTTCGAGGAATGCTCCTCAACCGCATCCTCGTCAAATCCCGAACCCCAGGGGACCTCTCAAAAGTGCACGCCTGCCAGGATCTCATGGGTTTTACACTCAAGCCTCGGAAACATAACAACACTATCTCGACTCCCCCGTTCAATCTCAATCTCCTCACCAACCCTCCTCCACCTGCTGCCTCCGCCCCAGCAGAAGAAAGAGCCCTCTACATCCTCAACATAACCGCCCTCCTCACCCCTCACAACCCATCATACGTCCTCAAAGACCGCTCCTGGATCTCTTCAGCCCTCTCAGCCGCCGGAATCCACAATGGAACATTCACCCAACCACCCAACACCTCCCTCGCCCAGGCAGTCGAGACAGCCAACACCCTCGCCTCAACCTCACGAAGCGCCCCTGGTCTCTCTGAACCCTTAGGGAACAACTGGACACAACCTGCCGCATCCATATCCGGAGACTTTAAATCCAACTACGCCGCGCGCATGTTCTCCGCACAGCGCGGGTACCTGATCCTCTCGCGTGATCAAGCCGCATACCCCGGCTACACGGTTCCTGGATCCGTGAGCGGATCGGACCGGTTCAATATTTCGAAGAACGAGAGCTACATCCTTACCTTTTCTTCTGGACCGCCGAGGCTGAAGAAGAGCGGGTTCTGGAGTTTAACTATTTACGGGGAGGATCAGTATCTCATTCCTAATGAGCTGGGGAGGTATAATTTGGGCGACCGGAGTGGGCTTGTTGATGGGGATGGGAAGCCAGTGCAGGGTGGTGGGGAGACGGAGTTCAAGGTTTTGATTCAGGCCGCGGATGTAGCACCGCCAGCAGAGTGGGTTGGGAATTGGCTGCCTGGACCGTCTGGGGGTGGGACATTCATGACCAGTATGCGGTTTTATGGGGCCGAGGATGCTATGTTTGATGGGGGGTGGGAGTATCCTGCTGTTAGGAAAGTTGCGGCTTTGAGAGAGTAGGAAGTTACTATCTATACTCACGCGTCTGTAAATCAAAAGAGCCATAATACTCAACAGGTGCAGCTAATTTCAATATCTATTCCAGTAGTAGTATCCACAGATATGATGTCCGTAGCTAGTATACTCACTGTATCCAATGCACACCACCCGAGCTGCACTGCCAACTTCATACAATCACAGCACATACCGAAAACTCGGCAATCCCTCAATAACAGCCAAACCCTTCTCAGCCTGCCGATTCTTGATCGTGAAATGAACAACCATAATGGTCACCAGAACAATAATGACCCCGTTCGCCCTGCCCAAAGCATCCATTAGCATCGTACCCACAGCAATTACCCACCCAGGTACCTATGTAGGTAGGCAAACAGGAGTAAGGTACTCACACCAAACAAGCATAAACCCCCGGCAAATACGTCGGTTTATCCTGCGTACGAAAAGCCAACGACCCCACAATCCCCCCAGTCCCGCCAAAGCCAATCAAACTCGCACTACAAAATGCGCGCTTCCACTGCCCGCGGATGTTATTTGCCTGGAAGACCATGACAGATGGGATATTCGCACTGCAGCCCATGCAGGTGAAGATGGCGCCGAGGTACTGCGCGCCCGCCGAGTGTGCCCATTCCATGAGGCACAGGCCGACAATGGAAAGCAGGGCATTGAAGTATAGTGTTGGGCTGCGGAGGCGGATTTTGTCGCTGAGTACACCTTCGATGTACATTAGCAGCATGGCGGCTAGATAGGGCGGGGAGCTGAGGCCTTGGGAGGTGGCGGTTGAGAAGTGCATTTTCTGTTGCAGGAGGACGGGGAGGAAGAAGCCAATCGAGTAGGCTTGCATGGTGGAACACCTGTACCAGATGAATCGTCAGTCTGTACGACACAATTATCGTGGATGGATGACGTTCAAGAAAGGGACATACAGGAACGAAAGCGCAAACCCCCAAACCTTCCAGTCCAGCCCAGATACGAAGAACGCGCGCCAGTTGATTTTCAGGCTCCCGTCGTCATGTACATCTGTTTCAGTATCTGCATCGCCGCGATCACGGTTCAGCCTGCGTACGATATACGCGCTTTCGCTGGCGCTCAGGAACCCCCACGCCTTGTGGCTCTGGATTGGAAAATTCACCATCAATATGTATCCCGTCAGCCCAATGACGCAGGTCAAGAGTCCCTCCATGATGAATATCCAGCGCCAGCCGGCGTAGTCAGCTAATCCATTCATTTTGGAGAAGCCGAGGGCCAGCACGCCGGAGAGCGCGGAGCCAAGGACGCCGATTAGGTAGAATATGGAGATGCGTTTGTATAGGTCGACTGCGTTAGTTGTTAACAAAATTTCTGATAAGGCAAGCAAGATACTTACACCGTGAGTACCAGGATGAGACAAGATAGTACATTCCGGGAAATGAACCGGCTTCAAGAGCGCCTAGGAGCATGCGCAGTGGGATCAAAGACGCCCAGGACTGGACAAAACCGAAGCACTATTGATACGTCAGTGCTGTGAACAAAATCATTGGAGAAGGTCGTACAAGCATGACAACCCCCCAGAGTAAAGTAATTGTCGACAGGAACGTTCGAGGCCCAATTTTCCGAATTGCGATGGTAGCCGGGAACTGGACAACGATGTACGGGGCGAAGAAGACCAGCAGAGTGATTGACTAGCGAACAGTTAGAACTTTCTTGAGAAATAGTTACACAAATTCCTGACATAGCGAGTGCCAATCTCCAGACCCAGCTCCGCAGTCATTCTGCAACAGTCAGTGGTGGTCCATGAAGAAGTAGGCAGACGCATACCCAGCAACCGCTGCATTGGACATATTGGCTCGATCCAGGAACGACACTGCTTGCATCAGGCCGACAATGATAAGCAGACGTCTGTCAACCTTGTGAACGATTTTTCGCTGTCCAGCATAGGAAAATTCCTCGTCTGCATCGGGATCCTGCTGCTGGAGAGCAGCCTTCTCCAATTCGGGCGTTTGGTCGGACTGCATTGTGTATGTAGGCTCAAGGGCGGATTTGACGTGAAACTGGGGTAAAATCTGGGGAAGAAACTACGGCGAAGGAAATAATTGGGATTCGGCCGGCTTATTATTCAAGCATTTTGAGCCAGGAAGTTCCTTTACCGAGAATGTCAATGCCCCTGTTGCTCGAGGAAGGGAGAGATAGGCCGTGCCTGGTAGACAGCTCATACTAGCAGTAAATACCAAAGCAGGCCGGGCTTACAGTCTGACTAGGCCTAGTGTAATGCCCGAACTATGTTAAACGAGTCGCGATCTTGCTTGCTGGAGGAGTGAAGGCCCGCTGGCGAAGGCTGAATCTGCATGGTGATGGGCCAACTATCGCGCCATCGCCGACTTTCTTTGCGCAACATCATATCTACATTCTTCCTCTCCACTGCGGCCGCAATGCTCCATAATGATTTATCACCCTTTCAGTCCTTCATATAACTTCTCCGAGGAACTTGTATTTGCCTGTGGATGTCATCGGCTTGTAGCTGACCGACATCGGCACTCGGCTTTCCCAGACAGGTCAACCGATTATACGAACAGCCTTGGCTGGAGTTTACTGAAAAAGCCATAGTCCTAATAACTGCAGATGCATTGAATAAGCACTTCACTAGCCTGATAGTTGAGCTATGGCTGCAGAGATGGCATACTCTATGTCTACCAATCATCTAGAAGGTTGATTTCCGGTTGCGCTTTGGGCTTCGCTTGCTTGCTACCGTCTTGTGCCCCAGGATTAGGCGTGTTCCAAGTACCAGGAATGAGATCCTCCTCAGCAAGCGATTCCAAGTTTGTAGAAAAGCCTTCCTGCTCAAGCTCCGCCATCTGATTGAGAATAGCATCATGCTCTTTTGCACCGCCCTTTGCATATGCTTGGTAGCCCTCAATGGCCGCCTGTTGCTCATTAACTCGCCTGTCTTCGGTCTCGGCCACAACCCAACCACCCCCGCCTCCAGCGACCTGGTCCTTCTCGAGGGCTGCGAGGCGCTTGCTTTCTTCACAGTTACAGGAACATGTGTGGACGGTTGCGCAAGGCACCTTGCAAATGTGCTTGCATGCCTTGCGACGATTGCAGGGTTCGTTGCATTGGATTTTGTCGTGTGAAAAACTGCAAAGGATTCCAAGGTTACTAGCAATCGACTAATATTGAATCAAATATTGCGCTTACCTATGACATCGCATATTGCATCTATGTCCGCAGTCCAGCGTCTCCCCGCATGCAAGTCCGCACCCACCATTCGTCTTGCTCCAGTCGGCCGGATCTAGACCCTGTGTCAATATCCATGCGTCTTCAAATTGCGACCGCCAAAGCTGAACCAACCTTGTACGTAAGTCTTGATGTTGTGTTTTACGCATGTCAACGGGAGCCTATGGCCAATTCGTGGCTCCGGACTCATACTGCGTAGTATAGACAGGACTTGGCTCCATAGTTTATCGGTGGCGAGCATACCGGTATTCCCAAACATGTAAAAGCCCCTGCGAGCTCGAGAAAGCGCAACACAGACTCGATTCGCACTTGACAAGAACCCAATGCCCTGTCTTCCGTTCCTGACAAGAGACAGGATCACAACTTCGTTTTCTTCTCCCTGGTAGGAGTCGACAGTGACAACGTTGATGTATTGTCCTTGAAGATATGAATGTGTTTTCATTAATTTCAAGATCTTCTTTCGCTGACCATTGTAAAATGTGAGTACCGTGATGTCTTTCATCGGAATGCCGTTCAGGACTAGGTAGACGAAGAACTCCACCACCATTTCAGCCTCCTTCTCGTTGTACTTTGATGCCATGTCGTCAAAGCTCTCGGGCCAGTCATGCCAGAAAAGGTATGAGCGAATGTTCCCCATTCCCGGCACCTCCTCACGCTTTATTACCGACTGATGATCTTGCAGTGGCCCGTAGATAGGTGTCAGCAATTGACGGATCTCAGGTGCCATTCTTCGCTGGTGTCGAAGAGTAACATATTTCATCCCGTTATTGACGAGACGCTCGAACATTGACACATCAAGATAAAAAGGTTCACCTTCCAGATCTTGGACCGAACAATGTCCACGAAGCTGTTTGTGGTCACCCACGAGAATCAGTTGCTGGAGCGAATCTAAACATGCCGCAACGATGGGACCTTCAATTGCCTCTGCTGCTTCCTCGATCAAGACAATTCGTGGCTTCAAGCTTGAAACAAGTGCGCGATATTTGCTCAGTCCAGTTGTCGTCATACCGAGGACTTTGACGTTTTGAAGAACGAGATGGTCCCGTTCCCATCCACCGATCTGCATGTTCTTGGAATTTTCCGCATACTCGGCCAAAAGTTGGCAAAATTTGGGCAAAACCTTTCCTTTCAGCTGGTTCCGAAGTTCATTATACACACGTCCACGCTCTTTCACTGGGATTTTCCACATATCTTCGTAGTTGATGTATTTACGACGACCAGTCCCACCGGACTGTGAACTATGCTTTCCATAAAAACCTTCTCGGAGATGTGTGAATGAGCCTCTGAGGGTTTCAAACTCCTCGTCATCGTTGATGCCCTGTTCTGCCTCGAGTTCCTTCAGTTGCTCATACTCGAGATCCACTTCGTCTGCAGCAAATCCAAAGTTCTCCAATATGTATTTTACTTCAAACTCGACTGCCTGATCCCCAAGCCAGATCACCAACGGGTCGACTTCATCATTCTCTTCGCCAGCGCTCACCCAGCGTTGGGCGCCTTTCTTAAGGGAGTCACATTGCTTGGCTGTCAAAATACCATACTGCTGAAACACCGTGGATGGAAGAGGTAGGTCAGAACTTGCAAAATTGAACGGCTGCAAAATCTCCGAGATGGCATTGAACAATCTCTTGCTGTTCTTATGGGTATTCCCAAGGGTCCCGCCAACAATATTTGGCTTAGGTTCGTCACGTCGAATGGCGAATAACGTGCGCTTCTTAATCTCTGGGTCACTGCTTCTACCACCCAGGCGGGCATACTGTCTTTCGAAGCGGGAAACGTGAGTCAAAATCTGATCTAGGGCATGATTTGTTTGGGAGGCGATGATGATAGGCGGATCATCTGGCTTCATGTTGGCAAGCATTATACGCAAAGCAAGAACGGAGACATAAGTCTTTCCAGTTCCTGGTGGGCCCTGAACAAATGCTAGTTGCTTTGTGAGCATCTGCTCCAAGGCTGTCCATTGTGTTGCATCAAGGTTCCCTGGTTGTGATCGGGGCCAATTTTCCAGAACGTCAATTTTCCCTTCCTGGTCTGAATCATTGATGACTGAGTTTATCTCAACAACAGATTTGTCCCTCACGTATTGGGGAGCCGTGACCTCAGCATTTAGAAAGCAGATATGTTCTGAAAGCGGGAAACTGCTTTTGTCAGCTTGTTATACTGAATCATGCAACGTTATTGACTCACCTCTCTCGACTTAACTTTTGGAGAGCCATCATGGTGTGCCTGGACGCCTCATAATAGCCCTGCTTTGCCTCTATCATAATCCATTCCAGTTGGGGGTCAAAGTCCGCATCTGCCGGGTCTGCAAAGAATAGATCAACCTCGAATGGGCATAACTTCACGCCGTCCAAGGGTCTAGCTGCAACAATTGCAATAACGCACTTCGTTTGGAATGCATCATCAACTGGAGATAGTGCAACCATCGAGCCACTGACCAACCGTTTCGAATACTCCCAGGCGATGTTTCTGCGTGCCCTATTTGTCGAAAATTGCACTTTAAAACCTAACCCTCGCCGAGCAGAAGTCAATCCTATAACATGAACCTAGTTACACGGTACGTATCAGTGACTGAGAAATAGTAGGACGACTTGCGGAGAAAATCACCTTTTCATAGACGGAGAGGTATTTGTTGTCGTCCATATCTGGGTCATTTCGGAAGATCGCCACGGCGTCTCGTAGCGGAGCAACTGCTTCTTCTCGAAGAAGTTCATAATGAGCCTTTAGGTACTCCTCTTTCGATCCCCAAGGCCCTACTATCTTATTTGGCGCGATGTCCACGAATTCCTCGCTCGTTTCTAGGAGCTCATCCTCCATTCCTAGGATCTCATCGGAGGAAGGGATCTCTGGTTTTGAAAGCCATGGACTTGTAGACAGGTAATCTGGGGCTTTTCCAATAGGCTGAGAATAATAATTGCCAATGTCTTTGTTGACGTGTGCAACCGTGCGTAGAGCGAGAGTCGTCTGCTTCAACTTCTCAGCTAACTGAGAATTAGATTCGATATCTGAACCCATGGTTGGAAACATAGGACGGTGGGCAATAGAACTGTTTTCCAGGATAAAATAAAAAGGGATAAAATATTGAGGAAGAAAACAAGCTCCAAGGCTGTTGGGGGAGAGTTGTCTATTGGGGAGAGCAAACGGAGAGAAGCAAACAAAAAATGGTTTGGAGTAGTGGGTTTGTCGCCATCTTTTGTGACTTCACCTGCTATCACCAATTGTTATTCTTTGTTCTCAGCCGTCTGTTTATTTTTACTTTTCAATCCAGGTTTAATATTTGGAAAAAAAAAAAAGAAAAAAGGCCAATCTTCCTTCACTGCATGCGCAAAGGCTGAAGTGTTGTGATAGACAAATGCAAGTTGCCTTCAAAAACTTCCAGGAAGGCCATAGTGCTTATTATAAGAATTCTATTATTGAGTATTTGCATTATATATGTCTTCATCCTTTTCCCAGACTCATATTTTCTTACTGCCAATAGTCAAGATAGCATTCATTCTATACAGTCCAAGCTAAACCGTTTCGGGAATTTAGTTCCTCAGGCATAAATGCGGGCTGGAAACGTGACTGACGTCGGAACAATAAATGCGATCACTTGAACTGGAATTGCGACCGAACTCCCAGCTCTCTAAGACCAGTCACTCCTTAAATACCATATTATCTGTCTCTTCAGTCATATATCTCGGCTACTCGTACTTTCTGCCCTCACGCGCGACTACCCCATAACTTTGGGGCCATGAGATTCTGATATCCGTACCACTTTCTCCGAGGTCGCGAACGAAACAACGGCCGCTTTGCAGCAAGGGAGCAACAGCGCGAAAGTCCAAGTGTTATAATCCCTTTCTTGTTTCTCTGTTGGTTACCAGCTTGCCGTGGTAAATCTATTCTCAACTCGAGCCACGATGGCCTCGCTCGTGGAAGATGAGGACGACCGAGATCTCGCGGGTGAGTCTCCTCCGCAGATCATCTCACAGCCGAAACGCGAACTAACTAGTCGTCAATGTGCTAGGCTCACCAGATGGAAGCTCGGATAATGAGATGGAGGATGCACTCAGAGATGCGGACGAAGGCGGGGGTGACAATGAACCGGAGATGGACGTGGATGGCGACGCAGACGACCAAGATGCGCAAGATGCGGACAGCCCCTCAAATGCGAGCCATGCATCTGAAAATGCCGGAGCAGCAACCCAACAAAACCCCGATGTCACGACGACCGCTCCCGTTCCAAACAATGCCGCAACCGATCTATCTTCTGTTTTTCATCCGAACGTGCGCGCCGAATGCCTAACAGCTTCTAGCTATGATATAGTACCCACGACAGCTGCACCACACAGTACCTCGATCAATGCCATAACAGCGACGGCCGATATGAGATGGGTATACAGTGGAGGCTCGGATGGATACGTGCGAAAATTCAACTGGGTGGATTCGATCAACAGCAAGCTCATGTTGACTGTGGCGCAAAGGCACCCGTTCGTTGATAGTGTGATAAAAGCGGGAGTTGTGATGACATACTGGGAGAACATGGATGGTAGCGCATTGTCACCAGTTTACTCACTGGCTAGTCAAAGCGAAGGGCTCTGGTTGTTGTCTGGCTTGGAATCTGGCAGTATCCGACTGCAGTCAACTCGGCATGACGAAGGCAAAGAGATCGCATTATTACAGCAACATACTTCAGCGGTGTCGGTCTTGTCTTTGACGTCCGACGAGAAATCATTACTTTCGGGTAGCTGGGATAAGCGGATCTTTGATTGGGACCTCAACACAGGTCAAACCAGACGCGTCTTTGGGTCGAGAGCGAGTCAGATCTCAGCGATCGAGCTACGTCCTGAATCCAGCCTGCCAATCCCAAGAGACACATCTGAATTTCAACAACCCAATGGAACTTACTCATCAAACAACCAAGCAAGCGCGGTTAACAGTTTCGATTATCTGGACACATCCAACGAACAGGGCGAGAACGGTGCTACAAACCCGCAGGCGGGGTCACCAGCAGACTCACTCTTTGGGGGAGCCGATTCGTTGTTCGGTGATGCCGATGGAAATGCTGCCGACGGTATGGGGTCGTCGACTAATGCATTCGGTATCGACGACGATGATGAGTTCGGAAAAGCACTTGCCAACGGCGGTCTCGCTGACGCCGATGCTCCTGGAGAACCAGACACCCAGCCAAATGGTCTCTTCAATAATACCTTTTCCTCCAACGACGGCGGCGGTATGGAGTTAAATACACCGACAGCTGCCCAACAGACAAACTCTCAGCCAACAGAGACACCGAATAACCAGCCCCAAACCCAACCATTGGCCAACGGCCTTCCTCACGCTGAAGAATTAGAACAGCCCTCACAAGACCAGGAACAGTCTCAGCAAACTCCGTTCGAGGCAACTAATGTCACCGATAATACCTTCCTTGCTGCATCAATAGACGGTACCATCCGGATATGGGACCGACGACAACCGTCCGCGATCGCCCGCATCACCCCTCGCAATTCTCCTCCTTGGTGTATGAACGCCTGCTGGTCCCCAGACGGAAATTACATCTACGCCGGCCGTCGAAACGGCACAGTTGAAGAATACAGTCTACACAAAGGCCTTCGGGAACCAGAACGGACCTTCAAATTCCCACAGGGGAGTGGACCAGTTACGGCTCTCAGGGCAATGCCTAACGGTCGGCACCTCATTTGGTAAGATCCCTACTTATATCCAAGCAAAACTTTTCCAGCAGCTAATAAATCTCCCCAGCGCATCCCACGATATCCTCCGCCTGTACGATCTAAAACACGAACAAGCAACCCGCCATTCGACTGTTCCCTTCCTCATTATCCCCGGCCATCGCACAGGCACAGTTTCGCAGCTGTATGTCGACCCAGCGTGTCGCTTCCTCGTCTCCACAAGTGGTAATAGAGGATGGGAAGGCAGCACGACAGAGGTCTTGTTGGGTTATGAAATTGGCGTTCCTGTTGCGCGGTAGCGCGCATACACCCAGTTCTATAATATCATTCGAATTCTCTTTTTTGCATTGCTTCTAAGGAGGTGATACTATATGTACTATACAACGTGTTATTATACTGCTGCTGTGTACGTCTTCGGTGTTCATTGTGGTTTGATATCCTCATATATAGGCAGTTGGACAAGATTAATATTTAAGATTGCTATTTGAGACTCAAATAGGTTCTTGAACTATGGTAATCCGCTTGTCGTTCAAATCATATATTCGTACTCGTGCACGGAGTATATACAAACACACCCATATCCATAAACATCAGAAACGAAGATATATCACTGGCGCCACCCAAAAATGCTCAATATATATAAACATATGTTAATACCCAAAAGAATATTCGACAATAATTTCAAGTTTCATCATCATAATCATAGATTGATGCCACATTGTCCAAATCAAGGCCTTCACAAACTTCATATTGTTGTGCTCGCCAGGAGCCAAACAATGGATTGTTTTCCCATTTCACCCGATTTTCATGGTCACGTTCAAAGACGACGTATCCGGGGTTCCCATCGGAGATTCCTTCAGTATCTGATCCCGACCGTACGCCCCAGGTCCCAGTGACGATTCCTCCGAATCCTTCTAATGCCATATTGGGGACATGGCCTCGAGCTTCGACGTGGCCGTGCTCAATATTATTAACTGTAACGAGGTATACAGGTGGTAGAATTGAATCTCGCTCCGCACGCAGTGGCATGGATCTCCACGCGTCATTGTTGTATGACTCGACTCTACTTTTGTTGTGACGGAGAGGAAGGGGTCGATCAAGAAGCATGGAGTCTAGCTTGGCGGAGTCAAGGAGAAGCCCAGGCGTCTGAAGGTAGAGTACACCATCATACTGCATGAATTGAATCTGGCCTAGGCGGAGGAGCTTTGTGTCTGTCGTTTGATAGCCGGCTGATGTCGCTGCTGTCATGTCAATGGGTAGAAGCCATATGTCATATTTAAGACTTGCGGCCCGAAGCAGAGACAGGGCCGTCGAGACGGGCTTTGAGGGGTTCATGATGTCCCAGTCTGATGGGTACATAAAGAGGCGGTCTTGTATAGCACTTCCGTTCGTAGAGAGTTGTTTGAAGAACAGAATAGCAGAGCAAATGTTGGAGGGGTCTGGGTTGGATAAGAGCTGGAGGTAAGCATAATTTCCCTCTGCTCCTGGACTGGCTTCTGCTTTCACCTTGGGCAGCTCATCTTGTAGTCGCGTTCCGGTGTTTGAATTTGACAGAAGATCTTGACTTCTTTTGTTGATATTCCCGGCCGAGGCATGACGCTCTGGCGGTCGAATAACATGTTGGATGGTCCGAACAGATTGTTGCTGTAGTGCATAGCCAGAGAGGAATAGTAAAAATGTAAAAATTGAAACCACTCCTGTCGATACAATGACAGAAACTGTAGAATGTGTCAAGAGCACCATGGCTACTAGTTGCGCTAGTATGGCGCACGCATATGTCAAGGTTTGGTTGCTTTGGCTGGTTGCGTAACTCAACAATACCCAAAAAAAAATAATAATATAAAAGCCAAAAACTAAAGTGCAATAATGATAATGACAATACTGAGATGCAGAGGTGGACAAGAAATCAATGATGATCAAATGATGCATATACTGGGGTCGAGTGAGATCGAGACCTGACTGTTGATGAGATCTGGTTGTCGGTGCGACTATCGATAAGGGATTCCTTGGCATCTAGATCATCCACGTGACCCCATTTTCTTGAGCTCTTTCCAGCACCAACCTTTCTTAACCTCGTTCAAGTCTTGACTCACGCTCGCCCATCTCAGGCGCCAACAAAAAATTCGCAATGGCCTCACACCGCGCCGATGCTAGCACGCTCCTCGACAACCGGGGTTACACCGGTCCCCTTGTGCGCGGCCTCAATCCCGCAATGCTTTTCGAGAAGGCTGTTCGTGACCGAATCACAGAGTCCTACTATTGGAAAGAACAGTGCTTCGGTCTGAACGCTGCAACTCTCTGCGACCGAGCAATTGAACTATCCTTCATTGGCGGAACATATGGAGTTTCCGAGAAAGCCTCGCCCTTCCTTTGCCTCGCTTTCAAACTCCTCCAAATCAATCCAGATCGCGATATCATCATGGAGTATCTGAATTTCAGCGACCCTGAACTCGAGTCAGAAGGGGGAGAGGTGGATACATCAGCTGAGGAACGAGCACAAAACAGTGTGGTCAAACATCGCGGTGACTTCAAGTATCTCCGAGCACTTGCGGCGTTCTACGTACGATTAACTTGGGAGCCGGTCGAGATATACAAGACGCTGGAGCCGCTTCTTCTCGATTACCGAAAATTGAAAAGAAGGGTCCGTGACTCGTTCGTCCTAACGTACATGGATCAGTTTGTTGACGACCTGTTGACAAAAGATCGTATGTGCGGTACCAGTCTATGGAAATTGCCATCCAGGCAGCAATTGGAAGATCTGGATCTGTTGGATGAACGCGAGAGCCCGATAGCCGACGAATTAGAAGAAATGGACCGAAGCGATGACGAAAATGAGCATGCAAGTGACGCCCGCTCCCGCTCTGACGACGATTGAAGACGACCGGTCGCCTTTTGAGCTCGGTTTTTACGGTTACGAGCAATACTCGGGTAATAAGGAGCCCCCAAACTGGGAATCGCACCGGGGCCGACTATATTTAACAGTCAAGCCGTGCAAGTGAACTGCTCATAAGCAATGACACCCGCGGAAAATCTAAACCGCACACCTTGACTGTTGGAATATTACTTCAATTACTGGACTTCATCAGGTGCATGGCCTTACTGCGCAATACAGCGCATGCCCCTCGCCCCCCAAGTCCAGGCATCAGGACCCATCAACGCGCACACCATCGCTAAGTGATGTCAGGGGCCCAGTGGAAT
This sequence comes from Aspergillus sydowii CBS 593.65, assembly GCF_001890705.1. Classification (NCBI taxonomy): domain Eukaryota; kingdom Fungi; phylum Ascomycota; class Eurotiomycetes; order Eurotiales; family Aspergillaceae; genus Aspergillus; species Aspergillus sydowii. Next base: position 591,086 of record NW_024467866.1, read on the forward strand.
TTATGGTCACCATGTACGCGAACGGTTGTGTTAATCATTTGAACTCTCAATGATGGGATCACCCACCGAATATGAAACCATATGTGCACAATAATGCTTCTTGTACAGAACTTCTAAACATGAATGACTGCTCTCTTTAAAACCCTTGCTGGCGATGCCACTTCGCATCCCAATTCTTGAACCATGGACTGTCCTCTAATGTAGCCACCTCCCAGCCTTTCGGAGCAAGACCATTCTCTTCTTGCTCCCGAGCCCATTCTTCGAACCTTTTAAGCACCACATGCTCTACATGCCAAGTGGCCTTATATTGGAGCAGATTTTCCTTTCCCTCCTTCATGATCTTTGCCACCAGCGCTGGAATACAAGGCTCGTCGCGAAATTCCGTCACTGGTGTGAACAGTGCTTTGAAGTTGAAAATGATGGCGCCCGAAAGAGGAAGGCGACGAAGAGTCTGCCAGTCGACTCGCAGATGGCAATCCTCCAGCGAAAGATTGGGATCTTGGAACGTCCGAAGCTTCTCATGAGGATCTCCAGGGGGCATGTACAGAGGTTCTCCGATCTCGAGGCCCCAGGATCCTCGCTGGATAGGCTTATCAACCGGCATCTTCGTGAAGAAACTGCACAGGCATTAGGATGTTCTTCACCCTAGTACTTAGATTCAACCTACCGATCCATAGAGAATTTCATCTTCTCTTTATAGTCTGGAATAGGGTCATGAATCTGATGGAGTTGAAGCCCAATTTTGCTCCCAACGTTCCATCCCAGAGCGGAGCAGATCACACCTGCGCGCAAGAAGTAGTTTCCAGTCTTATCATCGCGCAGCATAATACCAAAGTCCTCAGGGACATTGTCCATGATTATCTCCAACGGAGGCTTCGACCTAACATCGTGCTCCGTGCCGAGGATTTTGTTCTTTAAAATCCGCCTGTCAATCAACGAGAAATACTGGGGATACCTTGCACAGAGAAACTGCAACACCATTTCCATGAGCTCCTTGCACGCCAATTCCGACCCTGGAAGCGATCCCAGAACACTCTTGCCGTGTTTCGCAAACAGCTCCTTACGCTGAGCGATTCGTTTTCTGTATGTATTCTCAAGCTCAATCCACCAGTCAGGCTCCAGCTTCGTCAGTGCTACAATGCAGCGCAGTCAGTCAGCTTTGGCCATTTTGCGAAACGTCAAGCCCGCATTCATATGACCCGTGTTTCATCCCCGCAATTACTTTCTCGGTCAAAGATTGAGACTTGGTCGGTGAAACATACACATGGTTTGATGATAACTCCACCTAAATGGCCGGTAAGGCCTAGGCAACGCCCTCTCAATGTCAAATCCATCATACGCCTCGGGCAAGGGTACGCCACTAAGTGTTGCATAGTCAGGAAAGTCGCCCAGGGCTTTGACATCGGCAACCGAGAATCCAGTCGGCGTGTATCGCTCCTCTTGGCAGTCGCGGTAATCCTCTATCATGGGCAGGATGCGCTGTCGGACTTCGTCCTCGGTGATTTCTTTGTACGGTAGGCCTATTGTTGCAAGGGCATGGCGACGTTGTGGCGGTAGGACATCTACGGGGCTTGCAGGTGTCTTTTGCTGCGAGGGCATCTTTTTCTCTGGTGAGATTGAGCGCGGTGGGGTGTGGCTTGTTGATGCCCTGCGGTTGCGTATTCTGTGGATTTCTGGTATTCCAGCGCTGGATATGAGGAGGCATATAGCCGCAAGGGCGACGAGGGCTACTCCAGCCCACCATGGTTCATCATGGATGCTCAGCACATCCATGGTGATAACTGATCATACGAGTGGGAGCTGCACAAGACAGAAGGAAAGGTGAAAGACAAGTAAGTTAGTAGACCATGGACAAACAAAGATAGCCAAACCAGAAGGTTGAAATGAACTCAGATGAATTCTTTTTCTTCTCTCATGTATTCATCCCAAGCGATATCTCTCTCCTTTTATCTATCCAACCCCACTCGCAACCCCCAGATCATTCCCCCCTTTCAGCAGCAGGCACGCTTCGATAATCCCCGTAGAGAATCATAGTCCATCCTACTATTAGATATCCAACTTACCCCGGACCCGGTCAACAGAAGGGGAAAAGAGACGAGGTGGCGAGAGCGAGCGAGAGGGGAAGCCATCGAGAGGCTGGTGATGTCCATTTCCCGTTTGGGTAAAAATGTCCCTGGAGCCCTACTTGGTAGGGCCGGGCTTCTTTCTGAGATTACTTAGTAAGAAGGTTCCTTATCATGGGGTTGGGTAGGAGGATACCTTGCGTTTTATTGCTTGATAGAGCTTGTATCAGCGTGGAATGACCCTGGAGTCACTATTTTAGTGCTTCGACTGTCTATCTCTGTACCTTCGTAGACTTATCCATTGCGCACCACAAAGCCCACCTATCAGGTCAAGCAGATAACAAAGACAGAGCACATACTGCACACATACATATAGGTATTGCGAGCATGTAAATATAGAAAGAAAAACAAAATATGAACCATCAATGGCCAAAACAAGCGTCAGCAAAAAAGCCCATACTTAAATAGATCTCTCCGGCTCATCACCCTCAGCGTCAATAGATATAAATCGCTTTCTTAGTACTCTATTCACCGCTGATTTACCACGAATGAGTCAGTATGCCTCAGTCCCTCAACCACACCAAGGAGACTGTCCAGCCCTAGCCAGCATGACAACTGGTATAGACGATAATACCCTATCCATGCATAACTATTATGCAGGACATTAGTGAAGGGCAATCATACGCAGCTATATACAAAGAGAAGTCAAGCAGCATTTGTTGAATAGATGGAGAGGCTATCTTACTTACGAGAGTGGATAACTATGTACATCATAGTATGCAGGACAGTACAGGGGCCCACAAGAGTCGAACATGACCGCAAAGACTACAAAACCACTATCAAAAATATGATATGTTATATGTATCTAGGCAAACTGCAGAGAACAAAGTGTGGTTTTCACCAATATTATGTTAAGTCTCTTTGGAGGATATTAATCGGAAAGCTTTTTCGGGTTCTCTCTCTCTCTCTCTCTATATAGCAGACAATTGGCGCCAGCCTACTAGATTACAAAGGCCCTCTATGCGTGATAAAATGGTGGTTCTCATTGCCAGCAGTGATAACTGCGTTTTAGAATGTACTATGGGCAGATCAATTGAGTTGCGGTAGTAGTAAATCAAGTTTAAAATGCTTCCATTATGTTGGTAATACACTAATCGAGACACGCCGAGGAGAGATGATGTTTTAAAAACGATCCTTCTCCCCTAGATCAATAACAGTTTATGTGACAAATGGGTATCATAACACCGCTGTTTCGCCGTGCAAAAAATTCGAGTAAAGATAGGGAAATTCGATGCATGATTTCAAAGTTCAGGATAGTTATCGACAATTAGTCGGGGTTGGTAAGCTAATGCCAAGTCAGTGCATGCGTAGATCAACAACCACGGAACGACTTACCCGGAGAACCGGCCGAGAATAATCTTCGTTATCTTGAAGAGAAACATCGCTGGCGCGACGACCGTTTGGATATAGTAGTGCGCCTGTGTTCAAACGGTTATCCGTGAAGGTTGGCATGCGATGCGGTGCACTGGATGAGCCATTGGATAGGGTGTGACTGTGATTGTCCGCGAAGACCCCCTTGCTGCCGGCATAGCTCATCCCGGAGCCCTTGCTCTGCCTACCGTCTATCGAGTCGTTCTGGTAGCCGGCGTCCTGCTGAGCACGTCGGCGCTTGACGAGGAACAGGATAATGGCAGCCACAATCAGGGCAATACCACCGACAACACCGACAACAATTCCGGCAATAGCTCCACCGCTTACGCCGGACCCGCCATCATCACTTTTCGAATCATTGGCGGTATCTGCTGCAGATGTTGAGCCGGCATCTCCAACTGTCACTGTTGTTACTTGGCCGCCATGGGTCTCAACTACGCTCGAATGGGACGTACTGGTAGAGGTCTCGTCGGAGGTTGAAGACTTCACGTAGTTAGTAAACCAAACCAGCCAATTCAGAGAATGTGGATGGATATCGATAGGGTGGATGTATTGAATGAAGAAGATAGAATGTACTGACCGAGTCGGTACTTGATGTTGACGACGCGCTCGCGGTCCCCGAAGGGCTGCCGATCTGAACATAGGCGTATAGCCCTTTCGACGCACTACCACACGAATCATCCGGGAACCCGGGGCAGCCATCGTCACAATTTGAAGTCTGTACATTATCATCGTCGTTGGGGGCGATATCAGAGCACCAGCAGTTTTTCCCCTGTAAAATGGCAAATGCACTACCGCTGCAATGGGTCTGGCAGTTACCATTCGATTGGTAGATGGAAAAGTCTGGACAACATATTAGACACGAGCTGTCTGTAGCGGGAGAAAGAATGTCTTACTTGCAGCGCCCGAACCCGTGCTTTCCGTGGAGCAATATGTAAGGTCGCTGGCGCTGTCGGCAGCAGAGATCCAAAGGGTAACCCATGCAAGCACGGCTCCCAAGGGTATTGAGAATAGGTGATACATAGTGGTAAACTGGTAAACTAGTCTCGTGTGAGATGCGTTCCAATATTGCCCCTGAAGAGCGCTGTATATAAAATTTGCTTCTCCCCTCCCGGATATGAACCGAGATTCACAATCTCCCAACTACTGTTTCAAGACAATCGGTCGGGTTCACAAATTATCCAGCAACAGCGTCCAAGAGTATCGAAAACAAGGAAGTAGGTAGGATATTTGTCTATCGAGTGTGTGCGATCCGGATGTGATTATTATAGTCGATTGAGTGGTAGTGTCCCGCACTCGAAGGCCTTTTCCTCTTCAATAGTCAGCAACAAATCGAAACATCTGTAGCTCGTCAAGCGAACGAACCTGCGAGTTCGTCAAATGGTCCCTAGAGGCTGTTCAAGAATTTGTCCAACTAAAAAGCGGGCGTAATATTCGACATGGGTGAAACGAAAGTCCAAGACGCCAGGATCAGGGGAGTGCCTCCAACATGATCCACCCGGCCAGGAGAAGTGAGAAAGCAGCAAAAGCGCCAGGCAGTGCCGGATGGGAGAGAAACGAAAGGGAGGTTGAAAACGAAAGAGTATAAGATGGGAAACAGTATTGGGGGAAGTGAGGAAACAGAGAGGGAGCAGTGAGACAAGAGACAGGGACAAGAGCCGGGTTTGCGAGCACGGAAGAAGTTATCGTTACTGCATACCTCGCTCGTACTAGCCCCGTACACAATGAGTGCGGGCCCGTTTTGTTGTCCCACCGGGCTGGTAATTCTCATTTAAATGCATTGCATCATGGCCTTCCCAAGCCACAGCCGACTGCGCCGTCGGGAGCAAACTGGTAATCTACTAGAAGTCCATATACGATAGTCTGAGCTGCTGGGTTCAAATTATTAAGTGAAGAAGCCATCCTAGAGCAACTGGAGATGTAGTCTGCCTATTGTTGATGGTCGGCTGGTAATGGCGTAGTACGACCTAAATTAGCCACATTATTTACAAATACCGACTCTCGGATCAGTGCGATCGCGAAGACCCAGAAATGCGAACCACAAAATCACGCCCGGTGGCACCAATGAGCGCAGAAAACCGGACTTGTTTACACTTTGACATCTTCAGCCAGGGACTCGACTCAATTTCAAAAAATATTCCACAGGGGCAATTGGCAAGGTCGGAAGAGGGAGCAGCGCAGGTCCGTAAATAGCATCAGGCACAAAATGAATTATTGACCCCAGCATCGTCGCTGCGTCACCGCCACAGCCACGCAAATAATTTATCGCCGTTTGGGCAAATTAAAGGGATTGTAATAATATGATAACCGGCAAATAATAACAGCCAGGAACTCTGTTTTCCATTTCGGATCATTATATGGCCCTTGATGTGCCTTGGAATGGGTGACCCAAAGGGGAAAGGCAGCGAACCGGGATTCCACGAAACGAGGATCGACGACTGCAGGCGCCGACACAATCCTTGGAAGTTTGGAAGTGGAAGTTGTCAAGAGTCAAGGCTTCCATGGAGCGTTTTGAGACAAGACCATCGTCGCAGATCGTGGTCCTTTAATTGGATGATCTGGCGTCCGGATGGCGGATTTGCAGCGGCCGCGAGTATTTTTGTTACCAGACAGCGTACACGGTGTATTATGGTAAATAACTCCTGCCCAGTTTGACCACACTCGCCACCGCACAGGGCTTCTTCTACAAGTGGAGAGGTGTAACACAAGTGAATGGCGAAGTCATTATGAGGATGTGCAAATTGCATCTGGCTCCCAGAATTTTGATACGCTGCCTATTCTCCGGATTGAGCTTCCCAGTGGTGAACCAACCCAGCGCTTCCGTTGCGTTTCCATGGTTGACCGTTCCATGAATCCAGATTCCATGGATATACAGAGTACAAGGCAAAAAACAAGTAGCATTCATGTGTTTACACCACTCTGCCGAGTCATCTGCCTGACATCCCTCCTTCGATTTTAGATCGCTGTCCATCAGCCGATCTCCCTCAGAAGGATCCAGATCTCTCGTTGGCCTATAAAGCCAGTTTTTGTCGTTCCTATCGACAGTCTCCAGTCTTGACAACGTTGTGCGCTTCAATCTCTCATGCAGTGAACGCATCCGAAACAGGGCAGCGCCCTGGCAACTTTATCCTACTTTCGAAACGCCATCAAGCTTTAGATGGCAGAGATATTCAGGGGTGATGACATGACCGCGCCCCCCTCCGAACACCCGGCCTTCGTGGCTACTGTTGATGTTTCCCTTGACGCTGGGCTGAGTTGTCTCACAGCAATGCGAAACAGTCCATGTCCTTCACAAGCACATGCAAGATATGCAGAGATCTGCCAAAAGTACTTTTGATAATACGTACTTCGAGAGTGGGCTTGTTCTGCCACTCACGAACAACCGTTGGCCCGTTGCTATCACAGACTCATGTCTTTGGTCAGATGGCCAGTCGCTTTGGTTCAAATCCAACAGTAGCGCGAGATGGCCTCGTCCATGTGCTTTTGGGCCCGTCCTTGGGTGGACTGATAGCCGTAACCCCGCCTTTCACAATCAATCAAAGAAAGAGTCAGAGTTCATGTTAATCTTCTAATTGTATGGTCGACTTCGCTGCTTTCCTTTCTCAGGCTGCCAACTATACCGGTAATGCACATTGCGAGGGGAAATAGAACATCAGCAACTGATGTCCCGCCACGTACATGGGACGAGGTCAATGGGTTGACCATTCATATGCATTGAATGGACATCGGCACACCAACCAGCCACTTTCCCCTCCCATGACACGATATGTGGCTGGAGATGGAGTCCATACAAATGCACAGCAAGCTCTTCACTGTATTTTGAAAAACCGAAGTTTATCGAGTTTCTCCAAAATTCCAACATCTGCGGCCCCATCAGGATTAGGAAGAGGTCCTTGTTATTTGCCGACCTCCACACTTGATTCGGTCGTTGCTCGCTTCTTTGCCATCGAGGCATCATTTATATCGCCGTGTCGTTGAATAATGGCCTTCCTTGGGACTACCTCAGTTTGCACCTTGCAGCTTTAGCCGAGCCGCTTTTCGTCTGTGACGACACGACTTCCTACAAAGGCCGGTCGATCAAGATAACACAAATCGCAATGACCACTTTTTCCACCAAACCAAATAAATACAAGTACATAAATATAGCACCTCAACAGAAATATCGTCCTGCATCCATGACCCAGTAAAATAGACGAGGCGTTAATATACAGCCCACCTCCACCACACTCAGCGGATGACGAATGCTGATCCACAAACAAAGGGCCGGAATGGAATGGACATCGTCCCATCGACACTTATCGCGCAGTCGAGACTCGAGAAGCGAGAGATTTTTAAGTTTATTATTATTGATTACACTCGAGAACCAGATGCGTCTCTTTGGACGGTTATCCGGAAATTGCAATTCCAACGTGTTTATCTGCCGGATTTGTGAGTGTATATACTCTATACACATTACAGAATCGCCTTCTCTCTAGGGGCGAAACGGCATAAACAACCCAAGCACTTTCCTCCTTTCGAACAAGTCACACTCCGCAATCCATCCAGTCATCCACCTTCTGAGTTTGAAGGAATGCATATAAGCCGCTGCGGCACTGCGTTGCCTAAACACCCCCCTACCGTCCTCATCTCGGTATTCCGTTGGCTGATGTCAAAGTAATGGAGCATGGACCCTTGCCCCTCAATCACCTTTATCAATATTACTGGAACCGTACTCATCGTTCCTCAAGCTCAAGGTCGGAAACTTGACCCCATATCCTTCCAGTCCCGGCTCTCACCGAGTCCCGACCGAGAAGACTAGAGAGTCAACGCCCAACGGCACAGCCTGACCTCCCCCTCCTCCCTCTATCAGAATTGTCAGTCCCACTTCGATCCGGTCCCGGCCGCTCTGGAATCTGGGATCTGGATAATCCGTGCATACTTCGGTCGGTCTCGGCCTTGGTGCCTTTCCTGTAGCTCTGCTGTAGTCCACACATACTCTAGTTATACCAACTGGTCGAAGGTATGTATGCTGCTGGCGTTGTTGCGACCTTTTCGCCTAGTTGTTTACGAATCGAGTTTAGAGAACTGGATACCTACTTTGCTAGGTAGTAGTTGACAAGCTAACTACCCACCCCGAGCAAAAACCGAGCGACGACTAAGCTAGGGGCTTATGTAGCTATTAGGTATGGGGCGTGCGCTGTAGTTTCCAATAGTTTAGACCTAAATTCCAGATACCAGGAAAGTCACGAGCCAGGGGACTCGCGAGTCACGACTCATAGTCACACTCAACACCACTGCTTTTGGTTATAAAATAGGTATCATGGCGGGGATACTTCCAGGAGGAACAGCCGGCTGTTCGGAAGGGAGGAATGTGCCCGTGTGAATGTGTGCTTACCTTTCTAGCCGAGCGTTACGAAACAATAATGTCGTGGAATTTTTCAGTCGCGGTAGGTATCTATATGCCCGTAAGTATAGTTCTGGGTCTGACGGTGATAGTAATGGATGTATCCACTACTCCATCAGCGGATATGCGTTGATCGGGAGTTCGTGTATAGAGATGTTCTATGATTCGTCTGGTTTCATCCCATCGAACAGCTTGGTGAGACATTGCGGACACCCTTCGTTAGATTTGAGATATAAATCCTAGACATACTGACGTCCTCGTTTGTTATTTTTAGAGAGTCATTCGTCATCGCAATATAGGCAGATTTTTATGTTGCGGTATCTAAATACGATATGTTGAGTTATTTTTCCATAATAATAATATACCAAGCATTCGAGCCTGCGCATGAGCATCGCTTCCAGGTCTAGATTCGCAAAGCCCGAGTGATCGTCGACGTGAGGAATGTCGAATGTCAAACAAACAAGACACCCTCTACCACCGACCCGGACGACCTCTCCAGCGACCCTCTACAATATCCTCCTCCCGTTCATATTCGCGCGGCCGTTCTCTCCTCCGTCGGTCATCTCTTCGCTCATCCCGATATTGACGCGGTGGCGGGGGTGGTGAGGGCGGCACTGGAGGCGATGGAGGCCTCTCGGGGAGTATAGGAGTTGACTTGTTCGGTGATCGCCTTGACGAAGGGGGTACGGAGGCACGCTCGCGTTGGATCTGCTGGATGCGCCGGCGGCGCGCTCGTCGGATACCGTCAGAATCCTCAACAAGGGAGTTTACATCCTCCTGCAAGATAATAGTTGTCAACTTGGGGTTGGAAGTAGGTGAAGCGAACAAATACTCACCGGATGGAGGTAGGAGAAGATATAGTAGACGGTGTCCATTTCCTCATACTCGTACCCTGCACGTTCAATTGCTTCCTTTACAACTAGATCCTTCGTTATTTCAGTCCATAGGCGTTCGCGACGGTCTCTGACTCCGATATATCGCGGCCCAACTTTGCTCCGTGGAGTATCGCCCTTATGCCGAGGCTCTATCATCTCGTCTTCAGCTGGACTAAATTGACGATCTTTTCGTCGGGGACGCCTCGGGTCCTCTCTAACGTCGACAGCAGGTAGTTCTTTTTCAAGACTGTGTTTTGACTTGGAGGGAGCTTGGACAATGGCCCAGTCATCCATAGCGTCACTCAAAGGTGAGCTGCGAGAGGGTTGGGGGTCTCGATCTCGGTATTGATCCTCTTCGACTATTTCACGCTTTTTGTACGAAACCCGTGGACCGACTTGTTCATCTTCGATGAGGACGTCCCTGCTTCCAACTTCTGATCTCTCAACTACAGCCGCCGGTTTTCCCTTCTTCCGTCGCGTATTATGTTCCTGAGAGGTGAGTTGAAGTGATTCTCTACTTCGTTTCTCGATCCCAACCTCTTCCTTGCCCGCGTCTTCAGCTCTTTTTCTATTATAGGGTTATTATACGTAGTTCAAATAAAAAGGACTGTCACACGTACCTATGCCGAGCTTCACGTTCATTGAGGACTGTTTCCAGATCTGGTACACGAGGAGGGGTAGGTGGACTGGGTGGGCGAGGTATTTGAAGCGGTGGTGCTGTCGAACAGTAAGTAACTGTAGTAAAATCCCCGCGAAACCCTTACAGTGGTTGAGAGATTTATGTCTCCTGGGTGACTCCTTGTAGATCGGCGGGACTGGAACTGGTAGAGGTACTTTGGGAAGCTCTTCCTCTTCAGAAGACCCAGCAGATTCGGGTGACGATGATAGTGAGGAGGGCGTTGCTCGCCTTCGCGTAGAATACTTCTGTCTGATAGGATCTGGCCATGCCATCCCCCTTCGACCGTGTTTCGGAAGAACATCCAACTCGCTTTCATCGGTTTCGTCGCTCTCATCATCCACAATGTCGATATGATAATGTGACCGACGATGTGACCGTGGAGCGGCATCGCAGCGCGGGCCTTTCTTATCGCCAGGAAATGCTTCCATCGAGCGGCTGTTCTTAGGGAAAGCACCGTCATCATATTCTGATCTTCTCATGTGTCTTTCGTCCTTCACGCTTTTACTGCGTGGCATGGCCTCCTTGCGGGCACGGTAGTCATGCCGAGGCATCACAGGTCGTTTCTTCTTGCTAACAATCTCCTCCACCACATCGGACTCACTATCCGTGTAATCCTGGGTAGAATCCGCATGAGAAAAGTATGCCTCTTCAACATCAGAGACCCTTTCGCGCCGCCTTCCACGAGATTTTGACCCGCGAACATCGTTCGCCATATCTTTGTACTTGTCGACTTCCTCATCGCGATACGCATTTAGATCAAGCCTCGCAAGTCGTTCAGCAGCCAAAACGTCGTCTCGTAGATACTCGTAGCCTCCGAGGGGAATCTCAGGCTTCGCACGTTCTCGGACATGGTGACGGTCGAGCTTCTCAACAACTGGCCCATGCCCACGCGGCACCCGGCGGCTATAGCGTGCGTCGCGGTCAACTAGTAACCGATCTCCCCTAGCTCGCCTAGGATACACCTCCATACCGTCGATGACATCGTCGTACTCAATCGGACGGCTTCGGCGGGGCATCTTGGGATGTGAGAAAGCGGCACGGAAAAATGGCAAGTTAAGAGATGATTAAAGCAGCGCTGGCCCTTGCACTTCACTACTTGCGAAAAAGGCACGGAGTTCGTATGAGGCTGTGGGGCAGGCGTTGGATGCTGTCAGGATGCCGCGTACCCCACGGCGAGAAAAGACAACAATTGGTGGAGGTGCCGTGGCTGCTGTACTGCTAAGTATACTTCTAGAAGGGGGAGCAGGAAGTCGCAATCATTGCATTGCAGTGGAGAGATGGAATGTCGCAGCTGAGATGCTGGATGAGCTGGTGAACTGTTCGCCTGCCTGAAACGAACCCCGCGGCTGTGCCAGCTGATGTCACACCGCAGTAGTTTGCCTGGTGAGGCATCCTTCCTTTTGTACCTACAGGCTACATTATCTTGTGCGTCTGAAAATGCGCAAACTGCGTCTTTTGAAACCTATTGGATGCTTTGCTGAGTGTACCGTAAACAGGGGGGAAAACACTCAGGTACTGGGGAGATTTCCTACCACGAACCAGATTTCAGTATTTGGGTACCATACCCCCTACACTGCCTTGTTACGGAATCCGGCCCTCATCAAATATTTCCAAAATTTACATTTACTTGTTTGTCCATCATATAACTCCAATAATCTTCCTCACTCTTCCAATATCACCATACCCGTATGCAGGTGCTGACCGCAGCACGTGCCGCCGCCGTCGTCATTGTCAACGACACGGTCGAACATGGCCTAAACCCACCAGGCCCAAGTTGCGAGAGCATTCTGGCGGTAAGACAAAAGGGCACATGCTCGTATAATTGCAGGATCTATATAAGAAGACCCTCGTTCCAAGCCTCGTAGCTGTTTCTTGGTCATGCCCGTTCGTAAACAAATGTTAGGTGGGCAACAGACCCTGAGTGGGGCGTATTAGTACGTAAGATCATGAAACTGCGACTCCCGTGATATCGAGTAGAAGATCATGAGTTCAACATATGAAATCTTCCCCAGATCCAATGACGGGAAGGAGCTTCAGTCTTTGTTCGTGTTAGTGGGAATGAGTACTAGCACGGCTAACACCTAGAAAGCGATGTTCCTTTCCCGTAAATGGCGAGGCGATGGAAAGACGTTCTCATCGGTAGTGACTCGGGTAAGTTTGGAGAACCTCATCCAAAACTGAGCCGAGTTTGTCCCTTTTCCGATTTGCCTCGTCCGCCGCGAGGTTTCGAGCGGGAATTCGGTGGAGCCGCCCTGTTTGATAATTGCGATGTTTGGGAATTCCTGGCAGCTTGCATTTCCTCAATTTCAAGATCCTTGGCATAATGCCAATCATTGTGTTCGTCCTTCCCATCAACCTGTATGTTCTTGCCGCATCGAGGGCAATCGTAGACGCTCCAAGGCGATAGCTCTGTCTGGTCATTGGGTAAGTCATCTCCAAACAACTGGGAGTTGTCAGGCTTGCATTCAGACACATTTGCTGGTTGAACCTGTTTGACTCCTGGCTGCTTGTTGAAAAATCGCCCCGGTCCGTTGTCTTCGAACTTCCTCCGCTTCTTGGCTGATTGTTCAGCTGATAACTCATCCATTGTATGAGTCAAACCAGAGGGTGCCACATTCCTTGCCTGGTCGCCTCGCAATAGGAAACCATCAATTGCTCGATTTTTGGACACTCCGTCCTCGAAGCCACCGACACTCAAAGACAGATTCGCACAAGGCCATGCACTCCCATATATAGCAACCTGTCTAAGCAGCGTCTTCCCAATGTCGAATAGCAGGTCTTCGTCGATAGTGGCCGATCCAGGTATGGGCAGCTGTCGGGATTTCACCTGAGCGCCTTGCCGATGGTGCAATGCAGCAGTTTTCGGTCGACGCTTATGCTCAAGCACACCTTCTTCAACGAGGCGACCATATATGTCCGCCGCGAAAATGCGCAGCCACTTGTCGGCTTGGTCGAGATTGTTTATACTCGGCCTGAACGACTTTGCGGAAAGCATGGACTTGATCTGCGTTCGGGGGTTGACTTCACTTCGGTCCTCTCCGCGGATTACCCCGTAAAGCCAGGCTGCCGTGTCATCATTCAGCTTGGCTCGGAACTGTTCCAGGGACACGCCAAGGAGGTCGCTGACTTGTTCTGTTCCAAACGCAGCACTGACCTGGTCACCCAATTTACCCCCAAGCATTCGAATCTTGGTGAACCTGAAACCGCCAAGAAAGTTCTGTATAGCACGATTCCTGACGATTGTTTGCTTGTTAGGTTTGTTTGTCGCGCTCCCCAGTTTCGCCATCATCTTGTTCTTAGCAATTCCAGCGGAGCACGTGTAATTGAGCGTATTCCAGACAGCTTTTCTGACCGATCGAACAATCTCAGCCCCAATAAGCATGGCGATATCATCCCAGTCTGGGTCATCGACCTCCGTCTCGTTCTCATCCAAGTCAACCAGACAGTCCTCCGTGTCCCACTCCAGTGCAGTAGTAGGTGGACAAGGCAACGGTGCAACCCGATCATCACCGTTCGGTTTTCCACGTAGTTCGGGATACCGCTGGAGCAGGACGCCAAACACCAATGGTGAGAGGTCGACAAAGACCTCGTCGATGCTCGCTTTCTCGACTAGTGCTTCTTGTATGTTGCTCTGGCTACCCAGTCCCAATTGATTTCCACTTATCCCTGTATACCAGCTCGCTAGCTTCTCCTTAATCATCTTCAAGACCTTCCGCGACTCGGCCCTGTACGGGTCAAGGCAAACCTTGTCCGTTCCCATGTTTTTCCATGCATCCTTTCTATACGCCCACTTTCCGCCCTCTCCCTCCCGAAATGTAGCAACATGCTGAAGAACAATATCCGGGCATTTAGTCTTCGCGTCCTTCGCGGAGATCATCCGCGTAATCCCAAAATCTCGCGCCGGGTAATTGATCGCAATCAACGAGTCCCATTGCCGCACTGCGAGTGGTGTCTCGCGCGGTGTTCCCAGTCGGACCATTTCACATTGTGCATAGAAGGCATCGAGGTCGATATGAGCTATTACACGAATCTGGGACGCGGTTGACGCCTGTCGGAGGAGATGGAACTGGCGATAGGTGTAGCGAGAATGAGGCTTTGCCGAATCGCGGGACGCGGGCGACGCGGGGAGTTCTGGGGACGAGCGAGACATTTCGGAACTGGCGATAGAACGTACATAGCGGATTTAAATATGTATATAGATCATAGGAGTAAATTTAACTATACGATGAATTAGACCTCAGGGTTGGGGGCTCTTGAGCGGCGCGCCGGCGAGACACCTGAATTTTGCGGAGAGGATTCACTGACGTTGTCGAGTTCTATTCCCCGGGGCCAAGATCTTAACTTTCCTAATCGGGTTAGATACTTTCCGCTCCATAGTGCATACCAACCTCTTAACATGGCCACCTTTTTCCGACAAGGATGTTCTGCCGCTTATTTCAATTACTTTGCACAATTAGACAGAGCCCTGTAGAGACTATATGAGGCATCCAAAGTAAGACTAGTAATTTTTGCCAGTGACGTCTCATGAGTTCATATAATTCCCGCTGGGTGGCGGCTTCCTATCGAGGTATCGTCCAACTACGTGCTTTCCTAAATGGTATCGTGGTAGTGCCTGCAGTCAGCTCTACTTAGTGGCAAGAGCAACCTACGATCAGTTCACCAGGTAGGTGCCTTAAACCGATCGCACCTTCCTATCTGGTCGCCATCTCTAAAAGGAAAGCGAAGTGCGGTAAGTTTGTAAGTTGCTTCCTAGACTGAACAACACTCCATCGCGCCTTCCTTAGGTTATCCATGAGAATATGGTGCTCGGTATCATAAATTTGGGCATTACTCTCTCCAGTTACAGGGTAAGTGCGATGCACTCCATCCGTACCTGCCTAACCCGTTCCACTCAGTAGTAACAAAATCGTTAGGGCCAATAGTTTGCTGACCACAAGAGAGCCTAAGGTAGGTCAAAACGGCGCGATGTCGTATTACTTGAATATTGGGTTTTTACCAGAGACGTCTCGGGCAGGGCAGCAGTCAAAGATACCTTGAACCACGGAAAACAAAGTTCGAACGAGGCGTATCGAGTGGACAATTATTGGGCCTGGCATCTCCTCAGTCGTCGTCGGACTATTAACATCAAACCGATTCCATATGTGTTACGTATGCGCATTGGCAATTCATCAAAATGGTCGGTGAATCGTGGCCACTGCCGAGGTTGCGCCAGGCATATAAAAGCTTACGAAGAGTCCAGATGACCTCATTTAGGTGCCATGCGAAGTCAAAGGAAGCTGACCTTGCACAAGGACAGGCGTCGTTATGACAAAAGATCCTCTCATTCGAGACTGCACCCGTGAGCTGCACCAAACGCGACTTCCTGTGGTAGCTGACTGGTCAAAACTGGCGCCTCGGGAAGCCTGAATGAGACATGAGGAGTGAGGCATTATATGTGAGCGTATCCACACGCGGGCCGCACGGTTTGGGCCTTCGAACTGCCTAGGAGGCTACGGGAGACATAACAAAGTGTACCATGGGCGGCGAAGCCACCTGGCTCTATATCCTTCGAACGTAAGATGCATCTTACTCCCTCGTCGGCGTGCTCCGCGAGAAGTACGTGAGCATCACGAAATGAAACGAGAGAATTGTGCCGTCAGTGACGCGCGAGCCTGACCAGCTGATCGATGACGAAGAAGCTGATATTATGATAGCCGGGCGGGAAGAGAAGGAGAAATGCGAAATGGCGTGGCCATCTGTATTCTGACTGCCGGTTAGAGTCATGCTCCAGGGTCAAATCAGCAGCCTCATCCAGGGTCATACTAGAGGGACATTGGCTAACTAAGCAATGCTAGTTTGCTACCATGTCAAATAATAGAAATGAGCTTAATGAGAAAGACATCAAGACCAGTGCTAGGGAAAGTGTCGTCACCAGACCAGAGGATATCCTCGCCAGAAAGCGATTGGAGAACCAACGCAAGGCTGAGGCCGGGACCCAGCAAAGTGGACGGCCCGGGCGGGTTGGAGCCTTGGTTCGCGACCGCAACAGAATCTATAAAGGTTTAAATGACCCAATGAATTATCGGACAACGGAGATAAAGAAAAGCGGACCATTCGAGGCAGCGGCAGGGAAAAATTATGGAGGAAACTGACGTCTGACGAGTGCCCAAGTCGCCACACGCATGACTGCCCAATGCCCAAACCTCCCCTCCAGCGCCTCACCGGCTGGATCACAAAAAGCATTGCTGCCACCTCACGGGTCACAGCTGGAAGCAGCTTGAGCAAGCAACGACCACTCTGCGGATGGTCAGAAGCTCTTGATCATGCAGAATTCACTGCATCTGCACATCCCCTTCATAATCGTATATGCGCCCCGCATCAAGAAGTCGATATTGATTCCTCAGGATCCTGTAGTAATGCAGTTCATATCACGTAATCCGCAGATCGTGTATCCGCAATAATAGCTGGGGAACCCAGTTATTTGCTTGTGGTTTCATAAGGGAGAAGAAGCAAAAGGAACCTTGATTGATTTGCTCCCGGAGTCTCGCATCTCCGGTGCAGGCTGTCTTCAAATCGAAGGCTGGACAGCTGCTGTTGGATGATTGATAGATGAAGTAGGGGCTTGCTTGCCGTGGCACCTGGTGAGGCAAGGATGGTCACCGAGGAGGCAAGGTATCTCTCTGCTCCGCGTAAAAGGTTATCTATTGAATTGATCCTTGAAATCGCCGTGGGAGAGGAAAAAAGCTTGTTCTGTTTTCTGGGAGATATCTGCTCTTTTGGATTCGAAAATGCTCCGTCGCAGTCAGGTCACGATCGACTCTAATTCCTCCAGTCGAGATGAAAGACGGCTAGCGTGGTTATACTCCGGAGTGGAAGTACTTTTGCGGTCCACGGTGATACCCTGGCTGATCGTCAAGGCTTGGGCCTCACCCAATAGAATGAACCAGAAGGCGGGAAGAGGCAGCATCGCGACACAGGCGCCAAAGCAAGTCGTGGACCATCAACGTCGACACTCGACGGGGCTTCCATGGCCAAGCACCTAAGCCTTCTTTGTCCGCCCATGCATGCAAATTCTGGCGTTGTCCTTTGGCATCGTTGCGGTGTGGTGTGGAGTCTGAGACGAAAGTCGTGGCACCAGACAGGCCAGCAGCCCAAAGCCGGCCCAACAACAGCCCAATCAATCCTTCCCGGAGCACAGGCGCAAAACCCACACATGTGTCTCCCCTCGACCTTTGCTCCCACCTTTTTCGCCCCCTCGCCCTTCTTCAGCGCCTCTTATCTCGCCGACCCTCGTCTTTTCCTCTCCTTCTCTTCACGCTCTTCCCTTCTTCCCTCTTCTCCCTCAAAGCCTTATCTGGCATCTCTCGCCGGCTTCCAGGTAGCATAGTCTGTACAAAACACCACTGGAACTGACAGACGACCGTGAAAGCTGGACTCCCCCTAGCCCCTCTTCTAGTCATCTTCCATCCACGCCGTTCTCCCGTCTTGTGGTCTCCATCGTTGTCACCTCGACTCTTCACATCCGTCTACTGTTATCCTGCGACCTGGTTTCTACTGGATATACTCAAGGAATATCACTTTGCTCTCTGACAGAACCGTGGACAAGAATTCATCTTCCCGGATTTCTTTGTTTTCGTTACCGCTTGGGATCCCATAAGCTCCAGCTGGCACTCACTCTCTCACGCCTTGGTCCCGCTTGGAAACTTGTCAAATCAAAAGTCAGATTTGCTTTATCTACCAGCCTTGGTTATCCGTCCTCATAATAATTCTTGCCTTGTTGAAGAACAGCCTGAGATTGATACAATTCGCCATCATATTTACCTGGACTTCCCGGATTCTCTCTTCCCTGGAACCCCTCTGGATATCTGGACCATCTTACTTTGTTAAATAAACACCGGACACACTTCCCTGGACACAATGACTAGCCGTCAAAATGAGTACTTCATTCCCGGAGATGGAATTAGCCGAGAGGTAATCCAGGCCGATATCTGCCGTTACCTTGGAAATGATGCACTAGTAAGACCTGGAAACCATAATGTCCGTCTCCCCGATCCTCTGCAATCGACCGCGTACAAGTGCCAAACAAACTGGTCTCGATGAATTAAGCGCCCGCATTTTTCGTTACTGACTTCTAAATAGGGTCGTGGAGGATTTTTCATTCGAGCTTACCGAAACCTCACATCAGTATGTGACCTCTGAAATCTATACTTAAGAGGAGTCAATCTAACGTGGTGATATTCTAGGAAATGATTGCTGATCTCAAAGCCGATTCAGCTCGATGGGAGGCAGATGTGAGAAGTCGGGCTGACCAAGGCTACCCTCGAGGTAGTTACATCCAGGACTACAGCTACCCCCAAACCAGCCGGGCCACACCAAACTATCCAACTCCTATGGGAAGTATGCACTCTGAAATGCCCCAGGGTCAGCGTCCTTCTCCTCCCACAACCTACGCTGCGGCCCCTCAGCAGTACGCAGAGCAATATCACCAGGGTGGCTACCCTTCAACTTCAAGTCCGCCATACTCCAATGCTCCCTCATATCCTTCAAACCATTCAGGCTTTGCGGCCGGCCAGCCGTACCCTCCCCAACATATCCCCTACAGTACTCCAAGCCAACCGCCAGTGACTTCTGAACTCCACCCGTCCTATACTTACGCCAGCTCCGGTTATGGCTTCGAGAACGGGAGAAACAATGCCCCAAGATACCCTGGCCCTGGATATGATGCCGAATCTGATTATTCTCCCGTTACTACCGGAATGGCATACCCTGCCACTACTGCCCCTGACCCACGGATAGGAATGGAACCAAGATACACTCCGGACTCTGGATATCCTGACCGAAGTAGGCCGCAGCCAGCAAGAGAAAGAGAGGCTCCCCGCCGGACACGGTGATTATGCATGATTTCACAGCCCCTTGCGAGCACCAGGTATTCGGCTAGTACCGATACCTGTGTTTCCTGCACGGAAAGTGCCGCGGGATTAATGAATTTTACGCCATGAATTTTCTTTCCTCTGCCGATCATACCCTGGAGCCTTTATGGATCTCTTTCCTTTTCTGCCTACAGGAATATCATGCCGGAAAAAAGTGTGCTTAGTGTCTTTGTTTCGGAACCGATTGCAGCCATGGGGAAACGAACCTTAGATTACCGGAACTTGCTCTATTTTCCTGGACGTTGTGCGCGTCGGCGTTGATTGTTATTACCGAGTGTCTCCATGGACATCGGTCGGTGTTCCACTGGATATGTCCCTTACTCTTTCTTCTCAGGGAGGACCGCATTGGCGTTCTAATGTAAAGAACCACCAAATGTTTGTGATGCTTATGGAAAGGTGGCTGTTTTGCTGGTACATTGTAATGTTCACCTGATCCCTGATGTCTTTTTATCTTCTATCATGTCGCCGTGTCAGGCAACTGCTCCTCTCCGTTTTGGTCTCTTTCGTGGTCTACTCCCAGCGGTTTTTTTTTTTTTGGTCCGACTTAATCGGTGCCTCCTAATATGTTTCGAGGGGCGTTTCGTTGTCACGACTTGTTAAACTGGCGGGGTTGAAACATACCTTGTTAGTGCGGGCATTGATGATATACGGTGATGTAGATACGAGCATATACGGCGTTTTCTCGTTCTGATGAAGTTCACAACGGTGTTTTAGTTAATTCAAGAATCTGCCTACCAGCTCATTGAGACTTGGCCAATGTCTAACGTTGTTTGTTTTTCCTCCAAGCCCCCTAAGCCACACATACTAATTCACTGGTCCTTTGCACCACGACCTTGTGAGTTTGCAGCCTATATTACATGTTTTTTCACCCCCAACCCCCAACCCTCCCCCTGCCCAATATATTAGAATATTTTTATACCACTGTTGAGGCCTCGCGTTCAATTCACTAGCAACAAGGCTTGGCCATTTTCCATTCAGTATAATAGGTAGGTAACCACTTAATTGCCTCAATTGCTGTTCACTTCACTCCGTGGGTGGGCCCAGCTACTCGGTCCTGGGGTATCAAAACACCTTAGTTCGTTTGCTTCTTCATCATATTCACTCATCTACGAGAACCCAACGTTTACTCTGTCTCTGCTGTTCTTTGTTCAAAATCGAGCGTTTACTGGTGCTGTCTTTACCCATGTCTTGGAACTACATCTCTGCGTCTTCCAACCTCCTATCTCTAGAATTGAGAGGGAGTATGCTTTATGCATTTCACCATGGCATCGACCTCCCTCAAATTTGCTGACGGCGATGTCAAGGTAAATGTGCTACCAGACACCCACTGTCTTCATTCTTGGGTGCTTAAAAGTCACTCCAGATTATTGGAGCGTCTTCTTGGAGAATTCTGTCCCCCTGTTACACCTTTATCTGCCGCAAAACGGTCTGAGCCGCCATCACGCCGTATCATTATGAATGTGGTCGGCTCGTCGGCCCATAAATACGGAATACTGGAGATCCAGGCAAGTAATCTACCTCCCTAATAATGAATAATTCTTAGACAATATGGTTCTAACACATAGGTCGTAATACAGGGTTACGACGATTCCGCTGGTGCGATGGACGACGTGCAGGTGGGCTTGTGCTCCTTCCCCATGTGGTCTGAGCAGATTCGCTGTGCTTGGTCGAATATATTCAGAATCTTCTACGACGAGTCTCTGGTTTTGGATACCGATTGCCAGAGTTCAATACTGGCAAATTGTCAGATGTTACTTGAAAAGGCCGAAGAGCTCCATTCAGCTGACGTTGTCTCTCGTGCCCTTCAGACAAGTCTCCTCGCTTTCGACCAAACGCTCTACCAACTCATATCGCAGGACCCAGTCTCCTGGATAAAACTCGCAGTTTCTATCCAATCTGGCTCTGTATTCCAGGAATCTATGATCCACCTAGTGGGAAAATGGGGCCTTCTTGAAGAAAAAGAACGCGATTCCTTACCCAAGAGTGTTCGCAGCTTGTGCGCCCAGAAAATCCAAGGCCTAAACGACATCAAAATGGCCGTGGAGTCTCAGGTAGTGAATCGCCTGCCTCATCCGCGCTCAGATAACGCTTACTATCGAGAAACGAAGAATGTATTTGGATGGATGGCGTTGACCTTCTACCAACAGTGGCTTTGCCAATGCTTTGTGGAGGGTCGCAATTACCACGCTCCAGATGGAGGCGCAGCCTTCTATCGCAAGATTGCAGCAGGAGACGATTCGTATTTGAATGAGTTTGGTCAAACTATTGGACGGTTCTCTGCTTGCCTCGAAATCAGCAATGAACAGCAGAAAGAGCTAAAGAAAGACCTGGATGAGCTAAAGAAAGCTATGAAGCATATCGTCTCGGATTTGCTCGTCAACCAAGCTAAATATGATCCGCTCCTCAATGGAGGGCTCTCATACCTGACCTGCTGTCAAGTCAGGGAAGAGGAAATGCCCTTACCAGAAACGTTGAACTACAATCTCCCGGGAATCAAGAATATGGGTATGCCTAACAGCGACGACACCTCCAACAATAGTCACTTCCGTCAGTCCTTCGTTCCTGGGCCTACTGAGCCTCTTATGGACGGCTCTAGCGCCCTGATGGATCTCAACAATAACCTCGGAAATGATTTCTTGCTGAGCCCCGTGTTGCAAAATCCAGCCTCCTCTACCTTTGACTCATTAAACGCATTCACCACCGATCCCACTATGGCCTGGGATAACTCGGTGGGCTATTCATCCTCATCCCTCAACCCGGTGGCCCCGCCTTTACCACCCCTCTCGGCCATGACCAGCCCCAGCGGCAATGGTCTCTTTGAGACACCGTCGAATTTTGACCAGTTCAGTAACCTGGGGGGTAATACGAATATGTTTGATTTATCTATGACGGAAGATGATTACCCATTGATGCAGAATGGCGGAGGTGAGGAGAATATGGCGTTTCTTTAGAGTACAGCTGAAGGGAACAGGGGAGTATGCTAATCTTCCGTTCATTGTTTGTTGCTTCTATCTGATATCCGTTCTTATATTTATTAAACGTGCTTCGTGGTTCATTTATATGCTATTCCTTCGCATGTATGACGAACACTATATGCTCAAACTTACTCTTCGAAGATAAACTATATTCAGAGGAAATCCAACACTCATTGAAGGGAGATGGCGAAGTGAAAGAATAAATCTGCCATTTCACGATCTATAACTCTTTTCCATATACAATACATTGTAGTCTTCCCGCAGGAATAGAGATGCCGCTAGGTGCAGGGTATAGAGGGAGACCCAGCGGCCCATACGATCAGGCAAACGAAGAGACTTTACCCGAGCTAAGTCGAGTACAAAACCAGCCGAGATTCCATATCTGTTGATTAGACCCGGCGATCTTCCTCATAGGATGTGACTGGGAGCGTATGCGTATGTCGGTTTCGAAGCAACCTTGATGTAAATTTTCCCAGCTAAACAACAGCAAATATAGTAATATCAAGCCTAATTTGACAAACAACCTTCATCCATTACCCGTACGGTAATCCGGAGTTTACTCGTCGTCATAGCCCTGCGGGATAACCCGAGGTCCTTGGGGGACTATTCCAGAAAGGAAACAATGCATCAGCATCATTGAATCTAAGCCGGTACTGCTGCTGGCAACTTACTGGGATATGTCAAGGGAATCGGTTCTGGGTCGACATCGCCAAAGAATCGTCTGATCGGGGGGAGGGAAACGAGCATGAGCGGACCGGTGGCACCAATGATGAGAGAGTAGAAGATGGCAGGCTTCTCGTGCGATGCCCAACGCATGTAGCGGAGGGGCGTAGACCAGAACTGGGGGGTAGTCATTGTTGCGACGTAGGTTGGCGGAAGATTTTGCGGATGTTCGGGGTTTCGGTTGATCACGCGGGATGCGATATTTCGGGGGAAATGGGTCAATTGGATAAAGCGACGGACGCGGATGAAGTCGAAGACTCGCAGAGGGCAGTAACTGCGCGTGCTCTGTGAGACCTGAGTTGCGATCGGTGGGTTGAGGGGAAGGATGGAGGTTGAAAGTGACGACAAGCCGGACCGAAGTTTAGTTGCAAAGGCGGCGGATGGACGAGGTCTTGGCGCCCGGTCCAAACACGTCGCCAATTCAAGCTGGACTTCCGCAGACTATATTCCCCGATACCATTAACCCTTCGCCAACACCGCTTGCAATTTTGTTTCTTTGCTTCTGGTGATATTTTCTCTCGGTTCATCCTCTCACTCCGCTGCGCGGAAGCATTTCGACGATGCGGTGGTGTTCGTCTCTCCTGCTATTCGGCTTCTTGGCCGTTGTCAATGCATCGAGCAGCTCGGGCAATCGATTGCTTGTGGTTTTGGAGGAAGCTACAGAGAAGGGCCTATACTCGACGCTATGGGGCGATCTAGAATGTATGCCGTACCGTAAATTTTCTCAATGGGTTTCGGTCCTTGCTAATTAGTTCGCCTGGAAGCTCGAGGGTATAATCTCATCTTCGAATCACCCAAAAGCGACAAGCTTTCCTTGTTCGACCTGGGGGAGAGGGCCTACGACCATGTCCTCCTTCTCCCTCCCAAATCCAAAGGTCCGGCATTATTCTACTCAGTCCATGGACTATACGAGGACAGCCAATTGACTTTACGATACAGGTTTCGGACCTTCGTTAAGCCCTAAGAACCTCGTCGACTTCCTCAACAAAGACGGAAACATCCTCCTCGCTCTCTCCGGCAAGTCCACAACCCCCAGTGCCATCAGCTCGCTTCTGCTCGAATTTGACCTCCACCTATCCACCGACCGTTCCTCCGTCGCCGTTGACCACTTCAACTATGACACGCTCTCGGCTTCCGAAAAGCACGATGTCCTCCTTCTCGAGCGCCCTGGTAAGCTCAGACCAGACACCAAGAATTTCTTTGGAGGCAAGGGTGTTCTTGCTCTTCCAAACTCCAGCCCTCACACGCTCGGTGACAACTCCCTCCTTGCACCTATTCTGCGAGCGCCCGTCACAGCCTACAGCTACAACCCGAAGGAGGAAGTGGGTTCAGTTGAAGAAGTTTTTGCTACCGGCTCTCAATTGGCACTGGCGTCAACTATGCAGGCCAGGAACTCTGCCCGCTTCACGCTATTGGGTTCCGTGGAGAGTCTTCAGGATAAGTGGTTCTCCGCAACCGTAAAGGCACCGGGTGGTAAAGACACCGAGACGGCCAACCGTGAGTTCGCCAAGCAGTTGACTGCATGGACATTCAAGGAAACTGGTGTTCTCAAAGTTGGGAACATTGAGCACCACCTTGTCAAGGATAGTCTCACCGCAGAGGACCTAAACCCTAGCATCTACCGGATCAAAAACGAAACCGTACGTGCCTGTTACACTGTTTTATCGCTAAACCCGCTAACCTATGAACCATCAGGTTTTCTCGATTGAGATTTCAGAGTACAGCTATGATGGATTCGTCCCCTTCGAGGTCCCTGCCAACGACGAGCTCCAACTCGAATTCACCATGCTGTCCCCTTTCCACCGTCTCAACCTCCAGCCCATCAAGACAACAGGAAACAGTACCATCTTTGGCACACAGTTCACAGTCCCCGACCAACACGGAATCTTCTCCTTCCGCGTAAATTATAAGCGTCCCTTCCTCACCAACATTGAAGAGAAACACGAAGTCACCGTCCGCCACTACGCCCACAATGAGTATCCCCGTAGTTGGAAGATTAGCGGAGGTTGGGTCTGGATTGCTGGTCTCTGGTCTGTTATCGCAGGGTTCGTGGCGTTCGTGGTCATCTGGCTCTACTCAGCGCCCACTTCTACTGCTGCGGGGAAGAGCAAGAAGACGCAGTAGGCGTGGACCAGAGATGTACTAATCTGAATGAATTTGTATGAACATAAAATACAATGGAAGGCGAAAGTCTTAAAGATGCATACTTTGCTGCAATAGTAGGGTTGTATAACCAATCTAAACAGTATCGTTTCCATCATGCCAGTATATAAACGTACACATATTGTACATACCCATATAAAAAAGAAGAAAACAAGCAACTCCGATACATGCCATGAGGGGAGAAAAACAGGTGGCCAAAACAAAAAGCAGATGCATGGGAGAGACACTTCTAAATTCAACCAGATTTCACATCAAGTCCCTGTGGTTTCATCGTTTCACCACCACTACACTTGACATCGAACATCTAGCAAATGCGTATCTCCCCTCATAGCCCTCTCGTCTTCTCTGGATCCATTTGCACCTCATCCCCACTGATCTCCTTCACCGTCTCAAATGCCGGCTTGCCCGCATACAACTGTTGCGATGGTTTGCTTGCCTTGCCCTCAACCTCTTTGGACATTTGGAGGGGTGCGTTGCCGCGGAATCGTTTGCGCATATCGATTAGTCCACGTCTAATTGTTAAATATTGGTTAGCAAATCGAGTCTATTTCTTTCATTTTGTTCCCACTTCGCTTGGAACAGGGGAAGGCTAGGGTGACGAACTTGCACTCGCCGAAGCCTTTCCGTAACTGTTGACATTTGACGGGGAGTTCATCGACCAGAGGTTCGCTTAGGCATTCTCGCGGTGTGTGACGCTGGACCATGATACAATCAGACTGCTGGAGGCATTGCGCCAGGGCATCGCCTGTTCAATTTACTCATTAGAGAAGCTGTTCTCTTTGGCTCGGTGGTAT
Organism: Aspergillus sydowii CBS 593.65; assembly: GCF_001890705.1. NCBI lineage: Eukaryota > Fungi > Ascomycota > Eurotiomycetes > Eurotiales > Aspergillaceae > Aspergillus > Aspergillus sydowii. The sequence continues at coordinate 617,081 of NW_024467866.1, forward strand.
GACCGCGGAAGCCCGGTGACAGGAAAATGCGTGCCACTGTAGTTCTCAGAAATAGGATAAGGCTAGGTCAACTTACGGAGAGCGTTGCAAGAGTTCGGCATTTTGGATGCGACACAGCCAATGTCCTGACGAGAATTGGGGATCGTTGGTGATTCAAGTTCCTCCTCGACACCTGAGATGCGGCCTGACTCCGCGGGCAAAAATTCACCGGGCTATCCCCGGATTAGGTAAGCCTCATCACATGAAAATGGCGGTCTTCTAGTAGGGGATGAGATGACGTCGCGGTTGTCGATGGATCGTCGCCTTGGAGGCTTGCGGAGATTATCATTTTTCTCCCAGCCATTGCGCATTATGCTCTTTCAAAGCTATGGTTTCGAAGGAATAGCTGCTTCCCGATTGCAACGTTTTCAATATGGCCCGTGTACCAGTCATTGGGCGGCTTTTCTGGTTCGAGTACCTTGCGCTGTTCGGATCGTTGATCTTGGTGCTATTGGAATGGGTCATTCACATCATTACGTTCTGCCTTCGTACGTCGTATCATGGAGGAAAGGACCTGCTACGGATGATAGCTAACTTGGAGCAGCCGAGCCGATCATCAATTTCTGCTACGAACGGTCGAAAACCATATTTAACCTCATTATAACCCCTGAGAAGCCGGAAAATCAGGCCAAGGAAAAGCGAATTGCGACTGCGGTTGGGGAAGCATCAGATTTTGGGGAAATATGCTCCATTTTCGGATATGAGGCGGAGGAGCACATTGTGCAGACGAAGGATGGATATCTACTTGGCCTGCACCGATTGCCCAACCGTAAGGGCGAGGAATCTCAGACTGTGAACCAAGGTGCACAAAGCATCAAGAAGAAGGTCGTATATCTCCACCATGGCTTGATGATGTGCAGTGAAGTTTGGGTCTGCTTGACAGAGGAGGAACGATGTCTTCCTTTCCAGCTCGTGGAACGAGGGTACGACGTCTGGTTGGGGAACAACCGAGGCAATAAATATTCCAAAAAATCGACCAGGCTCTCTCCGCTAACTAATGAGTTCTGGGATTTCTCAATCGATCAGTTTGCCTTTCACGACATCCCCGACAGTATCAACTATATACTTGAATTGACAGGGCAGCCCTCCCTATCATATATTGGCTTCTCGCAGGGAACGGCTCAAGCTTTCGCCACTCTTTCAATTCACCCGCAGTTAAATCAGAAGATCGACGTCTTTGTGGCCCTTGCGCCTGCAATGGCACCCGCTCGGATATCAAATCCCGTTGTGGATTCCCTTATGAAAGCCTCACCGAACTTCTTGTTCTTACTCTTCGGCCGACGCAGCATCCTCAGTTCAACCACGATGTGGCAGACCATCCTTTACCCCCCGATTTTCATGCGCATCATCGATACATCACTTTCCTTCCTGTTCAACTGGAACTGCAGGAATATCAGCCGTAGCCAGAAGCTCGCGGGTTATCTCCATTTGTTCTCGTTCACAAGTACCAAGTCTGTGGTACATTGGTTCCAAATCATCCGCAACAAGAACTTTCAATTCTATGATGATGAGATCTACGCGCCATTCAGTATTGCGGCGAGCGAACGATTTTATAAGCCAGTCAAGTACCCTACGAGGAACATCAAAACCCCGATTGTGCTGCTGTACGGGGGCAGTGATAGTCTTGTCGACATCGATGTGATGCTGAAAGAGCTCCCGCGCGGGACAACGGCTAAAAAAATTCGGAAATACGAACACCTTGATTTCTTATGGGCCCACGATGCGCCTGAGTTGGTTTTCGGCCATGTGTTCGATGCCTTGGACCAGTATAGCTCTGCCACCAAGGGACAACAGGATATGAAGGTAAACAGACAGGTTAACGGCCCCAAGTGACGAGTAAAAGTACATCGAAACGGCCTGGCCTTGGCTCCTTCGCCCCCGCTGGCACTCAAGTCTCGCTCACCTTACACTCATACACTATCTGTAGTTTAGTTCTGTGGCGCGCTATATTTCGAATCGATAGAAGTCGGCTTTGCTCCAAATAGAGTCACAGTGCGATAGAAGACATGTTCTTGCTGCGCATCCTGCAGTAATTCCCCGTAATGTTCTAAGTCAATTTCATGAACAAGGTCTTCGTTGAAGGGCTGAAATTGCTCCCGGTAAGCCGGCGGGACAAGGTCTGATTTTAATCACAGGGTTTGCCGGCGGGGGAGGACAGTCTAAGATTGTTGGTATATAACTTAAAATAACTAGTCTAATTTAAGCTTACTGTTTTTCTTTTCTCAGAACATAGGAACACTGTCATGCAGCTCCCACAACTCCATGTTCGCGGCAATTGGACCTACCCAGTCATGAACCGCTATGGAGGCCCGTATGTTATCGTAATATTTCTGGGTTTGGGCAACAGACTCGCCATTTCCAGGTTTGTCAAGGCCATGTTTCTGTTTGACAATGTCGGAGCCAAGTTCCCGAAGTAGTCGCCGTATTCGCTTTCTGGAAGCTCCTTCTGCAGTGACCGACGCGTTTTCAAATCTTCTTGACCAATATTACTAAGCCAACCTTACCCCCAGATCGTTGTAGCCACCGGGTGGCGTCATTTTTCAGGTCGTCGTAGGCTCCCGAGAAACCTGTTTCGAAAACAACGACAGGGATCGGTTGGTCAGCTCCAAAAAAACTATCGAAAGGTCTGGATACTTCGTCCAGGCCTGAACATTCGAACCTGATCGGGTTTCAGAGCTTCGGGCCATCAAAAATCCATTCGTGCTAGTGGATATTTTCCGTTGTAATTGGGCGGGTATGAATTGGCTAGCTATCGCGCTTGTCATGAATGAACTAGCTAACGTTGCAGCGGCGTCATTGCAAAAAGCTTCAAGAGACGATGTTCCCAATCGTGGGAGAATCACGGATGATTACCCCTCGGATGCTCTTGTAAGAGCTTCTTGATCGGTTCGGCGTATAACAAATGTTCTGGGCAATTGATCGTGATGTCGTTTGAGGTTTGGGTACGAAAATAGCTTCTGATTAAATGCTCCAGTTCATCTGGAGTATCAATCGCTCGGGACACCATCCTGAAAAAGATACAGAGCGGTCGTAGTCGTAGTCTTGTATGGATGGTCAGCACTGTAAGAACGATTTGGGAAGTTGCAGGGCGGGTGCATCGTAGTGTTATCGAAGGAGCTCCACTTCCCGAACTCTGCCTGCCTGTTCGCTGGACCCCATCACTCGTTCCTTAGTCAGATATTACTCATAAGTTAGCCAGTAGTTAACTAACTAGTTGGCCCGCGCTTCGCGGACCGAGCGGTTTGTGATGAAGATGAGATGAGATTCGGGGAGGAGGCGTTGCAGAGCTGAGCCAACACTTGGGCGTGTTTCTGATCGCGAGAACAGGGATTGCATTCTTCCCAGTCGGTGCATGGTGCAGCAGAAGTGCGAGCAGGGGTTTGTAACTATTCGACAACGGCCACCGGTGAGTCTTGACGTTGATGGGATCCAGGTCTCGTTTGATTGCTTTGAGAAGTAAGAATAAGAAAAGAAGACGGGATGCGACATCCGAGTAATATAACCTGCTGTTATTCATGCCACGCCACGCCGTTGGCTTCTGAAGATGGATGTGTATTAAGTATTTCTTCGTCCATCCTCTCTCCCCAGGCTCGACTTACTTCGTCTCATCTCCTCTCTCCCCTCTCTCCCCTCCATATCTTTCGCCAGCCATCACAATATTTTTTTGGAATTTGCATATATTTACCCGGTTTGGATCGTCTCCAACGCCGACTAATAAAGTTTCGGTTCCAAAATCACTCAGTCCGATCTTCACCGCCATCCACAAGATTATTTGTATTGCGTTTCCGAAGTGCGTTCTCCTGTTCTCCAAGAGGGAAAAAGACACGGAGCAGGGCAGAAGGAAAAAGAAAGAAAAAAAGCAAACACCAACAGGGATCACATTGTCAGACAATTGCATCATTATTATCATTGTCCGTGCAGCAGAACTATCACAGCTTCTCCTCCGTTCTCCGCCAGATCCAGAAAGTCCGAATTTTGAACCAAACCCGTTCTTCGCACACCCCACAATTTCTGCTAAGAGGCCGCGACTAAACTGCAGTCGGCCTGGCCCTGGCTCCCTCGCCCCCACCGGCACCCAAGTCTCGCTCTGGACATCAAACTGGTCCGTTCGTTCGCTCCGCTGCCATTTCGTTCTCGAACCTCGTTGCGCACACTCTCGCTTCTCCGACCTCTTCTTTTCACCTCCCCTCGCTTCACGTCCCGCTTTAGCGCCCCCTTCTTTCCTAGAATCATCCAATTGGGCGGTAATTGACTGATATCGAGACCGATGTAACGGATCGCGTGTCGTTACCCTTGCTCCAAGCTCATCCCCGCTCCTTTACCCCCGAGGGACTTGGACCACCATCCGATCCGCCAGGAGGCCCAACCATTGCCCGAGCACCGCGTATTACATCGGACCTACGAAACCGCGTCTTCGCCAGTTCACAAAGGGAATTGTGGGATCTTGACTTGCTTGCTGCGGAACAGACGTACTTTGACGCAGACGCGCTTGTTGGACGGTACCATTTTTTGGTCATACCGTTTGCCATTGAGAAAGTTCATCCCAATCGAGAGGTTCGGCTGTAGTCGCTGGTGTCACAATTACTCATCTCAATGCGGCCGCAGTGAGTTCAACCCTGGAGTCTGGTTCGCGTCATATAATACTGTATGGTATATGCTAATAATGGCATTGTGTCACCCGCAGACGAGAATACCATATTGTCGTGTTAGGCGCTGGTAGGCTGCCCTTTCTGCCCCGAACAACCCCATCCAAGATCTAGCACTGATTTTTGCTCGCGTGCGCAATAGGAGGAGTGGGTAAAAGCTGTCTTACTGGTAGGGAGGCCCTGTCACTTTTCCCTGTACCCCTCCCTTAGGGTTAGATACGCGCTTGGGATCAGCAATAACTTACTCTTGATAGCGCAATTCGTTCAAAATGTTTGGATTGAAAGCTATGACCCAACAATCGAGGATTCCTATCGCAAGCATATTGAGGTAGACGTAAGTTTGTATAGCATCTTGCGCCTGATATGTATGGATACTAACTTCTTTCAGGGCCGACAATGTATTCTAGAAATGTATGTCAGAAGATCCTGTGTATGGTACTGCAACGGTGGACTAATGACTGACCGCTTATACCGATAGTCTTGACACAGCAGGCACGGAACAGTTTAGTGAGTTAGCCCGTCCCTCCACAATTATGTCCTTCCACTAACACATATTTAGCGGCTATGAGGTAATCAGCCATCCCATCGTAAACCCATATAGAGAATATTGGCGACTATTGATATCAAGGCATAAAAACGTTGATTCAGCGCTAACCTCTGATGTCCCTCCAGAGAGCTATATATGAAGCAAGGCCAAGGCTTCCTGCTTGTATTCTCCATCACGAGCATGTCATCACTGAATGAACTATCTGAATTACGGGAGCAGATCATTCGTATTAAGGATGATGAAAACGTCCCCATTGTCATTGTGGGAAACAAATCTGACCTAGAGGAAGACCGCGCGGTACCACGTGCCCGTGCATTCTCTCTTTCCCAAAGCTGGGGCAATGCACCATATTACGAGACTTCGGCTCGTCGACGTGCCAACGTTAACGAGGTCTTCATTGACCTCTGCCGGCAGATTATCCGAAAGGACGCCAAAGGAAGCTCAGGCGACTATGACCTCGCACCTCGCAAGCGTGAGGGTCAGGGTCGACAGGACAGGAGGCGAGGAAAGCGACGAGAACCCAAAAAGAAGGGACCTTGCGTGATTCTATAGAAACTGGCAACCCCAAAAGCGCGAGCCACGGCTTCTTCCTTGCTCCTCCGTCGCATTATGCGACCACCAGACGACTTATCTCCTCATATCTACTACTCATGAATCCCTGACGACTTGCACATACCAACACTTGCCATAAAACATGATACCAAACCAATCTCTCTACTGTGTTCCATCAACGCTTTCGACGTCATCTTACGATAGATTTCTGATTTACACTCTTCTATTTCTATTACATTTTGTTGTTGATACACACGCCATCTATTACATTATACTTCAGGAATGGAAAAGTTTATTTTTTTTTTTCTCCCTACCTTTCTCGCTTCCATCTCAACTTAGCTGTCAGTGCACGATAATACCGGGAGAAAGCTGCTAGTCAAGATCTAAATATGGAAGGTGAATGGTATCATGCTACCCTCGAAAGACTTTTCTAGTGACTCAGACCGTGACAATGATGGCTGGCACCACTCGTTCCTGACGACGGGAAGTATCTCCTCTTACCGTATTCAGCAATCTGTACCTGTGGATAACCAAACTCTGTAGACAGGCCACACATTGTATGATATCTCGGTGATGAATACCAATTTATATTCTTATCATTCGCGTCTTTGCTTACATATTGAGTTCAAATTAGGACTACATAAGAAGCCTCAGACTCGGGTCATCCTCCCACTTTTTCTTCTCCTCTACAACCACTTGTCCCATCCACTTCAAGTATCATCAAGGCTCCAAGGCTCAGCTACTACTACACATATTTGATACTTTTTTGACTGTTCGAACACTCACCAATAATCGAAGAGTCAACAAAATGTTCATCTTCGTCATCACCCTCCTTCTCCTCCCTTTCCTGAGCGCAGCGGCTTCTAAGGTGCAGCCCTCCTCCTTTGCCGCCGCTAAGGCCATCAACGTCCCGGCGCTGCTTTCAGCTTCGGAAAAGGTAAAGACAGTCCCAGACCGCGCATCGTATCCACTGAGCCTTAAAGGCTCTAAAGATACGTCGACAATCCACAGTGACTGGGCGTCGTTCCAAGTAGGGGCGGCATTTGTTTTCAAAGCCGACATGGACGTCGACTGTGACGGCATTGACTACAAATGCTCCGGTAACGCCGATGGCCAGCCCGTTACCAACTGGGGTGCGCTGTCTGCCTTCGAGGTTCCGTACATTGTGATACCTCAGGCATTTCTCGAAGCCAATCCGGTGGCCATTCCCGGAAACAACGTTGCAGCCGTCATCTGGTGAGCCACCCTTCCTAACCCTTACACGTTACCAAACTAACATGGTACAGCAACAATAAGATGTTCTACGCCATTCTTGGAGACACGAATGGCAACAACCCGCAGGTCACGGGTGAAGCATCCTTGCTCCTCGCTCGTTCCTGCTTCCCTAAAGACAACCTCAGTGGCGACAGCGGCCACGAAGAAATGGATGTGACATACATCTTGTACACCGGGCCTGAGGCTGTCCTACCTCAAAGCGCCCATAATGACAAGTATATCACCGACTTTGACAAGCTTCGGTCCATGGGCGATCACCTTACGACCTCCCTCTCCGCGAACCTGGGTATTTCCCCCCTCAGCCCGGGCTCGTCTTCTTCCGACAACGACAATGAGGGTGACACAGACGGTGTCGACTCCGCTGCCTCGGCGCATGCCCTTTCGGCTGCGTCTAAGGTTACAGCCCTGCTTGTGGCTATTTTCGTTCTGGTTCTGACATGATCTGAATCAATCAGTCATGTCGGGGTGTAATTTATTTTTGTCCTGTCCTGTTTTCTTTTCTTCTTCTTCTCCTTCTTCTCCGTCTCTCTTTCTCACATTCTGCATTTCAAATATACGGGGATTTTCTTGTGTTTGCTTGTTATTTATACCCCTGTTTTATATTTCACTTGGTGGCATAGATCTTTTTCCAGCCATTGTCCTATTTGCTTACTCTCTTCAAGCTTTCCCCGAGGACTAACTGGCCGCTCAGTCTGGCAAGTGTACGAATATATGATAACGATAGAGTCGATTTTGTCTTAAAATAACCTACATTGGACAGCTGAGCCTCAAACCCCTAGAAATCCAGACAACACGCACTTTATGCATAATAACCTATAATATAAGAGGAAATTCTACTAGCTAGATCATGAATTACATCCGGAAAACCCCAAACCGAGTCTTAACATCACCGTCTCCCCTACCACCCAGCGCAGCAGCTAAACTCAACCCTAAGACACGCCGTGTATGCGACGGGGGAATGACACCATCATCCCATAGTCGCGCCGAGGAGAAGGTCGCCTCGGATTCGCGATCAATACGGGCTTTGAGCTCGGGGTCTGCTGTTCGACCTACGGCCTCCATGACGGAGGAGAGCTGCTCGGAGCCCATAACGCCAATTTTGGCATTGGGCCACATGAAGAGAAGACGTGGGGAGTAGGCGCGGCCGCTGGATGCACGTTAGCTAACATTGTTTGGGGCTTGGGATTGGGGAGTCAAGAGAGAAAAGAACGTACCACATGCCATAATTCCCAGCACCGGCGCTGGACCCAAACACGACGGTGAACTTGGGTACATCGGCGCAGGCGACAGCGGTTACGAGCTTCGCACCGTTTTTTGCGATGCCACCCTTTTCCGCATCTGCACCGACCATAAAGCCGGAAATGTTTTGGAGGAAGACGAGTGGGATGTTGCGCTGAGCGCAGAGTTCAATGAAGTGTGCGCCTTTTAGGGAAGATTCGGAGAAGAGGATTCCGTTGTTGGCGACGATGCCGACTTGATGCCCGTGAATGCGGGCAAAACCAGTGACTAGGGTTGTGCCGTAGTCGCGCTTGAATTCGGAAAATTCGCTCCCATCGACAATGCGTGCGATGACCTCATGGGCAGGGATTTGCCGGCGGAGATTAGTGCCGACGATGCCGTTGAGCTCAGCAGGGTCATAAAGAGGTTCTTTGATACCGCTTTTGCTTTCTTTTAGAGAGAGGTTGTTGGGCGTCGTTGTCGTTGTTGGGTAGTTTAGGTTAGAGATAGAGCGGCGAGCGAGCACTAGAGCATGCGCATCGTCAACGGCTAGGTAGTCGGTCACACCAGATATTGTGCTATGGAGTTGACCACCTCCTAGGTCTTCCGCCGAGACTTCCTCACCGGTAGCAGCTTTGACGAGAGGAGGACCAGCAAGAAAGATGGTACCCTGGTTTTCGACGATAATTGTCTCGTCGCTCATGGCGGGGACATAGGCACCACCAGCTGTACATGGGCCCATGACAACGGAGATCTGAGGGATACCTTGTGAACTCATCCGCGCCTGGTTGAAGAAGATGCGGCCAAAATGCTCCTTATCCGGGAAAACATCAGCTTGATGAGGAAGATTTGCACCTCCTGAATCTACCAAATAGATGCAAGGTAGTTTGTTCTCCTGCGCGATCGCTTGAGCGCGAAGGTGCTTTTTCACGGTGACAGGGTAGTAAGTACCGCCCTTGACTGTGCTGTCGTTTGCCACAATCATACAGGTTACACCTTCGACTGTTCCAATCCCAGTAATAATTCCACCTGCCGGCACATCCTCGCCTGGATATACTCCATGCCCCGCCAACTGGGAAAGTTCCAGAAAAGAGGTGCCAGGGTCGACGAGGGATGTAACGCGATCTCGAGGGAGCATCTTCCCCCGGGCGATGTGTTTATCTTTCGCTTTCTGCGGACCCCCCTCTGCAATTGTGCTATGAAGCGTATTCATTTGATCCAGGACTTCTTGCATCTGCTCTGCGTTCTCTTTGAAGTCGGGGGACGTTGTGTCGACCGCTGTGGGGAGGACAGAAATGGCAGAGGCATGGTGTGGGTGGGTATAGCTGGCAATTGACCGAGATGGAGAGATGAGATATGTTCGTAGTCTACCACTGGTCTGCTGTGTAGCTGGAGTAACAAGTCGTCGAGAGCTTAATCGAGCAGCGTTTGCCAACGAGGAGGTACAACTCCTGCGAAGGAGTGGAGCGGGAACGCGCATTGCGGGGAATGGACGAGATATGGAAAGAGAAGCTGGCTAGATCATGACCATTCGAAAGACAATCAGCAGGGAGATATTAATTCAGGAGGTTTAAAATGGATTCCGTGGACGAAATATAAGGACCCCAGTGGTGATGATGCGGTTTGCGGAGGTGCAAGTGCAGAAGGCGAAGACGGAGGGACCACGCGGAGATGCGGAGAAGCGACGCTGGCCGTGTTTAACCGCCGCCCCATGGCCGCGACTCCGCTTCCTTGCTCCCCGGTCTCCGGTGTCTTTTATTTCCTCATCTCCAGTCTTCGTATGGCAATTGCAATCCATTGACATATACATTCATATTGACCATGGCTACCACACGCTTACCCCTTCTATTCCGCTCTCTTCCCTCAAGAGCCCCTACTAAACTTACCAAGCCCCTCTTCCCCGCCGTACGGACTCTCGCAACAACCAAACATCCGAAGGGGTTTGTGCCTCCATCAGAAGATGACTTGCTAGAGCTACGAGAAAGAGTCCAAGAATTTACTAGTAAGCTTGCGCAATCGATGTGTTCCAATTACCATAATTTCCAGCGGTCCTGACTGGACGCCTTCTCTCAACTAGGACGCGAAATTACCGAAGCAGTCGCAGCGCAAACAGACACCCAAAATGAATTTCCAGCAGATATGTGGAAGAAATTGGGCGATGCCGGGTAAATACCCCATAGAAGCGCTGATGTATTTCTAATGCCTAATGTGACTCCAGTTTCCTTGGTATCACGGCAGACGAAGACTATGGAGGCCTTGGTATGGGCTACCAAGCACATTGTGTGGTGATGGAGGAGATTAGCCGTGCTTCAGGTATCTCGCCCTGTTGTTCCTCACGTCTATACCTTGCCTCTAATATGCTGTTTCTACACAGGCAGTATCGGTTTATCATACGCAGCACACTCCCAGCTCTGTGTAAATCAACTTTCCTTGAACGGCACCTCAGAGCAAAAAGAACGCTTCCTTCCTGGTCTCCTATCTGGCGAGAAGATTGGGGCACTGGCTATGTCTGAACACTCGGCTGGTTCCGACGTCGTCAGCATGAAAACGACAGCGAAAGAAGTTGATGGCGGATGGTTGTTAAACGGAACCAAGATGTGGATTACGAATGTGAGTTTTGGGTTTTCCTTACCCTTGACACTTGTCTATAGAAGGATTGCGGCTAAGTAATATCAGGGCCCTGATGCAGATTACATCGTCGTCTACGCCAAAACCGAGCCAGAGAAAGGCTCCAAGGGCATCACCGCGTTCGTTGTTGAAAAGACATTTAAGGGTTTCTCGTGCGCGCGCAAACTCGATAAGCTGGGGATGCGTGGCTCGAACACCGGAGAACTCATTTTTGAAGACGTCTTCGTCCCCAAGGAGAATCTCCTTGGCGAAATAAACCGTGGCGTGAAGGTTTTGATGGAGGGTCTTGATCTCGAACGACTTGTTCTCAGTGCTGGTCCGCTTGGGTAAGCTACACTACACCATATCTACCCGTATAACATCTGGTAAATAGTCTGTTATTGACAATCGTACTCAGAATCATGCAAGCTGCCCTTGATCTAGCCCTACCATATACCCACGTGCGAAAACAGTTCGGGACTCCCATCGCCCATAACCAGTTGGTCCAGGGTAAATTAGCAGATATGTACACTAAGCTTGCTGTTTCTCGTGCCTATACCTACGCGACCGCCCGCCAGGTCGATACCTTCGCGTCATTAGGCTCAGCAGCAATCCGCACCCAAGACTGCGCGGGAGCAATTCTTTACGCTGCCGAAAGGGCCACAGAATGCGCACTCGATGCAATCCAGCTGATGGGCGGGAGTGGCTACATTAATGAGATACCTGCCGGGAGACTGCTTCGGGATGCGAAGTTGTACGAAATCGGGGCTGGGACAAGTGAGATTAGGCGCATGGTTATTGGGCGTGCCTTTAATAAGGAATATGCTCAATGACGAGGTCGATTTTAGGTCGGTGTATTGTAACTCAAATGAGCGTTTTATTTAGATGTCTAATAATACAGGCGTAAATATATTGTGTTTGTAGAAAAAGAGCCGAAGAGAGGTCGCATAAAGTCATGAGTCTTAAATCATTTCCTTTGCCTTGCTGATCGGCGAACGGGAGCAGCCGACGCAGGTGGGGGATTTGTAGCTCCGGATGTCTTTGACGTCGCTGCGCGTTTCGCTTTGGGCTGGCTGCTCTTAGATTGGCCTGCCTGCTCGTCCACTGAAACTGAGGCCTTGCGTTTGCGTCCACCTCGCGGAGTCGTAGGCTCTTTGGTTTTCTTTTCGGTCTTGGTATCGGTAGTAAATCCATTGGTTGTAGGTGTCCGGTCCTCCTCCTTGGTCGAGTCTACAGTATTACCGTTGAGATTCCTAGACCCGCCTTTATGCGGATGCGCAGGTGGTTTAGATGGCGAATCCACAGTCGCCTGCGCATTAGCTGAAGCTGAATAGGACTTAGCGGATGGAGCATCCAAGGAAATTATTTCGTCTTCACAGATATCTTCCACCAGCGATGGGACATCAAGATCAGACTCGCTCTGTTCCCGCAAAGCCGTACCGGATGCTTTTTGATGCGGTACCCGGCCCCGCAGGCGTCCAATCGCTGGTTTCGCGTTTCGAAATACCTCCCTCCAGTTTTTCAGCAAGGAGACCTTCTCCCCGTCGCCTGGGGCATAAATTTCAACAGCATTCGTTCCATCTTCGGGGTGTTTCCATGCGACACCCTGAAAGGAGGTTGGGTCAGTCGAGGTGTTATTTGTAGCCTTTCTGCGTTTCGTAGGAGGTGCGCTGGTATCAATCGGTTCTTGCGTCGGCCAAGCGCCCATGGCGCGTAGTCGGCGGACTACGGTAGGGTCTTCGTCGTAATAATCATCGGATAAATCTTCCCAATCGCTGTAAAATTCTGCGGTTTCGAGCGAAGGGTCGTCGAGGAAGTTAGGATCATAGGTAGCGGCCGCGGCTAGATCGTCCTGTGTCATTAAATGATTAGTGGTGAACTACAACATAATCTAGCAGAAAATTGAAGGGGTAAGCATACAGCAATAGTCGGATCTGCCTCCTCGATCCAGAAGATCTCATCATCGTCAAACTCATCGTAATATTCCTCGTTGTCGGACATAATAGGATGCACCTAGGGTTACACGAAGAAAACGAAAGAAGAGATGTGGGTCCGAAAGCTCAGAAATGCTGAGGGAAAAGAGAGACGGGTGACTCTCAAGTGAGACCCACAATCACTTGAGAATAGATTAGGGCGATAGCGAGGGTGTTGATGACTCGAAAGGTGTTGATGAGGTCAGAGCTGAGCGCCGGCGCTTGTCCTGCTTTGCCAAGTGAAGAAAAAGTGCAACCGCGGCGATGGTCACGTGGTCGCGGTTTTCCCCGCATCGCTTTGCGTCGGCTCAAGGGGCGGCGGCTTGGATCGCCGTCATACAAGAAGCGGAGCGAGCTCAACTGAGCTTGTCCGGCATTATTTACCACCCTTTCCAAATATCTTCGTGCAACTCAGTTATCCCTTTGGAACATGCAAATGACTACTGCTGTCTAGTATAACTTGTGGCATTGACCTGAATACTTGTGCCCCTCTATACAATGCCGCTCCCGTCCCTTCTCCGCACCTCCACCCGCCTGGGGCCGACGGTTGTTCGTCGGTCACGGCGAACTGCATCGACAGTTGCCTCAAGTTCTTCGAGTCCTCCGCGACCACTAGATTCAATTCTAATCGCAAACAGAGGAGAGATTGCTTTGTATGTTCTCTATCCAATTTCTCCAATTTCTCCAATTTCTACTAACCGCAGATAGACGAGTTGGCCAAACCGCAGCCCAACACGGTATTCGAGTAACTACTCTCTACACTGACCCAGATAATCGATCACAGCACGCATTGAGCTCACCGTTCGCATTTAATCTGGGCTCAGTGTCGGCATACCTTGATGGAGACCGTATCATTGAGATAGCAAAGGCCCAGGGGTGCCAGGGAATTCACCCAGGTTACGGCTTTGTAAGTACGGCCCACGATATCGCCGCTCGAAGTACTAATCAACGCAATAGCTTAGCGAGAATTCGGAATTCGCGCGAAAATGTTCGGAAGCTGGGCTAGTCTTCATCGGACCGCCATGGAAGGCCATTGAAGATATGGGAGACAAAAGGTACGCGATCTACGTGCATTGAGTTGGTTTACTGCATACTAACAATGCGACCTGTAAAGCCAGTCTAAGAAGATCATGACCTCAGCAGGAGTGCCTTGTGTCCCTGGTTACCATGGTGAAAACCAAGACCCCAAATTCCTCGAATCCGAAGCCGATAAAATCAAATATCCCGTGCTCATTAAGGCGATCAAAGGCGGTGGTGGAAAGGGAATGAGAATAGCTCATTCAAAGGAAGAATTCCAAGCACAACTGGACTCGGCAAAGTCAGAGGCCATGAACTCCTTTGGGGACGACCATGTTCTGGTTGAGAAATACATCACAACGCCACGACACATCGAAGTTCAAGTTTTCGCTGATAAGCATGGGAACTGCGTGGCGCTAGGAGAGCGAGATTGCAGCATTCAGCGGAGGCATCAAAAGATCTTAGAAGAGTCGCCCGCTCCGCATTTGCCTGATACGACAAGGAAAGACATCTGGGCAAAGGCCAGGTCTGCTGCCTTGGCCGTGGGATACGAGGGTGCTGGTACCGTCGAATTCATTTTCGATAATGATACAGGCGAGTTCTTCTTCATGGAGATGAACACTAGACTCCAGGTGGAGCACCCGGTAACGGAAATGGTCACTGGGCAGGATCTTGTGCACTGGCAATTGAAGGTTGCGGAAGGCGCCAAACTTCCACTAACACAGGAACAAGTCGAATCAAATATAGCTAGCCGCGGTCATGCTATTGAAGCCAGAATTTACGCTGAAAACCCTGCACAGGGATTCATTCCAGATTCCGGGACGCTACTCCACGTCCGCACTCCTGCAATCTCGGAAGATATTCGAATTGATGCGGGTTTTGTCAAAGGGGATGAGGTTTCCGCGCACTATGACCCCATGATCGCGAAGCTGATCGTTCGAGGGGGTGACCGAGAAGAAGCCATTCGCAAACTCGCTGCAGCGTTAGAAGAGTACGAAGTGGCTGGACCAGTGACGAATATCGAATTCCTGAAAACAATCTGTAAAAGCCCCGACTTCATTTCCGGGGAAGTTGAGACGGGCTACATCGAGAAGCATCGTGACGAGCTCTTCGCCAAGGAAACCTTTGCGCCTGAAATGCTGGCACAGGTGGCTTTGGCCTGTCTGCACGACGACGCCAGCCTCGTAACACAGAAGACAGCCAATTTCGAGGGCTCTGCTGTTGGGTTTGGCCCAGGATATCAAGAACACCACATGACATTCACAGACGTAGCATCGACGAACAGCGAAAACTTTGAAGTCAAAGTCCGCCAAACCGGCGACAACGTGTTCAGTATCAAGGTTGGCGAGCATGCCTTTGAGCAAGTGATCAGCCACCCCAATGCAGACACTCACATCATCACATCCTTCTTCCCCCACACCCGCCTCGACACCACGGTAATCCGTGACGGCGACTCGGTCGTCGCCTTTCAACGCGGCATGCAATACCGACTTGCGATCCCGCGCGCAAAATGGATGGAAAAAGCCCTTGGTATGAAAGATGTTACAAACAGCGTACTCGCACCAATGCCCTGCAAGGTGCTACGCGTGGAAGTCCAAGCCGGTGACGTTGTCGAAAAGGACCAACCGTTAGTCGTTATTGAGAGCATGAAAATGGAAACAGTCATCCGCAGCCCACAGAAAGGGAAAATTGCGAAAGTCGTCCACCAGAAAGGCGTAAGTCACGAGCTCTTCCCAATCCTTTCCTGCAACCAACCCTTGCCCAATATTATGGCAATTATCTGCTGTTTTCATTTTTCCTTGGTTTCGTTTCATATCCCCTGTTGTGCCGGAGACTTAGCGCCTTTGGCATCATTTACCCAGCGTGTCGGATTTCGAAAACGTGCAGGGGTGCTCAGCCTCGAAATGAAGGGCTGGTCAAGGGGCTAAGTTTTAAGTGGCCGAACCGGCTTCATGATCATGGGAGATCGTAGTGGGGAATCCCAGTCCGGTGGTTCATGAATGCACGGACCAGTCCATTAAGGCTGCGATGGGGATCTCTATGATTCTATTATTTTTGACATCATCCATTATTTCTAGACACAGGCTAATGTTTTGCTTATTGCAGGACCAATGTAAAAGCGGAACTCCACTTGTCGAGTTTGCAGGCGAGGATGAGGCGGCGTCAACATAGGAATGGGGACCATGCACGGATAATACTGTGGAAGGGATGGTGTGAAGTAGAGAAACAGCTACCGAGTTTAAATGTATAGGCAGTTCCTTGAGTTCTGGGTGGCATCATAGTATGATACATACATTTACAATACATTCATATCTGTTCAAGCCGGCCTAGATAATACTAAGCTTACGGGTCTTGGCGACTAAACTTTGGGGCTAGATTTGATCGGGAACTCCATGAGACATAGGAGGGACCTCAGTTACGTCTTAACTGATCCCATTTTTCATGTTCCGGGCATTGACACTTTTAGTGTTTATCACTATCAGACGAACTACCTAAAGGGGGACAAGAAAGTGGATACTACGGTAAACCCACGCGGGCATCCACGCGGCCGAAGTGCGATGAAGTCCATCGAACCCGGAATGCGAAGTAGTAGTTGTCAACGTGAAGCGGTGGATCTTTTATGGACCGCCGACTGTCGACCTCGCGATTTAAGTTGATCCAGGAATCCCACGCCAGTCCATATAGTAGTAGGTATTCACCGGCGCGCATCCGGTGCACGAAAGCTCTGGAGAGTATGGTCCTGCGCGCGGGGTTATTCAGACGTACTTTGGTCTGCGGAGAGCGGAGCTTTGGTCAAGCTCCGACAAGTTTTGTTCAATCGCTGTGCAAAATCAAAATCCGGGCTGCATTTTATGTGGCTGCAGAAGGCAAGAATGGCCAGATTGTGAAATTCGTTATACCGATGACAAGGTGCAATGCAGCAGCCCGTCGCGGCCAATCAATCTCAAACAGCGATAGCTAGAAGGCTTGAGCATATATCTTTGGTTGAGGATGAGCGATAAGAAGTTTATTTCTATTTTTACATTGATAAATTGAGAGCATGGAAGGCTATCCATGCCTCCCGTTAGTCCTCAAACAGCATATGAAAATCACACGGGCCCAGTGTTTTCTCTTGGGACCCGGCTCAATGAATTGTCTTGGAACATACTGCATCGATTATTGTCTTGTGCTGCGATGATTGCGTAGTCTATTTCGGTGAATTAATGTCGAAGTCCAGGTTTCAATGTAATCCCGCGAAGCAATTGATATAAATATCACCAATGATCTTGTACCCCTCGTCAGGGAGTGTAAGGCGGCTATGTTTCCGGAAAGCCTGAGGCAAAAAAATCCACGTCAAAGAAGTGATATGGTAGAAAGGGGCATCCCCAAACAAAAGAGAAACAAACCTGCGCAGACTGTTGAGGAACCTGACACAGCAAGTCACAGATAGCGGGGTCACGCGGCGGCGAACAGACAGGGATCCAGGCAAGTTCAGTTGAAAATGGAGCAAGATCGCTGCATGGCGGTTCGGGCCTGGATCGGCCACACCTCCGCCTGACATCAACTAGGTGGAAAGAGAGCCAAAGTCCAGCAGTAAAATTACACAGACGGAGCAGTGTTCTTGGCTGCAATGCGTGGATGAAGCATGTCCCAGTCAGATAGATCATGCCTGTCGCAGATCTGGTACCTGAGTCCTTTGGCAGTCTGTACTTACTGTTTGTTTTTCGGGGCTCTCTGCCTGATAATCAGCTTGTACATAACATGTTTCTCAGCATCCCGCGGCTGTACCACAGATTTCCGTGATTACCTTGCTTTGGATTTTTATTCTCATCTGACTTTCGAGTTTTATTCTTTGCCATCTTGGGAGCTCTCCCCCGCCAGTGCCCTGCGCGCTGGCTCGTGAGTCGGCAACTCCTGTCATTCATTGTCCTCACCATTTATTCCTCTTCTGGAAGACCAATTCATTGCCCTTGACTGGGTACGCTTTTGACTCTTAAAGCGCTCAGCTGTCGCTCGCAGACTCTAGACCTTGTTTCCCATCATCCTCTCCGTGTCCGTTTGGTTATATCACCACCTACTTCCATTACACTTACCTAGCTTCAATTGCCTGCCTGGGTGTTATCCTCATATACAATGTTCAGACCCGCGATCCTTCGCCAGGCCGTCATGATACTCGGCCAAAGCGTTCGCCCAACCGCATTGGCTGCTGTGCGGCCACACTTTCTTCGCCCCCTCTCGATCACCGTTCCCCGTTCCCAGAAAGATGACAGCGATGACCCTTTGATCAAGGCCACAACAAGAGCCCCTGAGGGTGCAGCCGGGGAGAGCGAGGGCAAATACGCGCGTATTGACGAAAATGTTGTGATCGAGTACCCCGACGACGAGAACATGCCGCCCAGTCCGGTAGTCCAGGGCCGTGGAGGTATGCATTTCAAGCGTACCCTTGCTCAGTTCTCTCTAGAGAACCGAGTTACCTTGGTCACTGGTGGTGCTCGTGGCCTAGGATTGGTTATGGCACAGGGAATTGTTGCCTCGGGCTCTAACTTGGCCATTGTTGATTTGAACAGTATGTGCAACATACAGATTGGTATCGACATAGCCGATTGCTGACCTCATTACAGGGGACGAAGCTGGAGAGTCGGCACAAAAGTTGGTGGACCAATTCCAAAAAGAGAACCCTGGGTTGGAGGAGTATGCGTCCTGTGCATTAATCACTCGAGGTCATAAATTTGATGCTGACAAGTGTGTTCCCTTAGCTTGCCCAAGGTCACCGCACACTATGCCGATGTCTCGAACCCGGACTCCGTGAACAATGCTCTCTCCGAGGTTCTGGCTAGCCACGGCCAGATTGATCACTTGGTTACATCTGCCGGCTTCACAGAGAACTTTGACGCGATTAGCTACCCTCATGACCGCATTCAGAAGCTCTGGGGCGTGAACGTGGACGGCACTTACCTATTTGCTACTGGAGTTGCAAAACACCTAATGGAGCGCAAGGCTGCCGGTAGCATTGTCATGATTGGTAGCATGTCTGGTGCTATTGTCAATGTACCTCAACCCCAAGCACCCTACAACGCGGCCAAGGCAGCCATCCGCCATCTCGCCTCATCCTTTGCTGTTGAATGGGCAGGATATGACATCAGGGTGAACTGCATTAGCCCGGGATACATGCTAACTGCTTTGTGAGTTGCCACTATCTGGCTTTGGAATATCTAAGAAGAAACAAATTGCTGATTTGTGCAACTACACTGTAGGACTCGGAAGATTCTCGACGAGAACCCCGAACTGCGGGATAAGTGGATCTCGCTAATCCCCACAGGAAAGATGGGTGTACCCGAAGATCTTATGGGCGCGGTGACCTTCCTCCTCAGTGACGCATCCAAGTACATCACTGGCGCAGATCTCCGTGTGGACGGTGGCTATACCTTGACCTAACGGAACAATGAACTGAGCGCCTCTTACCGCCAGTTTCAATTCCCCCAATCTTTCTTCCTCGTTAAGATTACTAGTCGGGCTGGTTCATTGATTTTTCCTTTTCGGAGTTCTGTTCTTGTTTGTTGACTAGCGGGTTGTCTCTCTGAGCTTGCGACAAACATTGCATTATGATAGCACCACATTTGTTTTAATGAGCGGTTTTCTTGTCGGACTCCCTTCGAAAAGCAATACTGCTGCATTTGCTACTAAATACTCTGGAGTACAGAACTACGGTCGGACACTGTTTTGATAGACGTGAATTTGTTGGCCATAGCATGATATCATTTTTCCATGTCATTAGTTTCTTTCGGCGAAATCAATTAATTTGCTATGACCATCTCAATATCATCCATACTACTAAACAACGCAGCATTGCGCGTCAATATTATATAACTCTCAGCCTTGAACTGCTCATCCAAGCTTTGACCTCATAGCATTGATTTAGCGAACTGAAAATTGTCCAAGAGCCGAACTTGCCGCCTCCAATTCAGCGGGCAGGATTAGATCACCTCTTCCCCGCAATCCAGCTCTTCTTAATCCTTGTTAGTGGGAGGATGACTCTGGCAATTGTAATCCGATCCTTAGGGCCTTCGGCCTTCTGCCGTGTTTCCAGAAGGATCCCCAATTAATCGAAGGTATGACCTGTCCACCGGAGCCACTCTCGCTAGGGCCGTTACATTCTAGCAAAAGGGAAGAGTTATCGGATTCGAGTCAGGGCACCAAAAGCTCTGACCTCACCTGTTCCCCGATAATGAATTATGCATTTATACCCTGCAAGTCAGGTATTGCCATGTACAAATAAGCTGTTCTTGGGCTCGTGCGAAACTATCCTATCTCACAGACAGTCTAAGCTCATTGAAAACTCGTTCGCGGAGTTATTCAAGGCTGTTGCTTGCCGCCAAGTGGGCTAAACGTAAGTCCGTGGACCGCAGAGTGATGCAAAAGGTTCGCTCGTCTAGCATTGTGGTGGCAACCTTGACCTTTTAGAGAGAGTATAACGATGGCTTTCTCGACGAAATCGGCTTTTTGGTTTCGATTATTCATTCCGGATATCTTTGCTGGAGGTTAAATAACTTGCTTGGTGTTGCAACGGACACATTATGGCCAGGAGTGTCTGACAGATTTCCTGCTGCTTTAAGGTTAGATCTCGTATCACCTCATTCAGATTTTGGCTGCTTTTACGACGACATATTAGTGGGTTTTTTTTTTTTTTTTTTTTTTTTTTTTTTTTAAAAAAAAAAAAAAAAAAAAAAAAAGGCAGTGCCACAGTGACTTGGCTCGACCGGGTCTGCCTGACATGGCATCAGGCAGTCATGGCCTAGACAGCTTCGGCTTCAGTCGTAGCGACAAGATACATCAAAAAAGGTCAGATAGTAACTAACGATTCATCATCAAATTTAACCATAATAGTACCAAATTCCAATGGTGAAGTCTCCTGCAAGGCATCAGGTGACGAAGACCCGTGACACCAAACGGCGATCGTGACTTCATCCGAGTCGAGTGCAGCTTCCCTTTCGTCGCCTTGGTTCTGTCTTGTGCTCTCGAGGACCTCGATTATTTGCTCTCCCGCCCTTTGCGTCAACTGTTTGCCCGCCACCGGAGGTTGTGACTCTGACCAAATCTCTTTTCCCACACCCAACAGACCAACACTAACAGGAACCAACCTTTCGGCGGTCACCGAACTGCGCGAGCTTCAATCAGACCTGTCGGAGCTAGTTGGTTGATCTTCGTTGGGTCTTCCTCAATTCCCGGGTTCCCCCCACGAAGCAGGGTAAGATTAACCTTTCGACCTCGTTTAATTCGCCGAGAATTCTCTGCAGGGGAAGCCTTCTGGATAATCTTCCCACCTCACTGGGTCAAAATTGACGAATTTCAAGCTCCGCGATGAGACCGAGAGGCAAACCGACAATAAGCACCGATGATCCTCCGAACTGCCCCAGCACTTGATTAGGTAGGAGTTGAGTGGCCCCTGTCTGGGGCGAATAAATGGCTTCTTCCCCAATAATGGGCTGGAGGAGAGTGGAATCTTCTTCAAAACTAGAGTCTCCGCGGGGTATGGCCTGATCTAGCTTCCACTCGGCCTCCGTCTGACGTCGAGTCTACGGGGTCGCCACTTCTTCGGTCTGAGAATAGCAGTTTCAGGATAGCGCCGATGGAGTGTACTCTGTAGTTGGGTCAGTTGGCACATGGACGATTATGGTGTGGGGTGGATGTTCCAAGGTTGACCAGCGGGCATTCCCGATACCCTGGAGCTGGAGGTTTGCGACTCGCGCGCCAGAAGATCGACTTGCGATGTTCTCGAAGAGTAGAGATGATAGGCTGGAACTGAGATGTCGCCGCCCGCAGTGTAGGGCCAAGTGCCCAAGTAGGCGAAGTCCATAGGATGGGCGACAATACAGCGATGATAGGCCGGGGAAGCAGGAAATGCCCTAATCAAGGCTGGCACATCAACTGACACTCTGCAGCGAGAGAATTCCCTGAAGATGGGCTGGTCTGGCCTATAGAGTCCCGTGTTTCGATCCCCATGATCTGTTTCCCGATCCCTGGATGGTCCTTGAAAGTGGCTGGAATTCCGCGTTCTTTGTCTTTCTGGTTCCTCTCTCTTTTGCTGAACTCCAGCTGCGCGGGATGACAGCCTGCACTGGGCAGCATCGGTAAGATCCGGCATCAGGCAGCAAAACAGCTGCTATTTTCTTATTCTCCCTTCTTTTTTATTGTATTAGTTCCACATTTCCGGCTCCTTAATCTTATCCTCCCGGTCTTGCAGATTCTAGTGTCGTTCTTGGTGCCTCTTGATCTCTTTTTGCCCGAGAATGCGGCTGAAGAACCCCAGCGAATAGTGCTCAGTCTGCCATTTCTGTGATTTGAATTGACTGTAAATCAATGTGGGGAAGTCCTGCCTGCCGCTGCCCTTGCAGTTGTGGACTGTTCACTTCCGGCTCACTAGGACAGTCTCGAGTCATCAAGCCCATTATTCACTCTCGGTTTCCCTCCCCTGCTCTCCCTGCGTTGGCTATTCTCTGACGAATTCCCCTCTCCAGATACACCGCTAGTCACAACACTGCCGTTTCCGTTTCTTTCACTTGATCTTCTGCTTACTTTGTCCCCTCGCTTCACCTGCCTGAACTCTTTGTCTTGACCATGTAGTGTTAGTGTTTGTCAACAATTCACTCGTCCTTTTCCCTCCGTCTTTGAGGTCACCATTCACATTTCGCCTTCTACCAAAATGAAGAGTATCCCAAAAGGCCTGGTGTCCGTCTCAGACAAGGTGTCCGCTGAGCTTGGTGGCATTGATGCCGTGGATATCGGGGATATCGTGCAGTTGTGGAAAGGTACGTTTACTCAGGTTCTCCAGTATCCGGTCACCTACCCAATCTAACCTATCTCATTTGTTGGCAGCATACAACACCAACCCTTCGGCCCACGAAGGAAACGCAGGATACCGGCTCCAGAACTTCTTCTGGAGAATCTGGAGTAGCGAGCGCCTTAGCACCTCCCTCACCGGCTCCAAGCTCGCTCGCCTATTCCTCCAGATCTCAGAACCTACTGCCACTAATACTACTATTATGATTAGACCGGCGAGTAAGGTAGGAAACACAATGTCAATGTTTCTTTAAGTATTATTAATCGGGAATCCAGGGATCCGAGACACACTTGTCCAGTTCGAAAAGTGATGGGAAATACCAACACCCAGCCGGCCACCCCAGCAGCGCGGGGACCACTACAAAGCCACTCCCCCCTATCCTCAAGAAATCAAATAGCTCATCCCATGGTGAAACACAGAAAACAACTCGTCTGCTGTTAACAGGATTGGGCGGAAAGAGTGTTACGCGGAAACCCTCGAACCCACCAACGCCCATCCCTCCTTCCCGGCCTGCTGCCTTCGACGAACAGGTGCAGGGTACTACTACTACTATTACTACTACTCCTCCTCCTCCTAATAGCGGTGCTCGCCCAAGTCAGAAGAAGACGTTTACAGTAGCCAGCAAGGCGAAGGGCTCCAAGCGCCGCCCTGTGCTCATGCGGCGCAAATCATCGCAACAGTCTTCTATTCTAACACCACACGCTAACTCCCCCCACTTTCAATCACCTCCTTCCGATGACAAAGCCTCAGATATGTCAATAGTGCAGGAAGCCGAAATATACGAAGAGGCAGTGGAAGATTCGCCTGATGGTATGCTCACCCATACGACCTCCTTGGACATAGGTTAAACCACCCACCCTAACACATTATACAGAACCGACTATTGCCAGTGCCCCGTTTTCAAGCCCAACAATGCCAGCACCAGCGCCAGACCCATCTGCAGGCCCAGCTCCAGACCCAGCTCCAGACACGGACGTAGAAGAAAACCCCCAACTTCCACCGGCGTTACTCGCGGACCTTAAAGCCCTCCTCCACAAAAACACACCTCTTCCACCTCTTCGCCCTCGCTCTTCACCTCCCCTCGTCGGCTTCTTCTCCGCGACAGCATGCCGTTACTACGACGTCCGAAATGTCTCTCAAGAAAACTATGAGCAGCCAAAGCCTGTTTCAGCTCTGGTTGACCGGGACTTCCGGGCCCGCTTCGCGGAGCAGAAAAGACTAGCGGATGAATATTATGCCCAGTACTACCGCCAGAACGAACTGGGGGAGCAGCAGATGCCACCTTCGCATGATAACGTGAATACAGATCCCAACCTCGCATCGGACTTATCCATTCCACATACGACCGAGGCAGACACGGAACCGAGGGTCCCAACAAGAACAGGGACAGCAGAAACCGCCTCTCCCTCGAAGTCGCCCTTCAGCAATTCGCACCCCCAATCCCACGGCGCATCAACAATAGCAACATCAATTCTCGCGAGTGGAAGCGGAGGCCCGCATCAGCACCTGGGTAACCAGGGTATGTTCTCCTCTGGGTCAGACGGGGAACCGCTTTCTCCCCCACCTCAAGCTGGGAGTGCAATGGCAGTACCGGTGCCGATGCAGGCGCCAGGGGGAACTCCGTTTCTACAGTCGTCGGCTCTTTCTGTGCCTCGTGGTCCGAGTGGGTTGAGTCTTTTGATTGAACAGAGCCGGAGTATGGGTCAGGAGACAGGAATGGCAATGCGGGATGAGTATTTTAATATCGAGGACCACGAGAACGAGGAACCATAGGAATGATTTATTTTTGTGCTTTATGTTACGATACCAATTCCAATACCATGATGAAGATTACGAATAATGAGCCTTAAGCCTTTTATGAACAACAGAACGGCAAGCACAAGTGTCGAGATAAAGCCCTGATATCACTCCAGCGTGGACCGGCCACATGCAAGCCCCAGACCTATTTCTGGCCAAATCGTTTCCAATAAACAACCCCCAAAATCAAAGCTAACCCTCGAGATTATGCTCCGCATCGGGAAAGACGCCTCAAGCCATCTCCTTCTCATCAACAGGCTCACTCCTCCTGAATGAACCACCTTTCCCTTTCCACCACCTAACACCCCTCCAAGCGGCCGAAGCAATCCAAAACACCAAGCAAGCCAAATCAACCCAAACGGCCCTTCTCATTCTCGTAACCTTCGAATCACCACCATCTTTCCCTCCAACATGATAAACGCCAATATATTTCTCCCCAAAAATCCCGAAGACAACCAACCACAGAATGACAATAACACTTTCCCACACAAACAGTGGCAGGAAGAGGCCCTGGCGCTGCGAAAAGGCAAGCTTGGCGCGTTTCGCCCACCACCATCCTAGAATAAGATATAGCAGCGCGGTAACTGTTGAAACAAACGCAGTGACAACGGCATAGACCCATTGGGACGGCGCAGAATCATCATTATCGTGTGCGGAATGGATATCCTGACTGTAGAGGCCGATGACGGCGAGGCCGAATGCGAATTGGAAGATTGCGAGGATAGTGGAGACGAGAGATTTTGCACGGTCTCGCTTGCCCATTGCCGCCGGGGGAGGCGTTTGGCCGGGAAGAGGAGGTGGGTAGCCGTCCATTGGGTATTGTTCGTTATTGTAGTCGCGGGAGCCGTCGTAGGGGCCAGGGTGCGGGGGTTGTTGGGTGGCTTGTTTTTTGGCTTTGTATTTCTTGGTCTCGGAGTATCCGAAACGGAATATCTTGAAGAGGACGAACCACATTAGAAGGGATTTATAACCTCTAGTGGTGGTTGTGTTGGAGACCGATAGGGAAGGTGCGAGGCGTCTCAGTTGAGGTGCCTGGCTCGGTCGTGCCTACTTCAAGTAGGTGTCCTGGCTATTGTATGTATAGACAATATGGGAAAGAATGGAAGGAATAAACGCAGTTGTAAATTTACAGTGAAAATAGTGGTGGTCAACACAGTTGGGGAGATGCGCCGGCGCAAGTAGTTATGTTATAGGGACCCACCCAGGAAGGAAACAAAGAATGAAGGAGAGGGGTGAGAGGAAAGAAAAGATGAAACCGGCGTATAGAAAGTGAAGGCTGAGCTGAAGAATGAGAAAGAAAAAGCTGCAGAAATGGTTCCTTCAGCTTTATATACCCCATTGCCGCTATGGTATACAAAGTGCTTTCTGCAGAACGTCGCGCGTAGAGGTGCATCTTGCAAGGCTATTATTATTGAAGTTAACACAGAACGTCCACTGGCATCCACTAATTCTTTGTCTCGGCGTCCGCCTGAAACACACGGTTGTCGTGACTCGCGCGCGCCAAAGTCTGCAGCTGGGATGTCAAGTTGCTGGTGGTGGCTGCCGAAGCGCCGCTGCGGGGTCCAAAACCCAGGCGCAATCGACTGGACCAGGGCGGCCCAACGGTGGCTCTAGGGTTGGATTAGTCGCCAGGATGTTCATAGAGAGATAAACATAGATTCAGAGTCCTATTCATAGACTACTAAAGTTACCTCCCCACGAATTCCTATGCCCTATCAGGGCTACCCAGACACTACCTGCGACATGTCCTTCTCCGTGTACATTCAAAAAATTTCGTTCTCCTGTTTCATCACCAACCAACCAATGGCTAAACACCTAGCGACCTGAAAGGATTCCATGCATTATTGTTGACATGACACATCGAGAGACAATGGGAGCGGGGATTCATGTATGCAAAATGACAAAGGCTAACCGACCATGCGAGGCCCAAAACTAGAAGAAAAAAAAAGGGCGAACAATGATGCAAAACATACCCAAGTCAGAGACCCTCCTTACTGTCAGGGCGGTTTCATCTCCCCTTCTATTGCACCTCTACCGCCCGATGCGGTCACCGTGGTTTTTTTCACTGCGCTTCCTGAGGGGAGCGAGGGTTTTAACGCTCCCGCGGGGGCAGCTGGTGGTACAGTATTTGCTACTTCATCATCGTACCCTGGTCCGAAATCGTCGTGGTGCGGTCCTTCCCCCCCTAAAGATGAATGATCAACAGATGCTCGGTCATAGCCCTGATCATAAGGTGCCTGTTGAGTGGCCGCGTGCTTCGTTGAATTCTTGGCCGCCTTCTTATGCTTGCGTCCTTTCATCTTCGCCTTTTCCAAAAGCCTCTTCTTCTCTGCCAGACGCTTGCGCTCTTTACGATCTTTGACCTCGTATTGGCGAATGAGGGCCTCAGGTGGGCGTCCAAAGATGCTTTCATATTCACAGAACTCGCAGATCCAAACGTCCTCAAGTCTAGGTGGATGGTGGAGGTTTGCGTATTGTTGTTGAATCTTGCGTTGACGTGCGGCCAGTGCATATATGCTACCTGGCGACCGCTTCTTCTTCCTCTCCGGAGGTGGCAGTTCAGCAGACGCAGCCGTCGGGTGCGGTTGTTGCTGCTGCTGTTGAGTAGCTGGTTGCTGAATCATCTGCGCTGCGGCAGTCGGACTGGTCTGCGTCCCCTGTGTAGAAAACCCCCGCATACCGTACCCTGATTGAGGTTGGGCGATCGGGGATCTCTGCTGAGATGCGTACGAGTTCTGTGCGTGCAATGCCATCCCTTTAGATGAATCAGACTCGCATGTGAAAGTAAACTGGGTTCTTGTCGGCGTGGTCTGTTTCTGTTCAAGCATACTACCTTGAACAGAAACTCGGTATGGAGATGATGAGAATGCCGTGGCTGCGGCGTTTGCAATGGCGGCCGATATAATACCATGGTTTCGCTCCCCTGAGTACGGTAATTAGCAAGAGCCCCAGTTTTGGAGTCATTGAAACATACCTGTCGGCCCTGGCGAGGACAGCGGCCCATCCCGGCGACCAGCAGTACGATTCTGTGTCCAAGTACCATGTCCATGTACCGATGACCGTCTTCCTTGATGTTTAAGGCGACCTCTACCCGAGCCAGACATCCCATTGCCTACCGGTGATGCAGGGCTACCCGTACCGTAGAACGTACTCACATGGCCCCCTTCTCCAGATGACGACACCTGTTGTCCAGAGCTTGTCAATCCCATGGTTGTAAACTCGGGCGACAGAGAAGAATGGTGACTCCCCATATTCCCAGGCGTTGGAATTTTGCGCTTTTTCTTGTTGTTGGTATTCTCAAAGGCATCATACCCGTCGGGCCCGGTTGGAGATGACTTGGTCGGTTGCTCCTTCCCGATACCGGTAAGTGTTTGGTGTTGCATGCTGGAAGGTGTAGGTGACAGTGACGACCCACGGAATCCGGCACTCCGTCGGACAACAACTGGCCCATCCTCGTCACCGCTATCTAAGTCAATGCCATTCTCATAAGGAAGGTGGTGGTCCCGGCTATCAGGGCTTAGGTCCCGGCCACCATCACTCTGCTGTACATATACTTTGGAGTCATTTACAACATCCCCATTGGTCGCACAGGCCCCATAAAAGAGCTGTGTTGCCGGGGGCGCAGGCGGGTAAAGGATCGTATCGGCCGCATCGGAAGACAATCGAGACCGAAGAGGACGTTTGGGGAGGGGGCGGATAAGTCTATCAGGATAGACGGGCGACGGGGTATCTGGTGCCGAATTAAACATCCCATCTGCAAGAGGACGGAATCAGCAACTGAACGGCCAGCAGAGCCCATCTTTGTTTGTTTCTCTCCACATATTTGTCTTTTCAAGGTCTGTATCCAGCTTCGGAGAGACCACCCAAACTAGGGACTACTTTTGAGTGATAGCACGAGAGGACATACTCAGCGTAGCAGTCATAGTGCAAAACTATCAACTGTCTCGACCTCCACAGCCACAGCCAGTTGAGGCCTCTCTTTGTCTTTCGGAGTCCAGCCTGACGGTGTCGACAGCCTATATTTCGGTTCTCTTTGCTCCTCGTACGTATCCTTTTTTTTTTCCCTCCCAAAGCTGCGAGTAACTCTGAGTCTTATTTATCCCCCAGCCCACTTTGAATATTATCCAGGACGAGGAAAGACGGCGCTCGACGTGATTCGAGATTCGGAATGTACGAAGAATATGTAAGGGGACCTATGAATACCATTTGAGGTCAGCTCGCTGATCATGGGCGTATCCGTGATGTTTGGCAGGTGGGAAGGGCACAATTCCGAGTTGGTTGCACCAAGGTCCAAGCACTGTCCGAGAAAAGGCCGGCGGGCCAGAGGGGAGAAAAAACAAAGATAAGCTGGAGATTGGCAAGGCCAGATGCCACACTCACAGATATTAAACTATCCCCCAAGGAATTCCCCGAGCAAACGCAAACTTTTCTGATGAGAGAATGACAACCCGATCGGCACCTGACAAACGAAGCGGAAAGGAGACGAGAAGTACACTAAAGGGGCCAGATAGTGGGAGGCGGTGGAAGCGAACGGAGACGTGGGGTTTCCCAATGAGAGGCGAGGGAAATAATATCAAGCTATCCCAAGTAAAGAGCCGCCGGAGTTGCTGGTGCAGATTGACTTGGGTACTCTGTACGGAGTAGATTTGATGTTTCAATCCATGAATTGAATCTGTTAGTTAACTACCAGTACTCTTACAAATCCCCAAAGTTGTCAGGATT
This sequence comes from Aspergillus sydowii CBS 593.65, assembly GCF_001890705.1. Lineage (NCBI taxonomy): Eukaryota > Fungi > Ascomycota > Eurotiomycetes > Eurotiales > Aspergillaceae > Aspergillus > Aspergillus sydowii. The sequence continues at coordinate 646,292 of NW_024467866.1, forward strand.
ACTGCTGCAGCCTCAGGCAGCAAGGCTTCAGCTGCTTCACGCAGATTCACCATGTTATTGTTGCAGTAAACCTGCAGCAAATTTTCTGTAAATTTCATGTGCAGAATTGATCTAATACTTTGCAACCACTATCTAAATATTGCTAATACTAGTGACTCCGGTGACTCCTCCTGTCAAGGTCAGTATTTACCTTTAAGTATTTCAACTCCCCAACAGCGGTTTGTGTGCAACAACATCATAGCGCAGGGACATATGCACAAACATTACTGTCTTCGGAGCTGAATTCCTGGCTATAGCCAGGATCACTCGACAGCCGTCACAACCGTCGTTAGGGACCGTGAGACCCGGATGTAAAACAGCGTGCTTCCATCCTATTTCAACTCCGCCCCGATAGGCCCTTGTGAATTTCTGCGGTATTAATATGCAATGTAAGTCATTTTCAGATCATGCAGTGATGTCGTGTCATTTTGCGATAACATGTTCTCTGCGCCGGGGCATCTCCATCTACATCCTCGGTCGCTCCTCGATGTTATCCATCGCCTTTCTGAATCTGCGAGTCCCAGCCCATTTACTGAAACCACGGCTTGGATATTGGATGTATTTCAGCCGGATGGTATTGCAGGGAATCGTGTCAGGCTAAGTTTCGAACCGCGAGTTTCGCTGCACGACTCAAGCTACTCTCTGGTCTTCTCAAACCGGAGCGAGGTAGCACGAAGGGACTAATATCGCTCGGGCTGAATATCCGGGTCACGGTAGAAATAAGAAATGATATGGGCGAGAAACGATCATTTGTCTGTTGGGGACGACTCAAGAGGTGGTGAAATTCCTATGAAGAATCAGTGGATAAGCGGGGTCTTCACGCGGAATGAAGGAGTATGAGGCGCCACCATATGCGAAAAGTAGATCGAACTCTTGCGAGTCTCAGAGAAAATAATACAACTTTTGGCCTTGGGAATCTCAGGACGCAGAGATATATGACCTCTTAGGTGAATCCAACGGAGAACCGGCAGAGAGCAGCGAGAGGTCGAGCGGGGAAAGGGAAAGGCGGACCAATGCTGGAAAGTCGGCGCAGAGCGAAGTGCGCGATTCCCGTTCCGTCTCGCTGCTTTGCTCTCAACGCTCTCTTCGCTCTTTTCCCTCTCTTGCTCCCTCCAGCCCCTCTCCCAAATCCCTCGATTACTATGTAGTCTCCGGCCATGGTTTGAGCTCTATATACATCTTCCTGCCGTTTATTCCCCAATTGCCGCCCTTCATTTTGCTCTTTTTTTTGCCTTGCGTCACCTTTTTCCGTCTGCACGAGTCACTTGAGAATCCCAGCTCTCAATCGCCTGCGACAGCTAGCCTACGGGCAGCTTTCGCTACGCCGCACCTTCTGTTCGGTTTCATCAGGGGTTGAAGGCTCTTTCCATTGTCCCTTGACGGTTTTTTTTTCAGCAGCTTCAACCCTTCTGGTCTGATTTTGCTGCGGTGGGCTCGTCCTCCGCCACAATGAGCCCCCGACGGTCTTCTCGTGCTCGTACCTCCCAACCCTCGCCGGCAATCCATCACACAAATTCTTCCAGCTCTTCGAATTCACACTCCATGTCTCGGGAACGAAGCACAAGATCAAACCACAAGAACCCCTCCCCACGCTCCCAGTCCGATGACGACGCAGACAAGGGCGATTTTCGCGAGACGCGCCAACGCCAACGCGCGAGAGACGACGACGAAAACAATCTACAATCAAAACCGGGTGATGGGGAGGATGATGATGTAGAAGAGGAGGATGAAGAAGAGGTTACTCGCTGTCTCTGTGGACAACAGGATTATCCAGGCCTTCCCGCCTCTCGTCGGGAGGCCCTCGGTCGCAATGGCGTGCGGGGTGGAATCAAAGACGAGAATTCTCTAAATTTCTCTGCGAACTCGTCCGAATTAATGTCAGATGATGTTGGTAGCATGTTCATCCAATGTGACTCCTGCAAAGTCTGGCAACATGGTGGCTGTGTAGGGATCATGGATGAGGCTATGAGTCCGGATGAGTATTACTGTGAAGAGTGTCGAAAAGACCTACACAGGATCAGGAGCGAGGCAAATGGGTAAGCTCTAACTGCTTTCAGTTCCCCTTCATTTCTCATTCTGGTCCGTCCAGGTCGTGCTCGGTCAAAGAGGCTTGACTGTATGACGAGCTGGTTTGGTTTTTTGCTTTATACGCCCCCTCTCATGTTAGCAACATTCACACCCCACCCCACCATTCCTTCTGAATGCATTTCCCAAGAGAGCCTTGTTTTGTCTCATACAGACATGAAGATTTCTCGCTTACGATCTCTTAGATCACACTCTTCCCAGTACCTTCCCGTCGCTCCTCTTCCCCCCTCTACAGTGTCCTCCCGAGACTCTTCGCGAGATAATTCAAAGCGTGGGAAAGATCAGAGATCACGAAATTCAGACTCTTTTCCTAACCCGAAGCGGCGATCTACCATGAACAGTCGGGACGCGGCTTATGACGAGGAGGAGCAGTTGCGACGGGCCATAGAAGAAAGCAAGGAAGATAACAAAACTACCGACGGGGAGGAAAGCGCTAGCCGGAGACCCAAAAGAAGCCGAAGCGATAGTGAAGCGTATGCTAAACCTTGGTGTGGGTGCGTTATGAGAAGTACAACGCTTGCTAACATGTACCTCATACAGACACCGGCAGGGAACAAAACGACAGCGGACCAGTTCACCTTCCCCCGATATTAATTCAAAACAAAGCAATCCGGTCTCACCGGCTGCATCGGACGACGAGTCGAAATCAAGAGCAAACGCCAATGGCAACAGGAAGCAGAGAGCAGCATCGCGGGGCCAGCGTGACAAGGACGTGAAGGAGCCTGACGATCAGGAAGCCGAGCAGACAGAAGCTGCAAGTCGGAGGAAAGGACGAAGCGATAGGCGGAAAGGCGAGGGTGAGTTCTCATTGATTTGTGATCTTGCGGATTTCAGTTAACCGTGCCCAAGGTGCCGATTCGGATCATGATATAGTAGCGTCGCCGATCAAAGCGACTGCAAATGAACCCGAACTTCCTCAGCCAGGCCCTGACATCTCCATCCCCTCTCTAGATTCTGCTCCCCCGCGGCCGTCCACTCGTAAATCCGGAAGGCCACCTGCGCGGCGCGGTCGCGTGGGACGCAATCAGTACACTCGGGACCGAGATTTGAACGGGACCGGAACAGACTCAAACACGGGCAATTCTCCGCGTCGTGGGCAGTCACTTGAAACAGCCGCAGACTCTCCGCGAATCGGTACTATCAGCACGCCGGTAAATGGCACGGACACTGGGAAGCCTAGTCGGCCTCGCTACGTCCACCAACGGACAACGATGAATGAAATGAAAAGACGTGTAGCAGCTATCTTGGAATTCATCTCTCGGATGCAAGTCGAAATGGCTGTCGCAGGTGAAAGTACAACTCCGCCTGAACGAGCCAACGGAACGGACCAGCAAACGATCGGCGATCAGCTGGAAAGCATCCTGTCGAAAGGTGCGGAGGAAGGGTCCACGGATAATACTGATGGGGGCGCAATTCTTGGCGGCATTCCACTGCCGTCAGAAAAGGACTTCAGGGCCTTGAGCAGTGTCGAAATGATGGATGTGCTCACCCGCCATCTACTCAAATGGCAGCAGGAATACGGCAAGTTCGGTGAGAGGTGACGAGTCCTCGCCCTGTCAATAACTTCCCAAGCCCACAGCTGTTTTACGATAGCTCGCCGCGCTGCCTTGTTCGAAATAATCCTGTCATCCATACCTACGATACCCTACTTTACTACCTATATTGCCCGACTCACAGGGCGGACATGTATAATATGGCTTTACGTTGATTCCAGGACAACATATACTACACGGGACATCAGATTCGGCGTTTTTATTTCTACTCTTTTTTGTCTGCAATGTGGCGACTACTCCATTTCTACTACGTATACTCCTTTTGCTAGGTGTTTGATTCTCCTTGCATTGTTTCGTTCTTTTTCTGCCCTTTTCCCATTCTACGAAAATATGATTGGGTGATTAATTGCTTTGATCCCGTTAACCTACCAACAGACACGATACAACGCAGCATTCATTGTCTTTGGCTGAATAAATTCATTGCCTATTCAATCCCTGAAGATAACTAACTTATCTCATTTGTCTTATCTTATCTTACATAATTAAGTCTAATTACGATTCCATTCCATGAATCTTGCTATCCAGTAAAAAACAAAGATTGGCATCACGTAAATCAACTCCAGCTGCGTCTAAAAATTTCAAGTCAAGGGACACTAACTTGGAGGGTATATTTTGACTTGCGTCAAAACTCAACTATCAGTCCCTTCACTAGGACGCACATAACTTCATATTGTATTCATAGACAGGCGTAGATGGTGGCTTGAGGAAGCTGAGGGATACAGGAGACATAAAGGTCGTCACGCTCGTCGATCAATTTATTTTTGGACTACAAGTTACTCTACAATCTACAGCGATTAGCGTATAGTACAAAAAACAGGGCAGCAATAAAAGGTGTTGAAGGGAGAAAGAAAAACTAGACTCTACAGGTTGTCCAAGTCTCGTTGGAGCGTGCAAGCCTTTCTGCAACAACCGCACTGTGATAAGTTGTTACGAGGTGAGAAGCAATGGAGTCACGGACAACATGCACTACAAAAGACCAAAGTGGGAAGAAAACAACAGAAATCTACATTCGATTACGATTGTTACATACAAAGGCCCGTGATACAAGGTGTCAAGTTCCAACAGTTTCCCTAAACAGGCAATTCCATCATTGCATAATTTAATTCCCAAGTGTCAGATACAAGCTTGCTTAGGTTTCTCAAGTCATCATTGATCGTGCAGGAAGAACAAAGGAAATTATAAACAAAACAAATTAAGCGGATGACGTCGGTGAAAACGCCAGTGCGATAAACAGGCCAACTCCTATTGGATGAAGCCTAAAGCAAGGCTCCTCCCGACAGGGGCGACACGTTTAGAGGCGAGAGGCGTGGATCACCTTGTAGTCAACAACCAGCTCGCGACCACCGTCATTGATGACAAGGACACGGACGGAGCCACGCCCTTCGTGGAAGGCATCGCGGATGCGGCCGTGCAGGTTGTCCTGAGTAACAACGGGGAGACCGGTCTTGACATCACCGCTCTCGGTGAGAGCAACGAGGCTGTTGTCGCGGATGTCGAGGATGCGGTAGGTCTTGTAGACGGGGCCGAGCATGGTCTGGACGACAACCGAGGGGGATGGGTTGGAGATGAAGCTGGACTCCTCGTGAAGCTCGCGGGTGAACAGGTCGACACCAAGGTAGCGGTGCTGGCCAGTCTGGGGCGAGGTGGAGATGCGGATCACCTGGGAGGGGCGGCCCTGCAGGATCAGAATGTCGCCAGTACGAATGAAGTGGCAGGGGATCGGAACGGTCTCGGCGGTGGAGGCGCCAACACGGGGCTCGACAATGCGGACATTCTCGCGAACACGAACTGGGCCCCGTTCGTCAGCGACAACTACTTCTTCGCGGTGATCATGGTGATCATGGTGACCATGGTGACCATGGTCATGATGGTGGTGGAAGGGGTGCGTGATGCGGTCGACAGCGCGTTCCACACCACGACGGAAGGAGTGGTAGTTACCGTCGTCGTCGTAGTAACCCATTTTGCGAGCTTTAGGGTGATCAACTACGGTAGTAGTCTTGAGAACTTTGACGTTGTTGCTGGAAGGAGCGGGGGCAGGCTTGACACTCTCTACACTAACCCGGCGGTTGTCGTAAGATTGTCCGCGGGGAACTTCTAGGGGACGGGACTCGAAGCCTCGGTCGTAAGAGACGTTGGAAGGGGCGGGGCGGCTGTAAACGTCCGAAGTCTGCTGACGAGGAGCTTCGTATGAGACGTTATAAGACGCGGAAGGGCGGCTGTAAACGTCCGAGGTGTGTTGGCGTGGAGCTTCGTAAGAGGCTACGGGACCTTGGGAGCGACGATCGAAAGAGGAGGACTGAACGTCGTATGTAGGATCAGTACGACGACGATACTCGCGCTCAGTGATGTCAAGTTGGTTCTCAAAAGTCTTGTCGTAGGTCTGCTGCTTGTCCTGGTAGGAGTCCTGGAAGCGGTGCGCAGTAGGTTCGCGGTAGCTAAAGGTAGAAGATGTCAGAAGAGGGAAGGGTATGTTGAGGCAGGCAAAGTGAGGTCAGGGAAGGTGAGCCAAGGTAAACAAAGAAACACGAGAGAGCAAAACGCGGTGGCAGGGGACAGGCATGATTGGATTGTTTTTATTTGGGGCTGGGACAATCGGATTTTGTTTTGTTTTGGAGCCACGTAATTTAGCGGACGGACTAGACAGCTCTAGCCGGAAGCCACTCGCAACCCAGGCTGACAAGTGGTCGAGCTGGGGGTGACACCGCTTCTTGTGCTCTCCACTTAGGCAGTTTGATTGGCAGCGGAGCCCAGGCAGCCAAACCGGGGGGTAGTTGGAAACAGTAAACAAACCAGAAATAAGCAAGGAAATACAATCCAAATCTTACCGTTCACGGGCAAGGTCTACCTGAGGGTATCGGGGATCTTGCACACGTTCGTCAACGACGGTGAAATCGTCACCTCCTCGGCGGTCTGAGCGACGTTCGAAGTGAAGATCGACTTCTTCCTTTCCGTAGACACGGGGGTCAGGGAGAGGCGCAGAGGTTCGAGTATCTTCCCGTTCGACGTGCGAAGTGCGATCGAGGTTGACTTCTCCCTCTACTCTTTCAGCGGCAAGAGTAGTCTCAGGAACAGCGTCACTCCGGTACGACGACGGGAAGACACTGAAGGGGATGGGGACGCGGGCGTCAAAGTCCAGGTTGGCTGTCCTTTGAGCGTCTTTTCTCGAATCTCTCCCGAACTGTTAAATAACAACTCGGAAGATGAGACAAGAAAAGACTTTTCAACGGGGAAGTCTTTCTCGTAAGAGAGGAAGTAGGAGTACAAGATAGATCTAACGATAGATCTATACTCGACTGCTGATGCGGAGAATTCCTGGGGTAGGAATGTAGAGATAAGCTTAACGCTGGGAATGTGAGATGGGAATGTGAGGATAGAGGAAGAAAAGGAAGAGAGGAAAGAGAAGAACGAGGCGACGAGTGAGGAGCTTTAAGATTGCAGTCGCTCTTGTTGTTGTTACGCGTTTGTTTACCGCGCCTTTCCCCTTTGGGGTCCAGCCTTCTTGTTTTCTTGCTCTACCAGACATTGCCCTCCTCATCGCCCAGGGTCTCTCAGCTCTCGAAGTGAACCACAATTATTATTGTCAATAAACAATTTGGCTCCCCCGAGGTATCACCTGCTTGTCTCGTGAAGATATAGGATATCAATCCGGTCTCCAAACCAGTTTATAGGCGCAATGGCACCCGTCAGACTCCGTCTTCACCGTCTCCATCTCGGCACCCCTGCAGCTCAGTTCTGACCACAGTGTCTCGCTCAATGAGAGTCCCGGGATCAAAACGACATTCCAGAGGCAATACCAGCGAAACCTGCGTCTTATCACATGCAGAAACAGGATCACAGAGCGTTCAGATGAACCAATGGTCCCCCAATTAGCAATCGCAATCTCATCGCACAGCTCCTCTTCCCAGCCACACCACGCATCACCATGGCAACAGCTCATCCTTTGCCGGGTCTCATCGGGCTTCTCAGCGCTGACTCCGCTGAGTTGCACTCGATCGACAAAAGCGAGTGCGATGCTCCAATCGGCCACAGGTTTGAGCCCAACCTTGCCGAAGCTCATCAGCAGATGGTCCTGGTGTTTTTGGGGACTCTCAACGTATGGAGACCTCCAGCACTGTTTCGCGGCCCTGCGGACCATTATTTCTGAAACCAGTTTCTGAGACTCATCATATCATCCGAGTGAATTGGAAATGCTCCAGCCTCGTGGTCCGTTGCCATTGGCGTTCCACCGAGGAGGCGAGGACAGCTTTCCTTCGCCCCGCCTCCTCGCTCAGGTCAGGGCTCCACTATTAGATGAGCACGGTCTGGAGGAGCTCGGCCATGATTGCTCACGATTCACCCCCAAATGCAACAAAAGCCGGATCATCGGTGAGATTGCGAAAACGCGACAGCCTTTTGCCCAACTTTTGCCTCCAAATTCCCGCCACAAGAGAGTCGAGCCTGGTCTCGACTTGCCTCTCCCTCACTTCCCTGTCGGAGTCCAGACGACCGAGTCAATTCGGTACAACAATCGCAGTGGCTGGCTCAGTTGGCTGGTTTGCCGTGTGGAGTCGATCCAGTCCATCGATCGGAGTGGAGGTTGACTCCGTCCCGAGGTTGTTGCGCTGCCAACATCCAAAGCTCCTCGCTCATCCTCTCTCGTGTCGGTCCAAACAAGCAAACAACTTGTTTCGAGGTTTCCGAGATGTCCGGATATCCAAAGGCAAGTCCTTGACGTGCAATCACATTGGCCATGCATTGACAATGGGTCTCTTATTATGTCTTCATTTCATTATATTAATCAATTCATCAACGGAAGAGAGTAAACCAATCAATGAAGCGCTGCCGCCCGTGAATTTTCTAGAGATAGTTTTTTGGTATATATAACATGAGTGAACCAGGACATCCTAGAAAGTCCCATCAAACGAGGATATCAATATTGTTCGTCAGAAAAGAATGTTAATGTCACATATTAATCAGTGCTGTCACTAAACAGCAGCAGCTCAGGCATGATTAATTCGGATCACACAGTGAGGTGATAAGGCAACAAATATTAAAACAATATATCTGAAAGAAAATAAGGGAGAAAAGAAAGCGTGAATATATAAGTGAGAGAGCATAAATCAAATGAAATCATCAATATGTCAAAAAACTGAAGCAATGCTTATGTGGTTCGGGTATGGTTACCCTTTCATGCCAAATGCTTTCTTTAGTCGCGAGAATCGCGTTTTGCGTCCAGATCCTTCAATAACCACGTCAGATACACGGTTAGTCCCTGAAGCGGGTGGTTCCTGATCTTGCGAAGGGTGCAGATCGGTCGAGACAGTTTTGCTGCCGTTTACTGCACCTCCATCGAGAGCTTGAGGCTGTGAGGGTTGTTGGGATGTGGATGGTGCCGACATTGATCCAATACCAGAGTCAACAGGATCGTCATTTTCGGATCCAAGTGGCCAAGTGCTAGTATCGCCGGATGGTGACTTTTGCTGAGACTTCTTCAGGAGCCGAGAGGGACTCCCCACACTCTTGTGGGTGCCATTTGTAACCTGTGGACTTTGAGCCTCCACCTGGGGATACTCGGGAATTGACCCATTTGAGAGAAGTCCTGACGATTGCGACTTTCCGCGATGGGTAAGCGGTTTTGACCTTCTCATGCTCAAGCGATTGAGAATGTTAGGTTTGCGACTTGACCCACGATTAAGCATTTGCTCCAGTTCCTCTTCCGTCATGCCACGAGATTTAGCCACTGCAGCCAGCGCAGGGTCTCGAACAATCGCCGGTTGGGGTCGGCGAGCAGAGGCTCTTCCTGCAGAGGCAGGGCGTCTTTCCCCATCAGAGCTATCCTCCAGCTCAGTAGAGTCTCCGTCGTGGGCGCCCTTCCGACGTGGGATTCCGCGCACAGGACGCATATCATTATCACTCATGCTTCTTACTGGACGATGACCCGGTCGCTTTAATCTGCGATTCTGAATGCCACCATCAGAGTCCGAATCCGAGTCGGGAAACCGGGAAGCAAACGCTGCACCAGAGTTCTTCGTAACTTTTCCTTTCTGTGTCTTGCCCGTAGAAAACAATGACGGCTTCTCCTTCCGCGGTGTATTACCACGTAAAGTTGTACGCATAGTACTACCAGCTCCCAAGCTGGAGAGGAGCGGTGGTGATTCAACACGGGGTGCAGCTACCCTGGTAGGAGATGTTGGAACGGAGCTGCTTTGTTGGCTCCCCCGTAGGGTCTGTCGCATGCCCATCCCTCCTCGACTAGCCCGGCGGGCTCGTTTGAAACTACTCGATGAGTCACTTCCGTTCGATAGCTGACGTCGAGGCATGCGGGAATCCGCCCCGTTCACATCCAACTGAACGGCATCCGGGCTCCTGACTTCTTTCCTCTGTGTCGGTGTTAGAATTTCAGTATGGTTCTGGCTGTAATCTTGTATCCGCCGCGCAGTTGGGGCGTTAGATTCGACATGGTTATAACGGGTATCCACCTCTTTAGGGTCGTCGTCACGAAAATGGGCAATAGAATATACTTCGACCGGCACAGTTGACGAGCGCGCGACGCCTACTTGGGCGGATGTTGGCTTGTCTTCGTGTTTTAGAGCAGACGAAGGAATCGCCAAAGAGGCTGGAAGCGGCTCCATTAGAGCGGAAGAACCATCGGCAGGCCGTGAAGATTCTTGTGCAAAGGTCCCGACTTGTGCAATCCGGCAAGTCTCCGGGATGTCGGCCGTATTTGGGTCGCGATCAGCTTCCTGGGTTACATCTTGCGACGTCGAGGTGATCGCGACACCAGATTCAGAAGGTGCCGCCTCGTGTTCAACAATAGCGTTGATGGAACCGAACCCATCGCCATCATCCAAATCCTCCTCCGCATCACTGTACACGCTCGAACTGGAATCGTTATCGTTACCCGCCTGGTTAATAGATTTTTCTCCGTAAGATCTCCTCTTCTCCTTCTTTTGGCTTGACACTTCCGGTTCCTCATCCACGGACTTCCTCGGGTATTCTTCTGGGCTATCGTATTCGTCAAGGCTTGCTCTTCCCCTTTCGGGATCAGGAGTAGCCGGTTGAAATGTAATATCAGGCATTTCCACTTCCGATTTGGGAGTCAAGGGGAGATTCTGGTCAGACGGGACCTCTTGTAAGGGTGAAAGCTGCGTCTTCGGGAAATATGCCGGGTCAAAATCGGCGTCATCAATTGGGATAACCTCTTTCCAACTCTCTGCATCACCCCTTGCAGCTGTCTCGGTGGACTCTGCATTATTAGATTGTACCTGCTTTTCCACGTTCCCATCTGGAACGCGAGAGATAATGCTGTTTATGGCGTGTCCATTCGGAAAATCATCATCCGATTCCGTTAAAACCGAATCATTGTCATTTATTTCTCGGTGGGCTGTTGGTTCTGACCGCGGGCTGTCCTTATTAGCTCGAACACTCCCGAATGAGGGGAGAGCCGCACGGGGTGTTAAAACTCCGTCGAACTCATCCCCGTCCGTAGGTCGCAAAGGAGAGGTTTTCCGTTTGTGGATATTAAACCAGCTGCTTTTTGATTTCGACTTCCCGGGAGGCGATTCGGGGATGACATCTTCCGGTGACGTCGGTGGGCTTGCTGCCACTCCTACAACTTCTGCCTCATCGTCAAAGCTAACTTTGACGGGTTTCTTTCGATGATTTGGCCTTGTCCCATCATCAGACGCCACGGACGTCGCATCTGAAAGTTCACTAAGTGTGGGGCCGGGACGTAGAATGCCAGAAAGCCTGCCGTCGGGAGACAAAGAGCTATTTCTATTCTTCATAGCGGACTTTCCCGGAGAGAGGGAACGAGAAGGCGGTTGGTGTAGTTGGTCGGCCCCGAGATTCGATACAGCAAGTTGGGTAGGAAAGTGGGCCGTCCTCGCAGGACTACTTGACTGACCGGCTTGAATCTCACCGTCTGATGTCGCGGTTGGTTTGACCTGCGGTGGACTAACAGGCGGCGTCCGTACTACTTTTCCAATGACGGGCGGTGTTAGAGCCCTTGGGGGTTCTTCTAAAGGCATATGCTTTTCCAACGGTTGGTTCTCCTTTTCTTGCTCATTTGCAGGTACTGGGGCTGGTTGAGGTTCCTTAACTGGACGGCCGTCTGCTGGCGCTGTAGGCGCTGGAGGCGTTGAATGTATTGCTGATACTGATGGCGCCGGTGGCTTCTTAACTTGCGGGCGAGATCTGGCATCCACCGACACTGGGCTTCGGCTTGGCGATGGTTCGGGGCCTCGCTTTTCACGATGACGTGCCGGACGAGAAGAGACTGGAGGGGTATTAAGCTCATCATTTCGAGTTACAGCTGCTGCCTGTGCAGCTGCAAGTGCGGTCACTACAGGACGAGAACTTCTCCCCGGACTTCCCGGTCCAGCACCTTGCATCTGCTGGCGCGTAGCTTGGTGAGTTTGAGGAATGGGTCGCTTGTTGAGTGAAACTGCGGCGCCGGAAGCTGCGTCATTACGATCAAATCCAGCGGGGATTGTGGGCGAATTTGTCCGGGAATTCATTGGATATGAGAAATTGATCGAATTCCGGCTTTCTGATCTCTGATGTGGCGGAGAGACCGCTCCAGCTTCCGGGCTAGCAAGGTTGCGCGGGCTCTGAGGCGCAACGACCGGCGGTTTGACGTGTATCGGGGCCTCGGTAGGTTGTGTACGAGAAGTCGGCGACGACCATACACTGGGCCCTAGGCTGACAGACCGCCGACTCTGGTTTTTCCGCGCAGCATATTCTGCCGGGATCGATGGCAATGGTGGCACAACAGCCGGGGTTGACATCGTCGAGTAGCTCGAGGTTGGCCGACCAGGCGACTGCTCCCGGAATGTCCGAGCGCTCATGGAGGCCGAGCTATTAACCCGTCGGAGTCCATTCCGGCTAGACGGGCGCAGAGTGGGTGAGCTGGCCGGCTGTGAGGAGAAGGACGACTGCCGCTGCAGCATCCGCTTTGTCTGGACATTTTCGATAGGGGTTGGTGTTGGTGTCAAGCTGCGGAGAGCGGCTGCGGCTGCGGCGGAGGAAAGATTACTAGACGACGGCTGCGACTGGATAAAGGCACGAGTTGCGGCGGATTGCGCGGATTGCGTGTTAGAAGTCGAGAGCTGATGCTGATGCTACACAGTGAGCAGTTCGTTAGCGTTTGCTGTGAACAATTGACGCAATTCGTTGCGCGAAATCACCATCGGAACAAAGAAATAGAACGGAATATGGATTAATGACATACACGATGTTGTGAGGCGCTCCTCTTTTTGCGGAACATGGCTTAGCAAGCGTCTGCGTCTAAGCCGACGCGGGAGAGAGAATACAAGATGACAATTTGAAGTAATTGAATCTCTCGGTGGACCAAAAGATCGCCGGAAATGATGGACTAGCGCAAGGAAGCGCTGCGGAATGGAAAGCGAAAGCGAACGCGAGAGCGAGGGAGGACGGGGAGAAGATAATGAGAGGGGGCCGGAGGGAGGGAACGAGGGAGGTGAAAGGAAAAGAGAGATGGTGATGATGAAGGTGGTGATGGCGATGATGAGGGGGCAAGAAGCAAATTAAAAAAGAGAGGAAACTAAAGATACAACCAAGAAGCGAAGAAAATGGGCGATCGATGACGATGATTTCATGGCAGCGTCGAGGAAAGTGAGGATCAGGACGAGGGCCCGAAGTGAAGCTTAACCAAAACGGGCAGTCCATTGCGTCACTGTCGTCCCAACAGGAAAGTCGCAGCCCCAGAGCCAGAGAGGAACCACTTTCCCCCTGGTTTGCCAGTGGATGCAGGTGTTCATTTCGTTCCCACGATTTGAGATCTCCTCGAGCTTCGTGCCTTGCGTAATTGAACCGTGCCAATTTTATCTTAATATCCTAAAGCTTGAACATCGATCTGGCCCTGCATCGCCGCCATCAGCAGTCTTGACGCCAATCAGTGGGCCTAAGCCCTGCCTCCGCCCTTTTTATATACTTCAGCCTATATCTATGACCACACCGCTAGAATAATATATATTTAATATACCAACCATTCACTTTTTCAACACCATATTAATAGCATATTATGAGGCAGAGGCCAACTTTTGACTAACCTTTTGATTTCCACATTATTGCCTATCTCGTTTTTCTACCCATACCATACTGTAGTATACCCACCGAGATCTCAGAGCTTGGACTACACGGGTGGAGACGCCTATATAGTATCACGATAGTGGGACGAGCAGAGAGCACGTACTAGTCACGGTACATTGTTTTAAACTACTGAGCTAGTACTTGGTACAGTAGGTGGGATTTCCTGCCCACTCAATAGAATGTATACCGTATGCTCGACTATTTCAACCCACTCAATACCTGGACACGCCTGGTCCTTTTTCCAGAAAGACAAGCAGTCTATTCGCCCTTTTTACGGTTGTTATTTCAGAACGAGCCCTTGCAATTAGATGGCGACTCATAATAGGAGAAATGACCTGAATCTTTTACTAGTATATCGAGACAGGGCAGAATTGATATATGCCATATTGATACATACCACTAATAGCCGCCTCCCCCAACCCCCCCGCGGCGGATTATAAAGGTACAAATGCACATCGACGAGGAAGGAAAGATGGGTCGAGCTTACGTTCTGAAAGATATCGTAATACCAGGAAGGCACGATTGCTCCCGCTACCAAAATAGGATCGGGAAGGAGCAGATGGTTCAACACACCTCCCTTGCGGGCATGGATGGGTATAAGGGAGGAGCGATGAGGGACTTGGGAACTTTTCAAAACAGGATAGAGCGGATAGGTCCTAGGGCTACTATGTGGATGGGTTAGATGGACAAGGTAGAATTATGATTAATATCAGATTGATCGTGAAAACCACGCGAGTAAGGTATCCGGAAAGCAACATATATACAATCATCAGCCTTCGGCCCAGGCAATTCCCAACGCCAAATATAGATTAAATAGAAGAAGATGCTAGGAAAACTGTGCTCATTTTGATCATCGTCGAATTGTCACCGCCGAGTCGACCAGTCGTACTCGACCAATGGGGTATGCATGTAGATATGGGTAGAGAGACGTGGAAAAGAGGAAGGTCTGGCGTGGGATATCTATGCCATCAAGAACCCGTACGCGATAACTAGGAAGGCCGGTAGCACGGTTGTGACGAGAGTAGGTGGGGTAATGACCTCGAGTCCGGCACTTTGTAAGGACGAAGAGGTGAACACCTCTTCGAAGCTGATCTGACTGGAGTTGAAACAATTTGATTTGTTGACTTCGGGGACGTCTTCGGGCTCGGCGAATGTGATGTCCACACACTAGGAACGCCAAAGTTAGATTTCACAGTTGGTCTCAAGTAAATCACTGGCTGATAAGAGCAACATACATTGAACAAAGCGGCTCCGTGCTGAGCAAGTTCGATTACTTGGATCGTCGCATTGTCCCCTGGACTCACCTCAATACCAGCAGGTAGCGGCACTTGAGGGATGCAAATTGTTCCAGGGTAAGGGTCGTTGTCCGGGCCGACGATACCAAAGGGAGTTTTCATGGGATGGCTCATATTCGGTGGCACAGTCCCCAGACCCAGATTCATGTATATCATCGCTCGAGAGTGGCCTGGGAACCACCCTGGCTGAAGCGATATCGCACCGCCATGAATAGGCCATTTCGTTCGGTTGGTGGATGTGGGCATGCCGCCGCCTGGAAGAAGCGTTAGCAAAGCCTATCGCCCATGGATTGCAGAACGTGTATTTAGTTATAAAAACATACAGGGATAGATCCATTGCATTCCGTAAGGATAGTCGATGGAATTGTTGTCGCTATTGTAAGAAGCACCCAGACCGTGATCATTTTCGACTGACCCGGTCGTATGCAGGTTATTGCCTCTGTATCCGGGATAAACAATAACAGTATGAGCGTCCACCAGGCTCATGCACAGCAGGACGCCGGCTAGCCATTGGAGCGGCGATATTGTGAGTTTCATATTGGCGGCGTCTCGACTGCGCGGCCTGCGACTTCAAACACGGAAGAAGGGTTCGGTATTATTTCAAATCCCACTTCGAGTATCCTTTGGAGTTCCAAGTCGCTCCGCCTAAAAATAAGCAGACAGAAGGGGAAGAGTTATGGAATATTCGAATCAGTCGCTTGTAGTGAGACAGTTCATCTCGAAACGAAACAAGCTTCGCGCAACGCAGGCGGAAGAAGACAAAACACAGACGGGCTGGCCGCGCTTTTTGAGGCAGAGGAGCCATTGTCTGATTCCTGTAGTTGGCCCTCACATTCAGGCTTTAGCGGGGAACCTAGTCACAAGTGGACGAGTGAGAAGGCAGATCACGGTGTGACAGCGCTGCAGGCGCCGGCAGGGGGCCCTGGGCTCTCTCAAAGAAAGGCTTGCTTGAGCGGCGGCCGACGAGCAACAGCAGTTGCATGGATTGGGGGAAGGGCCAAGCAGAGAATGGGATTGGCCAGGCGGAGCGAGCCCAAGAGGACTAGCATGCAAGCGCATCACTTTGAATGCAGGTCGGGATCGTTTTATTGGTGGAGAGCAAGCAGCTCGAAGCGCCCGGATCGGAGACTGGAGAGAAAGTCTGCTGGAGGGAGGGGAGATCAGGAGCCGGCGCTTACAGACTCGCTGTGAGTGGCCGGACACGAGGGACTCGAAAAACGGAGATTTATCGATGATATTCGCATTTTGGAACGTCTTGTCTTGTGTCTTGGACCTTTGATTCTTGGATGTTTGCTTCCATGAATCATGGAAAGACTTATCGCTCGGGTAGCTGCCCGTCCCCACAAGCCGCTGGCTTCTCAAGCTTATCGCCATCAAGCACAAGCACCCCCTCCTCCAAGTTTCCAATATAGTTCTGCATCGCATCCCAGCATGCGTCGACCATCGTTAGACACCCGCTGACCACTCGCCTCAATCTCACCTCATCTCTTCCTCTCGTCCTCACCCCCCCTGCGCTATCTCACGAATCACATCCCACAATGCCCCACACCCGGCGTAAAAAACCTCCCTCCAACCAGCACAAGCGCCTCCAAGTCACTGACGACTCCGGCTGGACGCATGTCACAACGACCAGACACGCGCGCCGCGTCCACCGTCAACCGAACTCGAAACACGGCCAGGTCCAACAAGACGAGGAGGCCCTCGAACCCCTTGAACCCGCGGAAGCACCAGCGAAAACCTCACTCGCCGACCTCCAGCGGCAATTGGATCTCTATCGCAAACGATGGGAGGCGTCTGCGACTTGGGAATGCGCCGTGCGGAGCTTACAGCGGGCGCTGCCGAGCTGCAAAAGCAAAGGCGCAGGTGAGCCTGAAGGCGATGCCGATGCCGATGCCGATGCCGACTCGCATTTGGGAGTATCTGTGGTATGCATCGGCCTTGGAAGCCCGAGCGGATTCTTGCGCGGAGGCTGGGTCGATCGTCGCGCTGTATCGATGTACCAGTTAGCTGCGTTGGGAAGTATAATGGGGTGGATACGTTTGTTCTTCTTTTTCTTTCCCTCTCCTTTTCTCTGGGAACCAAGCGTCCTAACATCCATTCAATCGGTTTTAATAGAAGAGAATACCACACCGGACACCCCGAAAGCCTTTGCACAAGACCCCGTCTTCAACAAACACGACGCCGAGCTTCTCAACCATCTCAATATAACCGTCCTCAAGCACCCATCAGCCTTCGAGAAAGTCACCCCACGGACTTTTCTCTTTTGTCCCGGTGCGGAACGGCGACATCTCGAGATCCTGCTTGCGCGCGATCCGGCATTCGTGTTTGGTGGCCCACTTGAAGATATCGACTCGGAGGTTGTGAGAGAGTTTGTCGCAAAAAGGCAGTCGGTGCGGTTGGCTAGGTTTGAGGAGATGGAAACGGCGTTCTGGGGGATGCGGGTTTATTATCCTCCGCAGGCATCATGGGATGGATGAGAGGCTCAAATCGACTGTGTTTAATAGTATCGTTTACTCTCTACGGAACCGCTCGAAGCAGCAATACCTACACCTTTGAGGTATTTGACCTCTAGACGAGGCATTTCCGTTCGTCGTCTTTACCCTGCGTATCTCGGTGCCGGTCCAAAAAGTGGTATGCTGTGTTATGTGGTATTCATTCAGTCAAGGCTGCGCTGACGGGTGGATACAATTCCAAATCGTCATGATGCCCAGCGAGCTATATACAAATCATAGTTCTCCACACGCCCATGGAACAAGGGATCAGACAGCCATCTGACAAAGGTAAGAAGCAAGCAGGGCCTGATCAACAACCCAGAAAGACAATTCGCCGGCGATTAAAGTACAATCAGTCAATCCAAAAGAGTATGGGCTAGGTCACGGTATATCAACGCCAGAACAAGGAAAATCGGAGGAAACCCAGACAAGACAAACAGGTAGACAGAGTAGCGAGAATCATCAAACACGTGTACGCTATAATCATNTATAGAGAAAAAAAATGAGAGGAGCTCCGAGGGATACCCGTGAGAAGCCATCGAGACGGGGGGACGGACAAATGGCTATGATGCCTTCTTGCCATCACAATCGGGGATCTTAATCCCATCCTTCAGATTACGGCCTGGGTCCATAAGACCCCATTTATCTTCCCACTGCTCATCTCCCTTGTTGAATTTTACCTTCCATGGTTCGTCAAATGCCTCAAACCTAGATCGGAATTCCTCTTAGTATTGAACGTTCATATGTAAAGTGCGAAGGATGTAATGAACATACCAAAAATAGTCCGTCCCGTTCGCCAAAGCCTGGCAAACCCAGTCGGACATGAACTTGTTCATATTTTCGACACTAGCCACGGCGCCAGAGGTCTTATCCTTACAATTGGCTCCGTCTCCGCAATCGTTCCCACCGCCGCTGGGCCAGCCCACCTCTGCGATGATATTGCCCTTGTTCGTACCCTGTGTTAGCGGGGCGTTGTGCTCGTTCCAGAAAGAATAAGTCCAGCTGGCTGCTTTGTCGACTTCCACGCCACCGAAGAAGGGGTGGACGTTTGACATGACGACGTCCGAGGCTTCGGCGAGGGTCTTGTCCCAGTTGTCACCGAGGTCCGAAGTTGCAACCTTGATGTCGATGTTGTGGTCTGAAAAGTGCTTTCTGACCTGGCGCATATATTTGATGATATTTGATCTAGCTTCCGACTTGGTGCTGCCGGCACGGTAGAGAGCTTCATTACCGATGATGGCACCTTTGAAGATGGAATGATCATCCGTGTTATCCAGGATGTCGTAGAGTTGGCTAAGCTGTCTGTCGTTGGTCGTTGTGTTGGTATCGATCCATACACCGAGCCAGAGCTTCATGTCTTTCAACTCAAGACGGTCGATGGCATGGAGGACCATCTCGGTTTGGTTACAGTCCGTGCCATATAGTCGAACCGTGTTGGTCAGCTGAGAAAGAACAGCCATGTCACGAGTAACGTTGTTTTGAGACGGGGGCCACTTGTCACACTCTGGGTGCTGGACGCCCCAGGGCGTATAGTCCATTCCGGGGAACACCTTGTGCAACCCCTCCATAGACATAAGAGACTTAATCTCTTCCGAGTTCTTATCAAGGTCACCATTCTCCTTTTCGTCGTCCGAGGCTGTTTTTCCTGATGACTTGACCTCCGACCTACGGTTGCCTAGAATGCCACCGACAGCACCCCCAACAATGGCTCCCACCACGATAAAAGCCAGAATACCGCCAATAATCCATCCGCGTTTCCGGTTCCCCCCAGAGGGCTTGGATTGTCCGGCCTTCTCCGTTGTTGGCAAGCCTGCACCGCCAGGAACTGGGTCGTAAGAAACATCAGCCGCCTTTTTGGCTCCAAAGAACCCGCCCAGAAGACCACCGGCTGCGCCGCCCGCTGCAGCACCACCAGCTGCGTTGCCCCTCCTAGGAGCATCAGCAAAGCCATCGTCTCCGTCATCAACTATCTCATCCGGGTTTATATCGACGGGATAGTCATGAGCGCTGTACGCAGAATTTCGCTGGTATGGTCCGGAGCCCTGATGAGAACCGTCGAGGAAACTGCGCTGCGATCCGCCCGGCGGCGTCCAGCTCCCTACTGGCGCAGCCGCAGCCCTTAGTGCCGCACTCGAGCCGAGCGTTTCGTGAGAACGCAGAGCGTCTGAGCTTACACCCGGTCCGACGCTGGGCGGCGGCGCCGGCACATACGGGTTATCTGCGCCGCTGGTGTGGTAGCCTCGTTCGGCCGGGATATAGCCGTGCATAGCATCTGTTTCCCTGAAAGCGTCAACGCCACTCTGACGGTCATGGGTGTTCGCAACACCAAGGGCGATACCACTAATACCGCCGCCTACGGCCGCTGGGCCTAGATTATCCATACCCGGGGTTGCGGTAGAGTTAGTCCGCATTGACTGTGTGTGCTCTAGGCCGGGGCCCCAATTCTGTTGCCCGTTCTCCGGTACCGATGACAACCCACGATCTCCTCCTTGGGTGCGTCCGTATCCATGCATCTGGTGTCGGGCCGGAATCGCTGGGATATCGCCGTACTGCGCTGCTCCATCGTTGTAGTTGGCACCGGCCATTTTGTGCGGAAGAATGACCGGCGGTCTTGGAGTTTGCGCCCAAGCTGGGGTGGCTGTTCCTTGATTCGATTAACTTGAGATTCGGAATGCTGCGATCTGATAGATATTCCTCGATCAGAAAAGCAGGAAATCATGAAAAAGAAGAGCGTGAAATAGAATATTTCGATTGATGAAAGAAAAGTCAGACCAGGCCGTCGGAACGCAAGGGATGCTGGAAAATTGGTCTGTCAAAAGATTAGCACCACACCGGAGCCATCTGAAACGTCAAACCACAAAACCCACCTGGGAGGCTGGAACCACGGATCGACGAAGGCAAAAGGCGAGACCGAAGACGATGAGAGTTGTGCAAGGTCCAGGAACAGGCCAGGAACAGGAACAATAATATCACAATCTAATGGAGTAATATGCTGATATTTTTGAAACAAAGAACTCAAACGGCGAACGACGGAAGAATTAATGGCTATCAAAGCACCAAGGAGCTAACGGACGATCGAGAGGGGCGCCCAGAAACTCAAGGAAGAGAAGAGGAAAAAGAGAACAGAGAGGAAAGAGGAGAGAAAAGAGAAGAGAGAGGAAATTGGATAGAAGGAGGAAGAGGAAAAGGAATCCTTCGGGAACGGGATGAGCGACCGGTTACTGCATGCGGGCGAGCACTTTACAGTGGACGCTCACTGGTATGAGTCTCTTCACTGAGTTCGTCGAGTGTTGATGGCGACGCTCTGGTGGAGGCTGTGACCCCGACAACCATAAGGCCGCGTAAGGACCCTGTAAGGACCCTGTAAGACCCTCTTGAATCGGGCTCCAGAGTCGGCGGACCCTGTTTGTTACCGTATGGGGTGCGACGGCGAGGGCCGCTAAAAATAACACAGCTGTGAGCACGGGTAAGGCGCTAGTCCTCTTTCGGTCGGAAACCAGATGCAAACGTGGAGGCGGCATTCCAGACTCAATACACAGAGTCACAATTAATCTTAAATAGACACGCGTCTTATCCTTGGCCGCCCGTGTTGGTCCATGCTGGTCTGGCCTGAGACAACATGTGACGCTTCCGGCTGGGTGCTGAGACACTCGCCTATCGCTTCTCGAAGCTTAGCACGAGGATCTCGAGGATAGCGGCTTACACTGTCTCAGAATTGGAGATGGCGGCTTCACTTGCGAAAGCTGTCTCAGTCAGTTTGACGTTGCAAGAATGCCGCAGCATTAGTGCTTACGCAGGCGTCTGGAGTTCCTCCAGTACGTCGATATTAATACGATTCCAGATAAAGGAATATATGCCGAGGCTGCGGATAGTTCAACACTCGTCACTCGCCTGGAAAAGCCGATTTGAGAATTCGAATGAGAAAAGCAAATTCGGAGACGAGGAGAGTTAGTAGGAGTAGACGGCTGTGGAATAAAAATCGAGAAATGATGAGTATCCTGCGTCCATACCAAGGGCTATCCTCCATAACAATGACGCAAAACGCGTACACATGTCAAATATCAAACAATATCATAAGTCATAACTTAATACTAGCTAACCCTCTTTCTCACTGCGAATCCCAGGCCGCGTAATCATCAGTCATTCGCGTCAAATCGTCAAGTAGTTAAGAGTCACAATTCTGTCCAATATCCTAACACCAACCAAAATTCCTTTGAATTCCCAATCAGAACCGTCACGCTTTCGGCCACACGGCATACTGCCGACGTGTCTATTTATCATACATACCAGCCGTAATTGTGTGACTATTCGTTGGGCGAGTTGAAGAAGAAAAGAAGGGAGAAAACAATAACCTAAAGTGAAAGGGAAGGTCATTACAGCGAAGCAGAGAGACAGTAGTCATTTACTAGCCATTTGCTGCTAGGGCTCGACTTCTTCGGCCTCGCGCTGGGACGCAGAAACGCCATGTCTGCCTTCGCGAACAGATGTAGCAGCCGTTTTTCTCCTACGGTCAAGGAATTGTCGCTTTCCCGCGCGGGTTTCAAAATGCGGTGGAATGGATCCAGGCTCCTGACCGGCTGCCAGCATCGTGCTGCGCATTTTGTTTCGATATGCGTCCACTAGGAGCAAATGTTAGCCCCGTGCATGGCAAGCCATGAACCATGACCGATCCCATTGGGAAGTGAAGCCGGATAGATATGTTGGGACCGCTTGGCTAGAATGATGGCTGGCTACTTACGAGACCGTTGAAGAAATAGCATCCGTCCAGCGAATACCCTGCTCTGACTCCAGCTCATCCGGTAGCCCAGGTCATTCAATAGCACCTCTTTCCGATGTCGGCGTCTCGAGATTCTAGGAACACAAATTTCACTGTCGTCGTCGACCTGAGGGGCGGGAACCATGGTCCGTCCGATGGTAGCGCTTTCATCCTCACCGAGACCGTCGTTGATCTCTGTATCATCCTTGATATACCTATTTCCAGGAGGCGCTTGACTTCGAGGGCTCTTCATTTGGACCGGAAAATAGGTACGGGGATATACGGAATTCGACATTCGGTATGAGTCGGGGACTTCGTCCATGTCAACCTGGTCGAGCATGACCTTGACGCGGACACGGCAGCCTCGCTGCGTGTCATCAACGAGGATGAATTTCCGGCGTTTTCCATCCGGCAGTGTCCCGAAAAGGTCATCTTTACTTGGGTCATGTTCATCCTCATCCTCTACCTCCTCGACTCGGTTCGAAGTTGCGACAGCTGGGAGTCGTCCAAAGGAGCCGATTCCGCTATCTCGAATTAAAGGAGGTATGGAAGGGCCTCGGTGCCCGGCTGACGAGTTTGCAGGGAGCGGGAATGCAGGGTACCCGTGGAATACCTGGCCCGTACGGGTATCCGTTGGTGAACGTCCGCTAGGAGAAGGCGCGGGTGGCAGCGGGCGATTTGTACCATTCGCGAACTCGATAGGACCTACAGAATAAGGACACAATTGAAAATTAGCCTACACGAAAATGCAAGAGCATCAAAGAGCAGTACGCATAGATGATAACATAGCAGGCAACATGTTGGAGAATTTGGGGGTATAGAGACTTAAGATCAAAGAACAGAAGCCAGAAAATGAACTCCCAGACCAAGAATAGAAGTACAAAGCAATGGTTCATCAGTCAAACAAACAAACTCCACCCTAATGATGTCCCATACACTTGTGCATTGCAAAGGAAAGGGGTAGAAGAAACATTACGAAAGCCGACAAAAATATTTGGCGGCATAAAGGGTAGAATAAAGGCGCGTTATACGTGACGGAACATACCGCTAACTTCCTCGTGGCCCGGGTGTCCGTCTGGTTGAGCGTGGTGGTGGTGTAGCTGCGGTGGCCCCATGGCCGCCAGTGGTCCCAGTGAAGGTCGCGGGCCGACGGGTGTAAGGTTAGAGTTCGAAACAGACGCAACCGCAGCTGTAGGGGTCATATGTGGCGGCGGTGGCGGCGGCGGGGGAATGGCTTGTCGTCGGTTTATCTTGGCCATTCTCCTTACCCTCCTGCTTCGCAAACGAGGGTCCTGGTTGCTATTTCTCCAGCTATCGACTGCTCTCTGAATCAGTCCGCGCTTTCCTCGCAAAGCTGGGTTGAG
Source organism: Aspergillus sydowii CBS 593.65 (assembly GCF_001890705.1). Taxonomy (NCBI): domain Eukaryota; kingdom Fungi; phylum Ascomycota; class Eurotiomycetes; order Eurotiales; family Aspergillaceae; genus Aspergillus; species Aspergillus sydowii. The sequence goes on from NW_024467866.1 coordinate 669,968, forward strand.
ATCTGCCAGTGCCCAACCAACGGCATTGCATTCAGTCTCGTAAACCAGCCGATTTCCTCGATATTGATCCTTGCTACAGCATGCACGGGGATAAACACAATTCTCGGTCTTGAATTCCTGGGTTAGGTTGTCCACGTTAACGGACTCCACATCGCATCGGATGGTATACTCCATCTTCACGCGATCACGAGAGTACTCAAAGGCAATCCACTGGACACCGTTGCTGTCTTGTCGCACAACTAGAGGAGTTGTTGCTGGGATAGGCCCTGGCGCTGCGCTGGAGCTTGCCCCAAGGTTTGGGCTTTGATGGTTCCCATTGCTTGGTGGAAGCGGTGCACCGGTCGTAGAATGCGGAGCGTTTAAGAGAGCCCTCTGTGGGGGTGTTGCCTGTTGTACTGTAGCAGAACTAGGGCTAGTTAATGTGGCAGTCGGTGGCTGGGACGACTGGTGTGGTAGCTGGGATGTGCTTGTTTGATGCGGCATCATCAACGACTGGGACGTGAGAGGGGGTTGTTGAGGAGACGGATGTGCACCGTACGGTGAAGGCTGAACGGGATTGAGAGCTGATAAAGCTTGCTGATAGCCATATAGAGTCGACGTCATCTGGGGGGACTGTGTATAGAGACTTCTGCTATGCTGTTCATGCGTCTGAGAAGCCACTGAAGCAGGTGAGCTTGATTGCGGCGTATGGTAGATGGGAGGATATGGCCGATGCATTTGCGTGGTCGCCATGATTTCTTGAGGACCTAAGCAGAATTAGATGTTAGGTTGTGAGGCCTAGAGTGACTAACTACTGATGTGGATTGGGGGTTTGGGATCGGCCGTGAAGTGACCAATATGCTATCAGAGCATGTTGTTTTGTAAGACAAGTGCACTTACCGCTAGATGGGTATTGGCCGGGTGCGCTCGCCGTGGTGTAAGCTGGATGTGATGTATAATAGGTTTGTTCTTGGGCTTGTGGGCCGTATGGGTGTTGGTGATGCAAGACCCCGTTTCCTAATGTATGCGGACCATATGATCCGGGAGGGAGATTTGTGCTAGGCTGGTGCGGCGACTCGGGTTGCTTCGGTTTTTGCGCCAGGCCTGCTGAGCCGGGATGATGGATATGTAGATGTTGATGGCCTTGATGTCCAGTGATCGGATGTGATTGTCGCAACTGCAATCAGTGATAGTCGTCAGTAGTGTTCTATACGTAAATCTTTTAACTCTGATGCTGCAAGAACGGAAACTGCATGGTCCCCGGTCGATGGTTGAATGGCAATATCCGAGCTCGGACTGCGTGTAGAGGGCTGATAGGAAGGTGTTCCCAAAGACATTCAAGCTAATGATCGAGGTGCTTTGGAGAAGAGCATTGGACAGCAAACTTCACGCCGAAGGATGGGTATGTTATCTTTCCCCTCCAAGCCCTGACTTCTCTTTCAATGCAAGAATTCTCTTGTCGACCCATCATCCACGGCGCCTGAATTCTTGTAGGAGAATGTTCAGTCACACTAGGTGTGACCACAGTGAGCCAACATCCCATTGCAACGACATCGCCCCCCAGATATCGCTCTGTGGTTCTTGAGGTTGCACACGTTCTGTCTCGCGAAACACGCAGTTCCAGAGCCCGTGGATTACCGCCCACTTCACCCAGAGACTCGCACAAGGTTGCTCTTTCGAAAAGCGGCGAGCACCAGGCAAGCTAACAGGGTCTTCCAGTATCTCAGGGAGTGGGGGACGAGTACTTGGAGCCTCAATTTGGATGGAGACCGATGCACTAGCATGCTAAGGATCATGCGGCGTTATCAAAGCTTAAAGACATTCGTGCCCGGGAACTGCATGCTTGCCATATACTGTCGAGTTCTTGCCGGCAGATAGTTGTTACTGACTGCCACACACGTCCCAGAGAACGAAGGAGCTTTGCACGATTTTTGGACCGTCCCTGGTCCCAACCACGGCGTGAAACGAGCCAGGATTGTCCTTCAGAAGCCGAACAAATAGAAGGAAAGATAAAACGGAAATTTAAGAAGAGTAAAAAGAGAGCAAATAAACTTACAGAGTGCTCAATAGGTTCGTCCTTGTATTTCGTTATAGGAGAATGGGCAAGGTCATTCGGGACAATGCCAGTCATGACTGACCTTTAGCGGCCACGTATCGAGGAGGACCAGGCGTCTGGTCGACTCAGAGTCTCATTTCACGTAAACTGTAGGATAAACAAGACTCAGAAATGTCGGAACCGATTGTCTTGGTCCGGAATCAGGGAACAACAGAGAAGGATAACACAGCAAGACAAGGCTGAAGGTGGTGAAGTTTAGGGAGGTAGCGAGCAAATAGCAGCAGGCCGTTTAGCTGTGGACCTGGACAGGACTAGGGAGAGAGGGGAGTTGAAGATGGATAGGCCTTGTTAAACGGCGCACCGCGAGTGTGTGGAGGGTCCAGGGTCGTTATTTAGGTGCACTGGAGGCCCAGTCCTGTTAGGCAGGCTGTTGCTGGAATTTAAAGCAACTAACCCGGATCAGGAATTAAGGCGATTCACGGAGAGAAAATAAGAGTGTGAGGGAATAAAAGGGCAGAACAAAAAAAAAATAATAATAATAATAATAAAATAAAGGAGGGGAAAAAAAGAATAATAAAACAGAGGCAGCGCGCTGAAGGGCAGGGCAAAATCGAGCAGCGATTCAGTTGAGTGGTGGGGATATCGAGATGAGCTTGTTACTAGCGGGAAGGTGGTGTAATATTGACCGGGATGAATGCAGGACGCAGGAGAAAGGCGTGAATGTGACAGCAGCAGAGGACCAGAGCAGGACAGCAATCGACTTGGCCAGGTTCCAAGCTCAGCTGGCACCAGATTAGATGGCCGGGGTATTGGATGATTTGCAGGGTGCAGCAACAGTGCGTGAAAGAAAGAGGACTGCTGAAGAGTCGTGAACCAACCTGAACTGTGAAAAGGAAGCAGGGAACTCTGTTGCAATGCGATGCGAGTTGATGTGAGCTGGGGAGCACTGCAGGCGCGTGCTGGATCTGTATCCAAGACAGCTCAGACCAAGATCAGTTTCACTTTCTACATAGAAATGTAGCGCTGATCAAGAGGCGCGGCGAGGAAACGAACTTGCTGGATGGCAAGAGAGATGAGATTGGCCCTGAGGGATCGAAACCGAAAAAAAAGAAAAAAGAAAATCCAAGTAAAGAGGAAGAATCGCAGACTTGAGGGCGAGACAAAGAAACGGAGCCGCGAGTGATCTTAAATCAAATTCAAAGAGAGAAAAACCGGGGTACTTTTTCCACTGAGCCAGAGCCAGTAGTGGGCTCGGTATGGGCTGAAGATGGATATCAACGATAAAACCCAAATGGGACTTCGGACGGAGGAGCACGGAGGGGGAAAGGAACTCGGGTTCGCTCGAGTTGTGGAGGAGTCAACAAAGGTCGTGCTATAGAGGATTCATGGCCGGCTCTCGCGACGGACGCGCTGATATCATCAATGCCACAGCTCCTGGTTCGAGGAGAGGTAAATAACAAACAATATTCGATTTATAAGAATAATAATACAGCAGACTATGCGTCGCGGAAGAAGATGCAGCTCGGCCACTGCTCAGTGCGCCGAAGGGAAGTTGTGTGGCCATAGCACTATCTACTTGGGACCGAGCTTGACACCCACCCTGAGGCTGCTGCCCATCAAAGATTGGGGAAGCAAGACTCCAGAGGGACTCGAGTCTCGACAAAGTTCCAACCACAATCCTCGTTGGCATCTCCGAGATTCAGGCTCCACCCACATTTGTTTAGGTTCTGGAGGAGGGGATGGGCGCCCATCAGATTCAGCAGGGAGATTGGCGCCGGCGACGATGAGCATAACGAGGCAAAGTGCAAAAGGTGGATAACGCTAAAAAGCCTTCGACTCCAGACTCAGAGTCTATTCCGTTTCGAATCATGGCCGGAGTCTACCTTGCATACGCGAAAGGCGGGCTGTCAAAACCTCAGCGCTCTGCCACTGTCGCCGTCAGGTACCGTCCACTAGTCTGTTTCATTCCCACGAGCCCATTCCCAACGGACGCAAACCCCCGGTCACCGAGGATGGGATGGTCGGTCGCGACAGGAAGAATAAGAGCGAGCCAAACAGCCAACGCTGATCATCGACGGAATTGATCTCCTTCAACAGTGCGGCGCTGCAGCGCTGCACGGAGTATTACCGCAATGGTACGCGGTGGGTTCCTGCCAGCGCCATCTGCTGCCAGCGTAATATTTCTGTATCGTTCTTACAACCTAGACCAGCCTTCTTTACCTTTCAGTCCAGTAGTTTTACTTTTTCTTTTTCCCTTTCTCCTCGAGATCTTCTCTGCCTTCTTTCCGCTGTTAGTCCAAAGTCCATCCAGGAGAACGCCACTCAGCTCGATCTTGTTACAACCCGGTATGGGAAAACAACCGATCTGACTTGCTGCCATCAGCCTTGTTCCCACTGGCGCAGACGCCAAATCCACCCCTCCCGAGGCCTCCATCGAATCAAAAGCAAGCCGGCTGAGGGCAGGATGCCAGCCCCATCGAAGACCAGGTCCCTCGAATCAGCAATTGGTGCGAATAGGATGACGATGCCACCCTCCCCATTCCCATCACGGCCAGCCCTCCTTGGCCACATCTTGAATTAACTCGAAACGCTCTAACGGTCCCCGGCAAGAGGGCGATCCCGCTCACTTGCTGGGAAAGGAACAACATGGTCCTTGAATTCCGAACGAATGAGTGAATGGAAGGAAGGAGGATGATGATGATGATGATGATGAATGACAAAAAGGATGTGGGAAAGGAGAAAGCTGGAGGAGGGAACCTCCGTCGCAAATAGGCCTGTGTAACACTATTGTATCCGCAAAACAGCAGTCCCATCACCGCCGTCTTTGTACCTCTGTATTTCCCTTCTCACCAACTCATGCTGCTTCCCGGTGTGAATTCCTTTGATGGGCTTGATCCCCTCCTCCAGACTCCATATGCCCGAACACATTTGTCTTTCCGATGTCAAGTTGAGTTCCTGAGAATCAACAATAGCATCGACAAATCGGTAGCACGGATGCGCCGACTGGGGGCGGCTTCATTCGAGTTCCGCTTTAGCCAGCATCAGCCTGTTCCTGTTGGACCTCGTTGTCGGCCCCACGTACTCCTCGCTTCAATCAGGACTTCAAAGCCAATTCTTCGTGTATCTTGGCATAAGGACTTGGTCAAGCGAAAAGAGGTGGTGGGCCTGGCGTCTTGAAGTTCTGGGCTTTTCTGGAGAGAGGTGGACCAGGGATAAGATTCCCCCAGCCACAGAGCAACAAAAAAAACAGTCTCCAGAAACCACTCAAACCAGTGTCCCTCCTTTGGGACTCGCAACAGCGTGCCCTCGTTCAGTTTTGCTATATGAAACAGGATCGAAAGCAAGCATTCCTTGCTCAAGGCCTTCCTGGGAGTCAGCGAGCCTATCAGCGCTGAAGAATATGGGTTCCCTCCGTGTACGACGGGCAACAAGTTGCATAATTATCCCAAATATCATGAATGACAGGCAAACCCGTGCAACACTGGGCTCTCTGCTTGCAGAGACCGGTCAGACTTGGTTGGATAATATCCATTAACCACTCTCTTCAAGAGAGGGGTTGAGGTAACGTCGCTCCATCAGCAGGTGTTCGAGGCGCCCATCCAATCATCTCTTTGATAGGCTTCCGTACCCCAAATATGCTTCGAATAGTAATAATGGTAAACGCCATTGGCAAGTTTGACAAGCTGCTGAGTGGTGACGACGTTAGAGCAGCCCAGCTCGCACCTGGCCTCGGGAGTCGCAACTCTCTGGACTCTTTCCGCAAGAGAACTAGCGGGTCACGGTAGTGGCCGGCGCGTGTCAGTTGTCGGTTTTCAACTTCCAGCGCCGAGCGCCAGCCTGATTGACTACAAGAAATATGGCATTGGAACAACCACTATGATCTGATGCAGGGTGTCGAGACCGTTCCACATCCGCCCGTCGGACGATTTCCACCTTGTAGGAAAGGTCGTCGAGAATATCACATAGCAATATGAAGTCTGCCTGGTTGAATGATGTCTGTCAGTGTTCATCCCACCGGCATCCAAAGCTTTAAGGCTCTGAAGGTGAGTCGCGAAGCGTGGACCTATGGAACGAAAGAATAATGGGGTCATGAGGCGCTCCAAACCCAACAAGCAATGCGATGACGAACAAAAATGGGGCAACAGTTAAATTTTACTCATGTTTGCGTCGACCGCGGAGATACTACTTTAGCTAGCTATACTCTTGCTTTCTTTGAGGAATACAAGTTCAGTTGGGAATGTCCGACAGACCCAAGCTTACCAAAGCTAGAACTTTGGACGTCAAGGACAAGCCTCAGACCCTCGTCAGGCGTTGGTGCTCACCCATGGATGATGCGTGGGAAATTTACTCATCCATGCGACTGACAGTTCCATCCGGTTCTGTGACGAGTACTCTGATTCGACCTATCTCCTGCGGCTACGTAGAATCTGCAGAAGCAATGCTCATCGGGTGATTCTGCTGGCTAGGAGAATTCTGTCACGATGAAGGTTCCTGCGATGTAACAAAAATCGCGCGTTCCCACACCAGCTTCCACTCAACGAACGGCGGGGAGGCTTTGCTGGCCACGAAAAAGGAATCCCCAAACCCTGGGCAGATCACCCACGATCTCGTGTCGTCTTGAGAAAACGCACTGGCATTTTGTAATCACTTCTGGACCAGCGTTACATTCTCTGGGCTTCTGCGGTGCTGCGGAGGTCAGTGCCTCGACCTCAATGGGGAAAGGAAGCAGAACGGCGCTTCCAGCCTGCCACATCGGACAAGCGGTGGAGACTCGAGAAACGGAGCCACAACGTTTCTCTTTCACTTTGTTTCTTTGACTGTCACAGTACTTTTTAACTTTGCTAGCCTGGCACTAACGTGTTTCAGGGCTGATCGGCAACTGGGGATTTCATGCACATCAACTGCGTTACCGAGACCCGTTCTCGAAGACATCGTCTGAGCCTGCGAGTCTGAGACCTTTGGGACACAGGTCCGGACTCCAGCCCATGTCCACGCAACCCTTGATGGGCAGATCCGCTCCAAACACGTTGCGCTGGACTGGCATGGTCTCGTAGTGGGATCGTCTGTCAAGCATGCGGTCTATTTAGGCGTTCTTTGAATGCAAGCAACGCCAGAGGCAGAGAGCTCCATCCCGTTTCTTTCATAATGAAACTTCCAGACTACTGAGGCACAAGTCGCAAACCGGGAAAATGGGCCCCGTGGCCCGTAAAATCCATTCATTATTTAATTTTCCAGATTATGTTCCCCCCGATCATCATAATGGCGCAAATTAATGCGACAGAAATTCTGCCGAGTCCTCAGTCGTCATGCCGGCGCCAAATCAACCTATACTACTTTCGGCATATCGCAAGCAATGCAAGCCAGTAACTTTGCGCCGTTCACAACTCTCGATGTGCGATCCTTTATGCCCCGCAGATGGGTTCCACCTTGAGAATTCGGAAAGCGTCATAATGATCCTTTGGGTCTTTCTCGAACAACTTCTGAGTTGACAGCGCCTTGATCCTTGATGCCGGACCGCCGACGGAAATGAATTGTCACCTCATACCCAGGAATACGAGCGAAAGGGAGCGGAATAAACCGACGGGCACGGTCCTGCTCCGCGTCCATATCTCCACGATCCTGTCTGGCATAGCCTCTTAATTAATGACTTCGAAGTTTGGGGTCACCCTGGTCTTGGTTGCTTGCTCGAACACAAATGTCATGTAAATGCAATGTGGGCCTGTCGGTTCTTGACCGGACTTTCTTCTTTGATCAATCAAGACATCCTCCAATGAGCTTCCTCTCAAGCTCCCTTTCTGAGTTCTTAGCCATCCAAAATGCACATCATTATCCCGGAGAATCCAGCTTCGGATAAGCGGCCAGACAGAAATCTTGATAGCCTTGGCTTCTTGGCATGTCCGTGGGCCCATGGCCGAAACTTGAGGGCACAAGCACTATGTGCTCGAAAGGTCATGCATGGACCAGCGTGGTTAACGGTTCTCTGGAGGTTAAGGAAGTTGTTTTCCTTTGATAGTACCAGCACTTGATGCTTCGTTGATCCCCAGTACTGCAGGGGCATGATAAATCCATGACGACGCCCCGAATCACCAGCTATTCATCATGGATCTCATTGGGCACCGCCCTGAACCAAAATCAATATCAAGAATTTTCGCTTTGTTCGGATGCCGGAGACTCATTGGCCAGTCCAACTGCCTGTCAGTGGCATTGTTGTCCTCAGGAGCAACACACCAAGTGCTTGGCAACGCTACGAGGAGTACGCAACTTCCCCCAGTTAATATGCCGCGTTGCAACGTGCTGCAGTCATCTCTTCCGGTTTACTTCAATTCGCCACTCAACTGAGCACAACATCATTTCTTGGGAGCCTCTGTCTCGTTCTCCCATCTCGCGAAGTCGCGACCCGAAGTTGCGAATTCTCGTGGCGTCAATCCATGGATGCCGGTACATGTTACTAGGAACAGGTCCTGTATTTTTGACATTCCGGCTGTTTCAGTAATCGTCTACCGAGAGCCAGTTTCATTCAAGCCCTGGATTCTATTATTGCCAAGGACAGATATGGCTTTGCATCGCGACCAAAATAGAAGAGGGGTAGTATTCTCCGCACTGCACCACATCGAGTCAAGCTGTCAGGCCCAGAATGGCTGGTTTATTAATATGGTTCACTTGATACTTAGTGTGGTTGTATGGGTCCAAAAGTAACACGGGCCAAAGAGCCGCTTCTGGGGGTTGACTTCGCAGATCTCAGTTGTATGTCCCATGGGACAGACTCGGATTGTTCTCCTCCGCGGGAAAGTAAAAGTGAACGCTAGCTCAAATCTGTTGAGTGTTTTCTCACGATTTCTGGCAGGTTGGGTTAGACTTTCTACCGGGACTGGAGCAGGTCGTTACGACATTTGCCGACGCGGGCGGGGGTTGAATACAGCCGGGCTGTCGAGAGCAGTCTACGTACTCCGGAGAAGCTGTTCTCTGCTTAAGCGCCCGCTCGGGGCCAACGGAAGAGGCGCAGGGCTAGGGAAGCTCCTGACATGGGATGGAGCCTCCCCGGCCCTGAGATTCCTGTCCCCCGTTTTCCGATTCTGACTCCTGAGTTCTGATGGTGCCGGGTGTATCAGGCCGGTAATATTCTTTCAGCCGGAAAACGGAGGGAATTGGAATGGATTACTGATGACGACAGGCTGTTGCAGTCAGATTTTAGGCTAGGAACATGTGATCTGAGCCCTAGGGAAAGCTTTCAGCGGGAATTCGAGGGCAACCGGCAACGCGGCCCCACCATCCGGACCAGAGTGGGAAAATACGGATCCATTCATGGGGTCTACCCTCGATGTTCAAGAGGGCGCTGCGCTGGACGCGGACCGACAATCTCTGCCTGCAAACCATGACACGGACCTTTTCCCCTGGAGCTCGCTTCTCTCAGGCATGTGGCCGAGACCGGATCACTTTTTCTATCAGGAGGTATACCCGTGGACGCGCGTGGTCGAGACCGGAAGGATCAACAGGCAATAGTGCTGGCCTGCTGTCAACCAATTTAACCTCACTTTTACTTGCAAGGATAGGGATGCTCGGTGCGGTGGAATCATAATCTTCACGCCAATGAGGTCATGGTCAGACCGGGGCTTGCTGGTGAACAATTTTCCGCTCACCAACGACGATGACTGATAGTGATCAGTGATGGGTGACCACTGACGGGTGATTGTCGGCATTATGGAAGGAGTGGGACTTGAAGGGAATGCCCGATGGATGGGTCCTTTATGCGCTTCGTGCACTTGACGGAACAGGTCCGAGGGTCTAGGTTTCTCAGGCTCTGCGTCTGATCGCTTGCCAATGACTCCATAACTTGCGAAGTAAATGCTCATCGGCAGGTCGCTTGGTACGAGACCAGGTTCATTCCTATTCCGAGGATTCATCCACAGTCATCTCGGTCCCTGCCGCTGATACGAGTCCGAACGAGTCCGTGGAGGAACTCTGTTCCGAGGATGCTGAAACGAGGTGTGAGAGAGTTTGTCGCTTGGAAATTATTATTCCTTCTCCTTCACGCGAGAAGAAAGTTTAATTATTTCACCGACAATCAGCCAAATGTGAGCTGTGCCAAAAGCTTCGCGGCGACTTTTACCTCGCCATGCAGAAGCGCCGCGGTGGCAGGGTCAGGAGCTCGCAGCCGGGGACGGATACTATCGACACGGCCTCGGTATACTATCGGCTTTACACGCCTTTTCTCTGACCTCGTTCGATAAAGATCAGTATCGCCTTTCATTTCGCGTGACTCAAGAAATTTGATTCTTGTACTTTTGCGATTGCCGAGAAGCCGATCGAGAGACCACAGCATGATGCGCTGAGCAGGCGTGCGTCTTTTTGAGCATCCGAAATCCTCATCGTCTCTCTTAACGGTTTGCTGTGATTGGGTATTAGTTCCATTCCAGGCCAGCCACCACGGCGGTTCGTCAATCGTCATCCGGAGACTCGCAGTGGCCGTGGCCTCGATACGCCCAACTAAATACCTCAAACGAGGCACAGGTACGAAAGCTCCTTCCAATTTACCGAGGGGCCCAGACAATTCGTCGTCGGTCTCGGCCGTTATTAGTGGTGGTCTAGTATAGCCTCGCCCGATAGTAGAATAGCTTTGTTCATTGTCAACCATTATTCAAGGCGGGAAATAAAAAGCAAAAAGCGAAGGGTTATAATGAAGAACGGCAAAAATACAAATCTCAAAAAAAAAAAAAAAAAAAAAAAAAAAAAAAAAAAAAAAAAAGAAAAAGAAAAAGAAAAGAAAAGAAAAGAGAGAAAGAAAGAGTGCATGTGAACAGCACCTATCCATTATTGTCCTCGCTTCCTCTCCGCTCATTTCCCACCGTCGAGTCGCGCGTTGACAGGTGGCCTAAAAAAGAAAACATACGGGGAAAAAAAAAAAAGCAGCATCGTCCGTTGAGTTTGCCATCCAACTGCCTGCGAACGTTCAAGTCGCAACGTTGGCCGCGATATCTGCAGTCTGCAGGCTGGACACCAACATCCATCACTTTCACTCATTCATAGTTAGTTCGGGCCTTTGGCGCTTCGGACCTCCCTAAGGTCTTGACAGATGGACTGATACCAAGGGATCCATGCCCTTGCACCTCCGTCTAATGCACGTCTTCCCGCTGATTCCCTGCTCTTCTGTAGTTGTTTATCGATGGGTTATAGTTGGGGTGAGCAGGGGTGTTGGCTGTTGAGGCGCTCACTAGCAGGCCTCGTGCTTATGCATGGGAACGGATAGGGTGATGTTATATATAAGCCGCAGAGTGCATACACAACATGGCAGACGGGGATATCCGTTTCACGATGAGAGGAATTGAAATATCTTTCCTGGCGAAGGGCACGGAGTACATTAGGTACCAGTTAGTTGCTAACCTGGGGCTCGAAAACAGCATCTTGACTCTTGAGAGCCCCGAGCCAACTCGTCCACTTCCCGACCCTCCTTCAAGCGCAACTGAGCCTCGCAAAAGCGAATTGCAACAGCTAGACCATCCAACACTCAGCATTGATCCATTCATCTTGCGTTCCACCCCTCCATACTCATCCCTTAAAAGACAAAAACAATGCCGCAAAAGAAGAAAATGCCTCGTCGAAAGCAAGCAAATATTGAAAGCCTTTTCCGGCCGTCTTCAGGAAAAGCCAAGTAAGTTACGAATACCTCCGATCTCTCTACCTTAGTGCCTCCTCGAGAGGTAGAACTGGAAGCCACCACCACTCATATCACGCGCTCCTTCAGGCTGCACCTCCCGTCGCCTCCAGTTTCTCTGCATCTGTATTATTGCGCCCAGGTCGTACCCTCCACATGCATCCATCTGTCCACTTGCGAGGTCCCTTCAATATTTATTTGTTCATTTATTTATTTATTTATTCTTTCTATTTTTGGCTATCTTGACTCTGTTTATTTGCTGGGGATATGCGGTGGTGCGCAGACCTAGAGAGGAAAAAAAGGTAGGCCCGTGACTCTCTTACTGCCTAATCAGCGCATTAGTAGGAGCTGCAGTGGCGAGTGGGATGGATTCGCGTTCGGCGTTCTATCGTCATGTAGGGAGGTAAGCTGTTTACTTTACTTTACCTCACCTTCGAAGTTTGCTACAATATGTGAGTGAGTGAGAAAGGCAAGTACGGTAAACGGGTGCACAGTAGACGGCAATCCGCATACCTGCCCAATCCAAGGGAGGGATACTTTGCCTCCATTAGGTAGTAGGTAGATTGCTTGACCCAGGTAGGAGAGAGGAGACAGGGTAGGTAGTACAGACTGGGTCTGCCTGCGCCGATGGCAGAACAAAGGAAGGAAGAGCCAGCGAGAAGAGAGAGGAAAAAGGGCATACCAATGGTCATGGGGACTCGGACGGGCGTGTGTCGTACTGTGTAACCGTGACTGTGGCTACTGGAATGGTGGATAATCTACGACGGGCGGTTATTGGGAGGTGAAAATGCTGTTCAATTTCCGCTGCTGCTGCTGCTACTACTGCTGTTGGAATGGAGTGGGGTGGAACAGTGCAGACAGTGGTCATGGTCATGAGGTTGGGCTGATACGGTTGTTGACACTTGCTGCACCTGGGCTAACTGGGGATACAAGTTTGATTAGAGTTCCTTTGTTTTGGGCTTGCCCTGAACTACCCAAGCCATGTATAGCCTGGGAGTGTGTGTAGATGTCAGTTGCCTAGGTGGAAAGTAATTAGGGGCATGATGTTTGATTGCTTTGCGCTAATATTTGTTCTTCCAAAATAGCAAACATACATATACACATCCACGTTCTCTTGACTGCCATGCCATAAGTTGTAAACGACTAAGCTGGTCTTGAAGCCTCGGGCTTCGGTGCCGAATTCTTTGGTGCAGACTTCGACTCACCCGGGCCCTCGATTGCAAGAGGAGAGTCGTCGTCATCGTCATCTTCGTCATCGCTGGAAAAGTCATCTACCGGGCGACCGCGTCGGCGGTCTTCTTCTCGCTGACGGCGGCGGTCTCGGGTGTACTCTCGATATCTGGCATCTGGTTTTTTATTAGTAATTACTAGTGGAAGTTGGGTGTACTGCTTCGCATACCTCGAATTTCTTGCGTCTTGACAGCATAAGACTGGATTTCCTCCTTTGACAGCACCCGCAACACAATGACGTAGTCGGATCGTTCTTCAAACCGCTCTTGACCTGTTTCTAGTGCAGCTGGATTTACAATGCGACGGTCAATCTTGGTCCAGCGAGCCCCAGGGGGTATCCCCTTCTTATGAGCGTCCTTCAATGGCGCGACGCCTTCTCGGACAGGGTTCGGTTCCTCTGGAAATTTGTCGCGTGGGGGTTTAAGAATCCCCTTGGGTGGCGCATCGGATTCCTTGGTTTGAGCGAGGTCGAGCTTCTGTTCTGCCTTTGTATCTGAATGCAGTCGATCGTGGTAGCGGGAGCGGGAACGGTGACGGTGCGGATGGCCGTTTTCTTTCGAGCTGTCGGAGTCGTCTATCCTTGGACGCACCGATGGCTCTCGCCTGTACTTCTCGAGGTCGTCATCCGATGTGTATGCATCAGAATCACTCTCCACGCGCCGTCTGGAATGTCTTCTTGGCCGGGTATGTTCACGACTTGGTCGATCTCGCGACCGACGGCGATCAGAGTGGGAAGCAAGGCGATAGTCGACATCATCCGAGTAGCCACTAGCGAGAACGGCTGTTCCAAGACCACTGCTGGACACTGAAGGAGCGGACAACATGTTGGAGGATTTTGTCGGCGCATGGCTATCATAATCTCGGCTGCGTGTATCCCGGTCGGGACGCTTATGTTCACGGCGGACGAGACGGGTGTCATCGTAGTCATCTCTATGCGAAGAATAGCCCTCGTCATGGTCTTGATGTAGGGCGACTGCGCGTGATGACGGACGGTGCCGCGTACCTGACGGTTCGAGCTCACTGTTACCGGAGCCAAATGTTGACCGGCGCAGTCCATCTCGGGTCAACTTTGAGAATCCTCGATGCGATGGAGGGGGCCCTAGAGCTCGCGGTTCTTTCCGTGCCATTAGGTGTGTATCATCAACCCCTGTTAAGCTCAATGGTCGCTCTTTTCTTGAATTTCGGTGATATTGCAATTTGGCAGCAGCCTCTTTCTCGAATTGCTCGCGCGGGTTGGTGTAGGAGTAGGCATCATAGTCGTCAATATCCTCGCCCTTTCGGAGGCCTCCATTCTGGGGGTACCGCCGTCGACTACCGTGCTCATACACCGGGTATGCGCCATAGGGCGTACGAGAAGTTGGATGTCGTCCGGTATCACTAGCATAGTCAAAAGATGAGGAGTAACGATGGCGTCTATGTCCTTTGGACGATGACGGCATAAGGTAGCCATCTTGGTCTGTAAGAGGGCTCGGGGAGCGGCCATAGTCGGAAAATATCACAGGCGAATGCCTAGAGATTGGGGAAGAAGAAGGTACCTCGAGCATGGCCCGAGGATCTGCAGCAGATGCTGTACTGCTTCGTTGCCTGGGTCGGATGGCGTATTCGGTTCTCAACTTGGGAGGTTTTCCATGTTCCCGATGAGCTTGTTGGGAAACTGCATGCGCTTCCAATCGTGGAGGAACATTATTATATCGAGGATCGTACGAGGGCAAGTAGGGGACGTCGGAGCGATAACCTGCGTACATCGGGTGGCCGGCGGAGGAGTCATAGGGATCGTAGGAGGAACTGAGTGGGACTGTGCCTGTCGAAGCTCTCATGGGATCAATTAAGTGTGAGCTACCTGGCGACATGGGCCGGTAACGCGCAGCCGAGCCCATTCTCGAGTTTTGCGGGTAAGGGACTGCAGCGGATTGATGTCCTATCGGCATGGACTAAATATTTCGGGGACGGCTAGTCGGATGAATAGGGGCGAGAATGAAAGAATTGCGCCTTGAGAGTTCTTATATTTGGAATGGAGAAGAAACCTTGGAGCTCCACGAATTATTGGAAGACTTGAAGAATAATAACGGGGGTGGTGCAGGGTTTGGTTAAAAAAGCAGTGAGGTTGCAGACGCCAGATGTGGGGATCTGAAGACCAGGTGGACTACTGCACCACTTGAGACAGCAACCGTTAAATGGGGATTCGAGAAAAGCGATAGAAAGCGGGTAGCTGTATCAACGGGTCCAATGAGGCGATGGATAATGGGTTTGAGCCGGCGCAAGAAGAGGATGAAGACGATGACACTGGTGAATTGATAGCCTGAGGAGGCGAGTGGGCGGCGGCGACGAGTGACGACAGCCCGACGACTCCAACGGTGTCCGACTGGGCCGACAAAGACGCAAAGAGGGGCGAATCAGATCGCGGGCGGGCTCGAGTGTTCCGGTTGACAACACGGGATATGGATTTCAAAACAATTTGACTGTCACTGGGGGCTTCGCGGAATCGACAGGAACATGGAAATCGAGTACTCCGGTAGATATTGGACCAAAACACACGAACCGTGGGCGAGTGCGGGAGGTGACCCTGGATCACGTTATTCTCCCCTGTTCCTTTCCCAAGCTCTTCCCCTCTCGAACGGGGGTCTCTGATCGTCAACTCAATTGCGTTCCTCTCTCGAGTGTTTTTGCCCGACCCAAACTAAAGTCCCAGTTTCAACCACTCGGATCATCATCCTCAGTGTTCTGGAGATCATGGGGTTATCGCTCGCCTCACTTGGTCGCCACCCTTAGTTTCACCGACTTCTCCGCTTTCCAACGGGCCAATCTTGCGCTGCCCAGCGCCAAATTCGCGCGTCATATCCTCACATGCGTCCCCGTTTGGGGATGCAAAGGCGGTGGACCGGAGGCCTGCGTTGAAGCCATGCGGCTCAAAAATAAGGGTACGAACCGTGCAATGCATGATTTCAATAGCCGACGCGAGTCAAATGTACCTTTTCGTCGAATATCGTCGCAGTCCCCCGTCCTGTTGATCGAAAGAGTATGGACGGCATCGTGCTCCATCGGAGAACCCCGGCCTTCAAAACGCTTTCCAAACTTCTCGCCCTTCAGTGCGACACGAGGATGCAAGGCGTATCTCCTCAACTTTACCCTGTCAGCCTCGGCATCCCACCCTGGGGCGCGCCGTGACTACGTACTTGATGGCCTGGAAAACCACCTGATTTTCTGACATCATATGTTTTGGCGCTCCGAGAAAGGTCCGATGAGAGGAGTATAGACTTCTCGAAGGCATACCTGCATCATCGTTCTCAAGGAGAAGAATGCCGGGCCTAGTGTTTCGGCCCGCTCGATGTGCCCTCGGGATATGGCAGCTCGCTTTGCAGGCCCTGAAGCCAGCCCTGTTCATGCTGCAACGCCCCGCTAGTTCCAACCGCAGGGTCCATGTTAACTGCACAAAATAGAATTTCCCCCAATGCGTTCGCATTGCTGAGAGAACGCTTGGGGCTATTTCCCATCACTGCACCTCGTTCCAACGCTTCACTTTGTCTGATGGCCGCAAAGTGGGTCACTCTGGCTTCTGTTGCATTGTTATATCGGCCGGCGTTTGCCTACTTCTGGGGTCAATCCGCAGTCGTTCGGGTGAATGCAAGGTATGTGGTGCTTGAGGCATTTTTCGAGAGCTCCGCTGTTTCCCGCAAATCGTTCAGGCACCAGCTTCTCCGCTGGTTTTGTCCTCTCCCTTCGGTGGCCCTCTGCAACTGCCTACGTTTCTGAATATGATACCTTTCTGCCTTCAGACCATTGAGGGCAATGTAATGTCAACACTCAGCATGTCATGAGGTGACTGCTTGATGATCCTTTTGCCCTCACCCCGTCAAACGGGGTTGCCGATGGTTCCCCTTTGGGTCTTGAAACAGAAATACTCTTATCAGTGGCGGACACTGAGTTTGTTTCAACAGGCAACTAAGCCACAGCTTGCCTTCTCTGTAATGTTCTGAGAGGCGCAATAACTTGAACATGCTAGCTAAACGCCCTACGCGCTTCATCTGTACGCCCTTTTGGAAAGACGATTGCGTTTGCATGCTGAGCCCACGAAGCGGTTACTGGGACGCCTCTATTTTGCCCAAGGTAGATGGGCAATTCGCCTCTTGCCCGCGGACAGCTTCACTCCTATATACAGGATACTCATGGTATAAAATCCTGTCTTTCCCTGGCTTCCATAATACTTCTGGTTCAACAAGAACAAGTCTTCTATTAGTATCAATACAATTTCAACTTTCAAGATTTCCAGCCCAAACTTTCCCACCCACCGACTTCTCTCCACTTCATCTTCAGCATGTGTATGAACAGTTCATGGACCGGATACCCCTCGTCAGCTACCGACTCCTCTCAGTACACCAGGCAGGACATGACGGGGTGGTGGAAATGCTGTTCCTGTCAGAACGAAAACAACCCTGCCTTGGCTTCAGAGTATTGC
The DNA here is from genome assembly GCF_001890705.1 of Aspergillus sydowii CBS 593.65. Classification (NCBI taxonomy): domain Eukaryota; kingdom Fungi; phylum Ascomycota; class Eurotiomycetes; order Eurotiales; family Aspergillaceae; genus Aspergillus; species Aspergillus sydowii. The sequence continues at coordinate 687,335 of NW_024467866.1, forward strand.
AGTTCTTGTGGCCACAAGAGGTGCCATTGTTGCCGTCCATTTCCCTGAAAATGTCGCGACTGCAAGGGGGAGGAGAGGTTCGCTCTATGTGGGCCCTACCTTTGACACACTGTTTTGTTTCGACGATTGCGCGCTGTCCTCGGACCCAATTCCATTTTCGAATTCGACAAAAACCTTCCGGGGTCTGCTGCCTCAGTTGATATTTTATCTCACGTTCTTCGTTTCCGGCTCTTTGCTACTCACGCCCCCGTCTACCTTCTCACCTGTCTTTATCTTCTGCTCGAGATGCTCTTTTCTTTTCATTCCATATCTCGGGCCTGTTTTATATAGTCCCCCTTTTTTTTTTGCTGATATTTATTCCCCTGCGCCGATGCTCACCTTGTTTTATATTGTTCATCTTTGCTTGCGATACCCCTATGTGATGTGATGTCTTGTTTTGATGGTCTTTTATCCTTTTCCCCAGCCCTTTTTTTTCTCTGCTGCTTGCTATAATCCCCATGTTGTTATTTTTCTAGATTTCGGTGCTTTTGCTTTTCGGCATACGGGTTTTGTTTCCTGCATCGTTGGACGGAGTCGAAATACAGGGCATAGTGCATTGACATATAGATCGGCGTTGGATAATATCTCCGGGTCTGGGCATACATAGGCCTTACCTATCATCATAATGAAACATCGTCAAATAGCCAAACATTCGAAAGAAAAAGAAGAGCGAATAAACAAAGCCAAATGCATTCGCGGCAAGGCGCCCTCAGCCATCGGCCATCGATAACAATTCTGACATGTAGCGAACGTGCACCTGCAAAAAAGTCCCTCAGTGAAGAAGGATGGCAAGAAGTGCTCATCACCCGCCCAGAACTTAAGTCGAACGATATCGTAGTGAGGCTAAGTAGGCGAAGTCGTGTCAGGCTGCGCCAAGCCTAGGTTCATATTCTCCTTTGTTTTCTTCTTCTTTTTCGTATTATTTCATGCAGGCTAAGCTACGGATAAATACCTCCGGAATGTCGAGCTTGATTTTTCGCTCCACTCTCCAGATCCTCCTTGTGTTACCTTACAAGTAATAGGGCTAAATTCCATGCTCAGCCACAGACACAGCCCATGGGTGAATGAATGTCTTACATCATCCCGGTGATATGGTACAGCGAGGTAGATGATCGGTGCCAGAGTCTGGTACGATTGGGTGGGTTTCGGCCTAAAATTTTCTAGGAAAATCCAAATCTCATTGACAGTTCAGCGTGCTCACTGCTGACTTCGTTGATGGGGAGGAGAAGGAGGTGAAGGGGGCTTGGACTAGGGTATCGTGACTGACTGTGGCTGAGCCGGTCTAGACTGATGCGTAGCTGCTTAGCTCGATTAGGGAGTTTATTAGAGTTCCGGCCAGGGCTCGATTACGTATGTGGAGGAGAACAGGGAGAGGGAAGAGCTGACGGTGTCCAGGTGTCGGGTGTGAGTTGGTGGATACCCAAGGCATAGCTGTACTTACTGGTACCTACCCAAGCTCGTATTCCGGGCAGGAGGGGCTACGTAAAGGGATCGAGGCGGAATGGGCTTTGGATGGGTGACGTCTGTATGTTTTCCGAGATGAAGTGAGTGTTTGAAGAGCTGGCGTATATCGATAGGTGGTATCAGAACCCGAGGGATAGCTGTTTACCTCTTTGGGTAAGTTGCTGGGCCCCTGTCGATTCAGCCTGGCCGACCCATCCAGCCGGGTGCAGCCACCTCAGCTGGTACTATGACCGGGATTGTGGCTAATCCAATTGGTATATAATGGAATCGTGAATGAGAAGATCTGTTTTATAGATTTTGAATAAACCGTGCGTTGAGAAGACCGTGGATGGGTATACTTACTACCTCAGTAGCTCCATATTGAGTGCGTATTTGCCTTTTCGGTAGTTTGTAATTGGTTGACAGTAATGGACATCACAAGCCGCTGTCTTATTGCGATGGATTAGTTTCGAGTTGATGTGGATATGCGGAGCACCCTCTCATGCGCTTACCAACCAGCGCGATGGCACATGGGCCTCGTAAAATGTCACTGTTGGACAGACTCGACTGTTTCTCACCAGCGACGCCAGAAATATAGCAATGCTATGTATACTGCAAGTGGTCGCAAGTTTGCACAGACGGCAATGACATCAAAAAACCACCTCATGACCCAAGGTATATCGCACACAAAATAAGCCCAACATTCCAGCGCTGACATGAGCTTACCAACAGTTATCCTCCTGGCAGCAGATGATCGCCCGTAATGCAGCCATCCGCTGTTAGCCGCGCTGCCGACGGACCGCACGGTGCACGGCTATGTGTGTGGCTCTTGAGGGGGAGGCAGATCATCCAACATAATCATCGAGTCCCCTTGCGCATACGCTGATCCTGACGGGAGGGCGGGGCCCGATCTTGGATAGATACATGGGTGGACTGTGGCCCGTGTGCTGAGCGGACGCACGGGAGCGAGGTCGGGAATAGCAACCGTTGCAATCTGACAGAGCCGCGGCATTTACAGAACCTAAGTATAGGGCTACGTTGGTTCCTTGCTTCCCTGTGTGGGAATTATAAGCGGCACTGCAATGTACTGCAATTGCTGCTGTATGCTGCATTCGCCGACGCAGGGTAGTTAAACTGAGACATTGTCCGCGGTCCAACAATCGGGGCCTTGCGTTGCGGTGGTGCTGCAGCAGACAGGGCAGGGCTGAAGCGTGGTCCTATGAATGGGATTGTATGTTCAACTTCGGCATTGCATTGTTGTTAGTATGGCGTACTCGCGGATATCCATGCATTTTGGGAATGTAACACGGCCCCTTTGATTTTTGGATTCAAAAGATATAGATAGATGGTGTTGATGTGGTGTCCTAATATTAGAAGGCTCGTGTTGTGCGACAGAACAGCCTTTAGAAGCTGTCTAGAATACGAAGCTGAACACGGAGTGCGAAATGTACAAGGGCACACGAGATCGGGATTCAAGACTAAAGATAGATCAACTAGATGATACAATCGATGGCAAGTGGAATGAAGCAGTCTTTGTGCTTGAGTGAGTATACAAGCGAGGAATGGAACAAACGACCCTTTACCCAATCGGGTAATATCCCAGGCAGATCGCAACAGGGTTGTTCTCCCCACAGAAACAGCAACACAGCCTGGATAGCATCATCCCGACACACTGGTCTCCCCAACTCGCAAAAAAAAAAAAAAAAAAAAAAAAAAAAAGAAAAGAAAAAGCAACTAGCAGTTATGAATTTTCAAACCCAGAAAACTCGGTAACAAGAGCATTTTCCAAAACAGAAGCCCGCGCAACAGAATCCCGATGACACCAACACAGCCCCTCAGCAAGTCAAGTCAAGACAAGAATGAGTCAATGCATGACAGCAGGTCTGTGTCATTCGTGCGAAAACAGCGTCCAATTCGTCGCTGAGGGAGATCCAGATCCAGATCCAGGATGCAGATGCGAATGCGATTCAGAATTCAAAAAAAATAAAAGTCGAAAAAATTGAATGGATGATGACATTCTCAATGTCGGAGCTGAGGGCCTGAAGCAGGGTCGGATTCAAGGTTTGGACGCTCAAACACCGCTCTTTCGCTAGCCGTCCGGGGCCAAATGTATAGGGAAGCGGCGGTGTTCAACCTAAACAAGGGCGGCCCCAAAGGCGGGCAGCACCTCCAGAGACCGACTGGCCTCGATGGTCATCGTGGGTCCTGCACCGCTGGAAATCAACGGTTACGACCCCAAGGCCGAGAATGCGGAAGCTGAGCGTGTGCTATTTGCAGGGTTGGAGGCCGGACTTGGAGGAGGCTGTTACTGAGAGTGAGAACCCACGGAGACTCGGCCTGAGGCACTGGCACTGGCAGGGGCCGCTGCATCCACTCCACTGGACTTGGTTAGTCAAGACTTGCGGCTGAAGTGGAGGGGCAGGGTTCGTGTCAAGTTGCCAGCTGCCAGCTGTTCGTTTGGCGGTTTCAACAGTCGAGTTTCAATATTGTCAAAAGCGATATTGCGGACTCCTTTCTCCTATGCTTTCTGCTGGATGTTATTTGTGCAATTGTGAAGGTGATGACGGATCTACATACAGCCGCCCCTTCCAGAGTACGGAGTAAACTAACGATGTCAAGATGCTCCAGTTTTCGGATAAAAATAGTTGATTATGATTTGAGATCCCGAAAGCTTTCAAAGAACAATAGAAAAAAAAATTATCTGCCAGTGGGAAAAAGAATTAATTCCCAAGAAACGCCGCCCATCATCCCTCAGTAGTAATAATAATTCCAGCAAAAAAAAGACTTGCAGATCACAACAGCGAAATCAGAGTGAGCCCGCTCACTGCGTTGGGAAGAAAAAGCAAAAAACAACAACGCCCAGCAAAACTGATATATAGCCCAGTATATGTGTATAACCCCAAATTAATATGCGAAATGCCTCTGTCCGCTGTCTAAGGAAGCGCCCCAGAAAGGAAATGCCGTGTTCCACTGTAAATTATGCACGCGCTGATGTTGCTCCAATATCCAAGAACCAATCGTCAATCAAGTTTGTGCAGGCAGGTCGTAACATGCGCTATGAGATAGGTGAGCATTGGCTCCTCGGTGATTCCAGCGTTATTGAGATACTCACTTCTATTATGTGGTGTTGTCACTCACTTGACAAGTTTACAATCGCCGCAGGCAACATGGTGGCATATAACGCACACGGGGTTGTTATCCCACACTTTTGGCCCATCGCCGCAGCCGCAGCAAACATACATTGACGCGTTGCTGTAGTAATTTGGTCGTCGCAGACGGCTGTGTCTGTGACCACTGAGTGATTGTGGAGAGTGAGGAAAGTGTTCGATGGGTGACGAGTCCATAGCGCAGGAGCTAGGCAGAGGCCGGTAGGTCTCGAGAGCTTGCGAAGGGTAGTAAAGTGAGGGCATGGTTGAATGATACTTGAGCGTCGAGTTTAAAGTTTGACTCGAGGACGCAGACAGCTTGCTGGTAGAGAGAGACTTGTTGTATAGCAAACGGATCACGATTGAAGTGGATGTACAGATGTGAGTTGAATGAGGATGAAGATGATGAGGACTGGAAGGGGGAAGCAGAGGATATTTAAAAACTTCAGAGTATACGGAGGAGGAGGAGCTATGATTCATTGAACAGACCAGGCAGACTTCCAGGCAATGCACGCCCTGGCGATGGCAGAGCCACAATGCTGTCGGGTGGGTTTTTTGCAGGCATCTTCCTGACAGCATCGATCTATAGTCTGGATCGCTGAGGAGCCTGATTTGCGCCTCAGGGCTTCTGCACGCTTGACTCAATTGAGATTTGACTTGCAATTCTTCAAACTAATGCTCCTGACAGTTGCGCACTTGGTCAGCTTTTCGAAGGGAGGGTCACTATCCGTTCGAGGCAGACGAGGCTTTGTCGAGTCCAGTACGCCCGCTTTGCCCGGTGTGGAATGGCTCCGCTTCTCTGGCCCCCGGGGCTTTGAGCTGAGAACATCTTGTTTCAAGAGTACTCTGCACCGTGTCACGGTGAGAAATCATTCAGCGGGAGTTATTTCGATGCGCTTTCTGGTGTTTGTGCATTGTTTTGCGCATGTTGCGGGTGGCCTTCCCGGGGCCATGTTGCCTAAGGAGCGCAGGCTGGCGGACCTTGCATTCTAGGCACCGTTCTGGAGGGCACCGCGCTGCTCCACCTCGGACATCTTTTGCCCTGGCCTGCTGAAGGTCGAGCCTGTGGAGAAGTCGTTAATCTGAATTGCTCTGATTTGCGATCTAGCTGAATTCCTCGAGCTGCTGCGTTTTACCCTCGGGCGTGCTGATTCGAAAGAAGTGCCTGCATTCCAAGTCACCTGCTCAACAGGCACCACTCTTGCTGCCTGGGTCATCTACTCTGGAAATCAAGATGGAAAATTACCTGAAAAACAAAATAGATAGAGGTCTTTTTCTTTTTTTTCCCTTTTTACAAATTTTTTTATTCTAGCTTGCAGATTGTTGGTTTTCTGTGCTACACATGAAAGGCGGTGCCAGCGATCACCATTGCAGCAGTGTTGGCCCTAGGACTGCAGGTGCTTGGTTCCCAACTACCAGCATCTCGGAACGCTGGCTGTTCGTTCACCTTATTGCGCCCGCGCCTGCGTCGTTCAACTACCTCTTGAGAGCTTTTGACTATAACAGACGCCCTTATTACTCTGTTGCCCGGGCTCTGCGCTTATCGCCTCACCTCCAGCACAAGCCCTCTTCGACTCGATCCATGTCCGCGGAACGCCCGCGCGCCCGCGCGCCCTTACGCCCAAGTTCGCCCTGTCACCTTGCGAGCTGTTCGCGAGCCGCGTGATGCTTTCTTCTCCATCGTCCGTAGTTTACCCGGGCTGAAGGATTTAATGGATTGTAACGGATTGAAAGGCAGAAAAGTTCGTGCCTATTTCCGAAGTAGACAGCGTCGCCAGTTGAAGTGAATGCGGAAGACATCATGGAGGAGTGCGGAATCTGGGCTCGGGATACTCGACTCCACGCGGGGAGGCCCGAGTCCCGTTTTCCAGGCATCGGGGTTTCTCTCGTTCCCTTGACCAGTAGATCTGCATCCGGTGGCAGCATCGTCATGGCCTATCTTGGGTTGCCGTGGTGCCTAAACGTTGAGACACCCGATTGTCCCCATTGCTTGTCTCTCAGGGGAAAGCAAGGAGCAGCCGTTTGAAATGACGGGAGGTTTGGTGGTCCACAGAAAGCATGCCGCCTATCGTTATCATCACGTGTGAGTTTGCACTGTTTGCCTGTGTCACGTTGCAATTATCGCAAGAATGCGACTTCGACGTCAGCGACAATCCTTACCTGACATTGACTCCTTCACTTCCTCTGTAAATAAGCCCTATTGCGAATCGACTATGCATGCGTATGGAGTTTTATGATACAGTTTTTTCGTCTCTTATGATCCCTCTCTGCGGAGCCGCTTCCCCCCCCCGGCCTCTGTCAGTCAACGTGAAATGGCCAGGCAACCGGACCCGCGCATTACTCTCGCCGTTTCCCGAATCATTCCGGTAGTCCTTTTCGGCGTCATTATATATGCTTGCTACGCGATTACCAAGCCACTGTGCAGTAGGTCTTTTTTTGTTGTTTCTGCAAAACATACTTTTGCTAACTTCGGACAGTCGACTATTTGATCCACCCGCTCCCGAAGTATGGCCGCCCCAGCCGCGTTGGCGCTGGCGCAGCGATAATCGCAGTATTCTATGTCCTGTTGTTAATTCTCTTGATCACCTATTTCCGATTACTGTACAGCGTGGTGTGGAACCCGGACCTTCTACCTCGACCCTCCGATCTGGAGAAAGAGTCTGCCCATCCATCATCTCGGCATTCGCAGGACCGTCCACGGAGGAAGAGGAAATCGCATCGGAAATCGAAATCGACCGAAATATCGGATAAGCCTGAGGGGGATGTTGAAAGAGCGGTCGATTATAATGCGGGGCCGATGATGCTCCCGTGGGACACAGTTGGGTTGGAGAACTTCTATAAGAAAGACGTCTTTGTGTGCCAACCAGATGGGAGGCCCATGTATTGCTCGAAATGCTGCCATTATAAACCCGATAGAACCCACCATTGCCGAGAGGTAGACCATTGTGTTCAGAAGATGGACCATTTTTGTCCTTGGTGAGTTTCCGAAATTCTTTCGTTCCCGGCACATCTGACAAACTTCGAGGGTTGGAGGTGTGGTTTCGGAAACCTCGTTTAAGTTCTTCATTCAGTTCGTTTTTTATACAGCAGTATTTTGCTCCTTCATCATGATAGTTTGTGCTATTTTCACCGCAGAGTTGAAAAAAGATGTGAGTTGCTATCCCTCTAATATAGACGAATCCAGGCTGAACTTTTTGAAGACGGGAGATGTTAACCCCCATTGGGTTATTGGCATTGGACTGTATGTGAACCAAGCTCGCTTCATCGTATCGTTATTGCAGCTTGATACTAACGGTCCACAGGAGCGGCTTCTTTGGCTTATTTACTTTTGGGATGACTATGAGCTCTATGCAACTGGCCGCCTCCAATCTCACAACAATCGAGAACCTCAACCGGCGATCCGCAGTATGGACTTTGGCTATCCGGGTACCGAACCATGTGCTCTCATCACGATGGGCTCCAACCTTTCACACTATAACCTACCCGCTACCACCCATGCCCCCTCCACCACCTCCTATGCAGCCTCATCCCGGAGCTGGAAACGGCTACCAACCTCCTCCACAGCCTCCCATGCCAACTCACCCCGAAATTGGAGGCGGCGTCCAATCTCCCATATCAGATTACACCGGAGCCACTGCAGGCGGCTACCCACCTCAGCCCTCACAACCTCCAACAGGCGCTGAGCAGCACGTCTTCGCCATCCTCCAAACCTTACCTGGAGAGAATCCCTTTGACCTCGACAATCCCCTAAGGAACCTCCAACAAGTGCTTGGTTATTCGATCGTTGACTGGCTTCTCCCTCTGAAGCGCAGCCCATGCGCAGACCACAGCAGTTTAGAAAGCGAATTCGCTATGGGCCCCGTAGTGTCCCGACTGAAGAGGGAAGCGGGGCTAGAATTTGTATCTGCTGCGGAAATTAATGATAGTAATAATAACGAGCCGGCACCTACAGATGGCCAGCCAAAACGCAAACGAAGACGAGGAAAGCATCACCACCACCATCACCATCATAAACGACCGGAATGACCGCATCACCTAGCTTTCACTGCTTCATAGACCTTTCAGAACTTCCTTTTTGTATATTTATTTTAATTATCATTGTTGGACCGTCGGTCGTATTTGTGGATAGAGTGTTGGTATTGGCCATGCGATGCCGTTACTTGGTACCTGGTTTGTTTGGAAGAATTGATTTACTACACTAATAAACCAAGTACATCGAACTATGACAGGGGTGTTGCGCATCCAGTGCATATTACTAGTGCCATCTGCTCACTTGTTCCCTCTCATATTGTTTCGCCGAGTAATCAGCCCATTTACTCTGGTGTGGACATGGATCATCAGTAAACTTCCGTGCAGTAAAAGAGACTCCCCTTCCAACGCAGGAAAGATCTGCTGTTCCCACAAACGCAGCGAGGTTCTTATCTTTGAATTTGATATTGCCAGAACCCGCGTCAGAGTCAATCGGGCCCTCGTGCTCACGACATCTTGCCTTTAGCTGATACGTCAGGGGTGCCCCTGCCTGGGCTTTCTTCGGCCGTCCGCGACCCCGTTTAGGCGGGGGTGCTTTTCTCTTGGACCCTGCCTGTGGTTCTCCACCTTCCTCTTCCTCTTCCTCGGAACCGTAACCGTCTTCATCTAAATAACCTCCAGCTCACGGTCTGCCAGGGCACTGTACTGCTCCAGTGCTGCGGTTTCAGTACCAATAAGATGCTGTAGCTGATTTAGCGCATTTGCCTGAGGTAACTACAGAATAACTACAACGGCCCTCTAATTCCACTCGCAATTATATTTCTGATAGTAATAGCAGCGAACCGTTGTTTCATTCAAGTCCAGACACTTCTTCGCCCGAGTATGAAATTAGCGGCGCTCTCATGGCTTCGTCCAGGCCCTGGCCCGGCCGGGGCCGTGGCTTGGGCACGCACTGCCACTGACCCCCGCCTGGCCTTTCTTAGGGCAATGCACATGCCATATGCATGCTTGCCCGACCCGGAGTACATGTTTACCTTGTATTGGACTGGGTAATTTCTAACTACAAGGCTAAATACATCATGCTTCACGCCTCACTTTCTAGTCCTGTATGCACGTATGCGGATGACCCTCGGTGCCCTGTCCGCGTCCTGGGCTGACGCACTGCCTCCTCGGAGCCCTAAGGACCTGATTATTGTTCGGCTTGGCATGACGACCGAATAAGATATTGGGTTGAAATTCGCGTGCAATTAATCACTAAAAACTAAGTATGTGTATACCCGTGTATGCCGAAAGCCACTTGCTGTACAATCCCATCATAACTCCGTATTTGGGAACGGGAACTGCAGATAAATGCTGCTCAACCCAACCTTGAAAAGACCTCGCGCAACAGAAGAAGTTGGTCTCTTCTTTCTTTTCTTTTCTTTTCTTTTTTTTTTTCTTCATTTCCTTCCACGTCGCGGTCTGTCCTTCTGTCAAGGCGGGTGAATCGCCTACGTCCCAGGGTGGGAGGGGGAAACAAAGGGAAAGGTAAGAAAAAGAGGGAGACCTGGATCTTTCCCAACTCCGTGCTCGCTTGTATGCCAAACCGTGATAAATGACCGAGAAAAAAAAATATAGGAAAGGGGGGAAACAAAGGGCCCAGCCCAGCATTGAGGATGAAATGTCGAGTTGGCTTATGAGTGTATGAGCAGTTCGCCTCGAATCGAGGGAATATGGCGAGGGCCAGAGTCATGCCTGGAATAGACAGGTTCTCTGGCGATGCCGATGCCGATACCAATTCTGTGGCTGCAGCTCACCTTGGTGGATACTGAGGAACTTCCTCAATTAGGTAGATCGTTTGCTGGGCCAAAGTCTGTTGTTGTTACAGCGCCAAGACCCGAGTGGGATCTTGGAGAAAGCGTCTACGATATGCTGCAATCTCTGTGGCCACAGTATTCATGTCCTTCACCTTGTCGCGCCGCATGTCGTTGATGGTTTCTTTTAATCCTGCAACGTAACTGTCACACTCTTCCGGTGTTTTACCCTCCCGTAGAGAACCCATTTGGACGAGAATTTTGTCATCTGCCGAGGTTAATAATTCTGTGCGTCAGCATCCGCACGGGCAAGAAAAGAATATTTTCACGATCAAATGGAAAACAACTCCGGCGGCACATGAAATGGGAAAGAGACAAAAATACGGTAGCGGGATAAAGGGGAGCATAGGCAGTTAAGAATGAGGAGATGTGAAATTTATGTCCAGCCAGATGGAGGGAGATGTGCAAATGATTGTTCAAGCGTCGACGCACCGCTGAGAGCCACGTCCCGGAAATGCTGGTATTCACAGGAACGGTCATTGCAGACACCGCCTGAAGTCTCAAAGGGACAAAAATGTTTCAAGGGATTAATGTTATGGCTATAGGTTAGGGAGCGATAGCCGCCGGGCACCTTGTCGTTGTAATCTGAATGGTATCGATAGGCCTTGAACAGTTTGAGCGGACTATTGTAGGGTGAAAATTTACGTTGTGAGTCTTCAGGGCGTCGCTTATTCTGGGAGGCAGGTTAGCGCCGAAGTTTCCAATAGGAACTGAGGTTTATCGCACATCCAGTAGGCCAATCTGGGAATATTGACTTGGTTGCTGAAAATCCAGTTCCTGGACTTTCTCAGTTAGCGGCTCACCAGCGACTTGAGATTGTTCTTCCGCAGACCCCGAAATTTCCATATTTGCGGCAGGGCTGGGGAAGTCAGGACTAGGAGCAGGGGAGTAACTCGTATCAGAAGCGCTAGCAGATTCTTCGGGTTCTGGCGGCTCATAAGCGTCCGAGGCGGGAGATTCTCGTGAATCGAGGTTCCCCGGCTCTGCACCACCAGCATTAGACAATATGTCGGTTTGGGTTGGAGTATTGCCGGCCTTATCTGTGAATAGCGTATCCTCTGGCTGTGGTCCTCGCGGTCCATTCGGAAGACCTTCGGCAGCTGGTACTATTTCTTCCACGGGCTCAGTTGGACTCATGTTAGGATCCTGTGCGTCACGTATCTCCTCATTCAACGAGCCGGAGTCGCTGCTTGAATCGTCTATAGACTCATCCATTGAAGAGCTGGAGTCCTCTGACATAGACGTGTCTGATGGCTCTGCGGCGGGCGCGTCCGGAACGGATATATCAACATTAGAAACATTGGGAACATGGTCGGCAGTCGGGGAGTGCGAGGTTCGAGGAGTGGTGTGTTGCGTCAAAGTAGTATCTTCTTGCGCTTGTTCATCCGCTTCAGGCACCTCCAGAACGGCTGACGTGTCTTCTTCTAAGGTCTTGTTCTCATAGCCCTGAGCTATAACGTACTGATTGTAAGTTGTTGTGTCTGGGCGTTGATATCCTGGGATCGGTAATCTTCGAAGCATACCTTGAACAACATCGACGGGCATTTTCTCCTTTGCTTCCAAGTCAATCAACGCGACATTTACACAATCAAGCGACAACCCAGAAACCTCTAGCTTAAGGGCTTTGAGCTCGTGTAAAAGTTGTTCTCGGCCTTCTTTGCCCTTCGCTAGCTCCGACGATAGCCTCTCTGCTTCGCTCCTCGCGTCAGCAAGCTTCATTTCGGATTTGTGGATTTCCGCGTCCAGAGAAGGAACACCAGCTTCGATCTCCTGAATTCGTAATATTTTCGACTTCATTTTCCTTAACCCATCAGCATCCATTGGCCCTAGAATTTCGTCCACATCTTTGTCTAAGGATGAAGTGGACATTTCAGGCATATTTACGAGTTCGGGAGGGGATAGATCTGAAGCACGAGGGGACTGAGTACGGCTTGCTAACTTTGCCTTTTTACGTTGCTCGAGTTCGGCAATCCTTCGGTGCATAGCTTGAATCTCAAGATCTTTTTTCCTCAAGTCTTCCTGTTCGCCGTTTTTAAGAATATTCGGCGTTGAGGATGTAGAAAGACCCTGGCTCTGGGAAGTTGCCGGCCGATGGGGAAGGCCATCAGCCAGGGATTGATATACTGGAACTAATGCTTCTGCGGTCAAAGCGCCAGGAGCATCCGCAAAGGTTGTTTCAGCGTGCGCGTTGGCATCATCTTCATCCCCATAGAATTCATCGTCGCTTATATCGATAACAAGCCTCTCAGGTGGTTCATGGCTGGTCCCGTTGCTGAAGGCCCTTTTAGGTAAGGGGATTGGTTCGTCAAAATCCGATGCACGAGGACGTTTGCGTTGGCTAGAACGAGGGTGAGGCGTCGATTCGGGTATCGATTCTTGAATAGGGGTAAGATGTGGGTTTATTCCTTCCGGCACGTTCTCTGTCATAAATAGGCCAGGAATCTGATCAAGAGGAGCAGACTCCGGAATGGGTGGGCGTTCAGGCAACGGATGTTGAACAGTCGAGGAGGCGTGGGCTTGCGGTGCCTCCTGGACAGAGTTTTGCACTTCTTTTTCTGGAACAAGGCTATCAGACAATGGCTTTTGCAGATTCCTCATGAGTCCTTGCTTTTTAAGTTGTTCAATGCGTTGCCTCGCAAGTTCAGTTTGTGCCTTGTTCTTTTCCTTGACGCGTGTTTCTTTTTCGTTCACTGACGTATCTCGTGAAGTAGTTGTTGTAGACTTCTCAACTGCAGAAGGCTGGGCTTGAGACGATGGGACCGTAATTTCAGCATTCGGTTGAGCTGGTGCAGGGACTGCTGAGCTCTTAGCAGCTTTGGCGGCGAGCATCCGCGCGATCATGTCTTTCCGTTCCATAGGTTTGGCTGTATTGGGCTGATTAGAATGAAGCGTGGGCCGGGCCTCAACAGATGGAAGCTTTGGCGTAGCATCATGTTGTGTTTCGAGCTGTTGTGTAGGTTGATTTTCTTTCTCGTTTATGACTAACGAGCTAGCCCCTGGATGGAGATCGTCACTAGAGCCTTCCATGGGGTCAAGATTCGCAACGGGTGTGGCTGGAACCTTGATGCCAACTTCTTCATACAGCTGCTTAAGTATCGTTGAATTGATACCTTCTGTAACAAGCTCACTGTAACGAATACTGTGTGGTGCCAAGCTGAGCAGAGCGCCCTGCGCTTGCACCCGAAGCTGGGCAAGCGAAACGCCATAACCAGAGGACGGATTTTGGTCGACGGAGGAAGGAAGGAGTGGGTCTAGAGCGCCCATGCCTTCACTAGTAGTCTTTATGGGTTCAAGCAAAGATTTCGGCATGGGGGGCGATATGGCCTCTGTTGGCATGGGGGGATTGTAAGCTTGAGAAATGTTAGCATCCTGTGTGTAAATAAAATGACAGTGAGTTTATCTATACGGGATCCGCTATCTCTACTAGATGCGTTAGGCTCGGGTGATGCCTCGCCTTCCTCAATTTCTGATGGCGAATCGCGGCGAGTATCCGCGGTTATGGCAGAACGGTCGTCATGTTTGGTGTGGAGCGCGTTCAAAGTCACCAACTGAGGTTTTTCTGCCTGCAACCCGTGATCTCTTCCATTACCCGCCCCGTGGTATTTCCAGTTGCCGCCAGTTCTCCCATTGGGGTGTCGAGAGCCACGCTTTTCCATTCCCGTGGTGCCCTCAAGGTCCGTTAATTCACCTTCTTCCCGATCCAAATTCTGTTTCGAACTCGTAATCGCCATCGGCTGCGAATTTGTCACGTTCGTCTGTGAAGCGCGCAGGAGGTTGTTCGTTGATGGTTGTGGTTGAGGCTGATGCGCATGGGAGTGCGTGGGTAACTGCTCTGGCATCAAAGGATATCCCATGTGTGGCATCGTTAAGTGAGGAGGGGCCGGTGCCGGGGGGAAGGAGCCTGGGAAAGCAAATGGGGGAGGCGGGAAAGTGCCTGTCGCACCCGCGCCTCCCAAGCCTGGAAGGTTCGCATTTCCGTAATAACTTTCGAGGTTGTGATATTGCTGGGGAGTCGAAGAAGGCTCTGGATTGAAAGTTTGAGGTTGAGGTATAGGGCCCGACGAAGGCGGCTGAGGCGTCGTCCATGGTTGCGAATAACTGGGTGTACCCCAGTACGGAGGAGCTGAATGGATTGGGTGATTCGACATGGCTAATGGCTGCGCGTTCTGGAGTCTAGACACGGCTCCTTGTTTGCGCTCGAAGCGGGGTGTCTTTTTACTGAATCGGCCAAACGTCGAGCGTCTTCAGACATAGCACATCACTGTCGAAAAATATTCTGGGGCACGGCGCGTCACCGGCAAACCACGGCATCTAAAACTCCTGGAACCACTACTTGCACTTCAAAGAGCAGTGTAGAGATTAAAGAGGCCTCGTTCGTCAATACAAACATAAAACTGAAGTGATTGCAATGAATGGTTAAACGAGCGGAGATGCCAGAGGTGAGGAGATGACGAAGAAGACCAAACGCAGCGGAACTTGAAAGTATCAAAAAACCGCAAGTTTCGTGCCGCGAATCGGCACGTGACATGTGAGACTTCCGATCAGGACTAGTGTGATCGGCGGTTCATTGGTGCCTGAGGAACGCAACCCCAGGACGGATGTAAACAAACATAACCCGGCCAACGGTGGGGGGAGGCCGTGCTTGATGAGCCAGGTTGCTAGGATCAAGCGATGATCGACTTGACGCCTTGATGCGTGAGTAACTTAGCGCACCTGCGTCAGTTCCCGACCTTGAACTCCATCTCTTGTCAACATTCTGACATCCTGCATTTGTGCATTTTGTGCATTTTGTGATTTGGATGCTGCGCTGAGCGACTCCATCGCTCATTCAGCTTAGTCGTCACTCCATTCTGCTTGAACTGTCTTCTTTTCGATTTTTGTTTTATTTTTCAATCCGGAGAATGATCTATCCACAACACAATAATGCTCCCCTCTCAGATTAATGGCTCGCCCAAGCGTGCCAATCCCTTCGGTCGTGCATCTCCCTCGCCGTCGCCATCCTCAAGTCCACAGACGAAAGCGCGTCCAAAGTCAGCCGTCCTCACCTCTGCGGGGAAATTCGAAGAGCCTAAAGGTCATGCTCGAAACTCGTCCTCTATCTCCCACTCCTCTCTCGCGCCTTTCGCCCGGAATGCGAATAGGGAAAGGTCGAACTCTCTGAGACATGATGTGGCGTCTGGTACATTCGCGCCGGAATTCATCAAAACGGAGGATGTACGTCGAGGTGCGGACCAAATTCGAGGACAAGAAGGTGACAATGACTTCTCGGGGAATAAATACGTCTGGTTACGAGATCCCGAGAAGGCCTTCGTCAAAGGGCTTGTCCTAGAGGAGCAGAATGGGGGCCGCTTGCTAGTACAAACAGACGATGGACAGGTATGTCAGTTGACCCTTGTGGCTATGTATATACTTATATTTCTAAAAGCAACGGGAGGTGGACGTTGACCAAGTTGACCGGGTCAATCCTGCGAAGTTTGATAAAGCGGATGATATGGCTGAACTTACACACCTGAACGAAGCCTCGGTAGTACATAATCTGCACACCCGATACCAGGCAGATCTAATATATGTAAGAGCCTCCGCCTCTATTTGCATACGTGCTGATCCCTGTCTAACAATTCCGTCAATAGACCTACTCGGGACTATTCTTAGTTACGATTAATCCTTACTGCCCGCTGCCTATATACTCCAATGAGTACATCAAGATGTACAAGGGCCAAAGCCGAGAAGAGACTCGACCGCACATTTTTGCCATGGCCGATGAAGCATTTCGGAATTTAGTAGAGGAGGGTGAAAACCAGAGTATTCTAGTGACGTAAGTGCTTCGTGTGACCGATATATTTATCAGGTATTCTGACGGTCGCATAGAGGAGAGTCTGGAGCGGGCAAAACGGAAAATACGAAGAAGGTCATTCAGTACCTCGCTGCTGTTGCAACTTCAGATAATATGTACTCCCGCCCTGGCGCCAAGCAGATGAACACTCTTTCGCAGCAGATTTTGAGAGCCAATCCGATTCTCGAAGCCTTTGGTAATTCCCAGACGGTCAGAAACAATAACTCGTCACGTTTTGGCAAGTTCATCCGAATCGAGTTCTCCCGGTCTGGTCAAATATCTGGTGCTTCCATCGACTGGTATCTCCTCGAGAAATCCCGTGTGGTGAAGCCCAATTTGCAAGAAAGGAATTATCACATTTTTTACCAACTGCTCAAGGGTGCCGATTCTAAATTGAGGCAGAATCTACTCCTCTCAAACCTAGGGATTGAGGACTTTGCGTACACCAGAGATGGAAACGACACAATTGCTGGCGTATCAGATGAATCAGAATGGGCTTCTTTGCTCGAGGCTTTTCATATCATGAATTTTTCGGCAGAAGATCAGATGTGCATTCTTCGCACAGTCGCAGCTGTTCTCCACCTAGGAAACATCAGTATCATGAAGGAAAGTCTACGGGCTGATCAAGCTGCCCTTGGCCGCGACGCTCTTGGGAGTGTCGAAAAGGCATGCCAGCTTCTGGGAATTGAGACTGAGCCTTTTGTCAGAGGACTATTACATCCCAGGGTGAAAGCAGGTCGCGAATGGGTAGAAAAGGTCCAAACTCCAGAGCAAGTTCGGCTAGCATTGGATGCCTTAGCAAAGGGAATCTATGAGAGAGGGTTCGGCGACCTGGTCAGCCGCATCAATGGCCGGCTCGATAGAAATACCGTAACCGGCGAAGACAACTACTTCATCGGAGTGCTCGATATCGCCGGTTTCGAAATCTTTCAGACCAACAGCTTCGAGCAGCTATGCATCAACTACACAAATGAAAAACTCCAGCAGTTTTTCAATCACCATATGTTCGTTTTAGAGCAAGAAGAATATGCACGGGAGCAAATCGAGTGGCAATTCATCGACTTCGGTAAAGACTTGCAGCCAACAATCGATCTAATCGAAGTTACAAATCCTATTGGCGTCTTCTCATGCTTAGACGAGGACTGTGTTATGCCCAAGGCCACTGACAAATCGTTCACTGAGAAGCTTCATTCATTGTGGGATACCAAGTCTGCAAAATATAGAGCCTCACGCCTCCGCCAGGGCTTCGTTCTTACCCACTATGCAGCTGAGGTGGAGTACTCCACCGAAGGTTGGTTGGAAAAGAATAAAGACCCCTTGAATGACAATGTAACGAGATTGCTCGCATCTTCGCAGGACAGTCACATTGCCGATCTATTCTCGGACTGCGGCAATGGAGATGAAGTTGACTATCCCAAAAGTCGGGTCAAGAAAGGCTTGTTCCGTACAGTCGCCCAAAGACATAAGGAACAGTTGTCGAGCTTGATGAACCAACTCCATTCAACGCACCCCCACTTCGTTCGCTGCATTATCCCGAACCACAAAAAACGTCCAAAAATGTTGAATGCACCCCTTGTTCTTGACCAATTGCGTTGCAATGGTGTCCTCGAAGGAATCAGGATTGCACGTACCGGTTTCCCCAATAGATTATCATTCAATGAATTCCGCCAGCGCTACGAGGTCCTTTGTCGGGATATGCCCAAAGGTTACATGGACGGGCAATCTGTTGCTCGAATAATGCTTCAGAAACTGGCCCTAGATAAAGCCTGGTTCCGAGTTGGCCGCACGAAAGTGTTCTTCCGCGCTGGTGTCCTTGCAGAACTGGAGGAGAAGCGTGACGAACTCATCCGTACGATCATGACACGATTCCAATCTGTGGCTAGAGGCTTTGTGCAACGTCGAATCTCGAACAAGAGGTTATATCGTGCGGAAGCAACACGAATCGTCCAGCACAATTTCCGCGCCTACCTGTATATGAAGTCCAACCCATGGTGGCGTTTGTTTACAAGAATGAAGCCTCTTCTCGGAGAAACACGCACTGCTCATGAAGTCAAGAGACGGGACGATAGGATTAAGCAGCTAGAGACAAAAATGAAAACCGATCATTCGGAACGTCAAAAGATTGAGGAGGAGAGACGCCGGGCAGAGATAGAGATGCAAAGGATCCAACAAACCCTCGAGAGTGAGAGAGCCTTGGCTCTCGACAAAGAAGAGATCTTCAGGAGGCTCCAAGTTCGCGAAGTTGAACTCAGCGAAAAGCTTGCGGGAGCCATCGCGGATCAAGAAAACCTCGAGGATCAACTGGACGAATTGATATTGGCAAAGAAAAAAACTGACGAAGAGCTCGACTTACGGAAAACACAACTCGAGCAGGCTGGCGAAATCATCCAGCGCCTTGAGGCTGAGAAGAACGAAATGCAGCAAAGCTTAGAGGAGCTGGAGCGGAGAATGGCTGACTCTCAAAGCAATTCGTCCAAGGCGGAAAGTCAGATTACAGAGCTGGGTCAAGAGGTCAAGATGCTACAAAGTCATCTCAGCTTGAAGGACCGCAAGCTGCAGGATTTGGAGGCGAAATTGTTGAAAACAGACCAGGATCTTGATGTCAAGTTCGCAAAAACCTCAAAAGAGCTGGATCAGTCGAAAAAGGAAGTCAAGGGACTCCTGGATGAGAACCGCTCTATTCGCCAGCAAATTTCCGAGCTCTCGAACACGTCCACCAGTTATGAGGAAATGCTCCGGCGTAAGGAAAGCGAACTGTCCGTCCTCCGGAATGACGCCAAAAAACACGCCGAGGACAAGAAGCAATTGGATATTGAAAAGTCCAGCCTTTCAACACGCCACGAAAACATGCAAAATAGACTCCGGGAGCTTCAAGCTCAGGTTGATGCCATGAAATCAGAGAAGGCTCAACTCGAACGCGAGGCTGCGGATGTCCGAAATCTTCTACAGACAAAGATGTCCGAAGATGCAGAAGCCGGAGAGAGTCGCAAGCTACTTGAGCAGCAGACTCAGGATTTAAAAAACCAACTCTTTCAGGCACAGGCAGATCTCAGTAGAGAAAGACAGTCAAGAGATGATGTCCAAATGCTCGCGGAGCACAACTTGGCGGATCTAAAAGACAAGTATGAGACCTTGAACGAGGCCAAGATCACCATTGAAAAAGAGATGTATATCCAGCAAGACAGTCTTCGACGAGCTACAGAGGCTCGTGTCGCCGCCGAACAATCGCGAAAGGAGCTTCAGACTGAACTGATCAAGCTTCGCGAGCGGTTCACCAATGTTGAAGATGCGCGCCTGAAAGCTGAGGCTGAAATGGAACAGAGCCTAGTTAAGCAAAACAATCAGCGCCTAGAGAGCATCAGGAAAGAATTCGACGATACGGTGCGCCATTTGGAAGATGTGGAGTCGGAAAGGTCGCGTCTTGCAGGTCGAGAACAGCAATTAATGAACGCAATTGCTGAATCTGAAAACTTCCGTATCCGCCATGATCAGCATAAAGAACGCTTGGAGAGGGAATTAGTTACCCTCAAGGGCCGGTTAACGGCCTCCGAAAACGACAATCGTGCGCTCTTAACCAAAATCCAGCAGAAGAACTTGGACATCGCTAGGTCGACTTCAAAGGCCAGTGAAAACCAACGCCTACGTGTTACGACCCTCCAGAAGGAAAAGACAAAGCTCGAGGAAGACAACAAGGCACTTTCGCGTCAGCTAGGCGATCTGCAACTTTCCGTAACGTCATTGGAGAAGCAGAAAGAGAAGCTTTCCCTGAGCGTGGAGGACCTAAATCACGAAGTCAACAGAGAACACAAAACTAGCCGAAATGCTGAAAAAGCCGCCTCCACAGCCTCTATTCAACTCGCGGAAGCAAACCGAAACTTGGAGACAGAGAGGCAACTCAGGACACAGGCACAAGCGAATACGCGAAAGCTGCAAAGCTCGCTAGACTCCGGAAATAAGGAAATCGAGAGCTTGCACCGACAGCTCATGCTTCTGCACAAAATCGTCGAACCGGAAGCAGAGAATTCCACTGACTCATGGGAGAAGATTCAACCTGACTTGTCCAAGAAGGTGGACCTCGCCCAGCTGCTGGAAACTGTGCGAAGTCAACTCCAAGTGTCCGACGAAAAATACAATCGAGCAGAAGGCCAACTTGCAGAGATGCGTCGTCGACACGGGGAGGAAATGAAGGATCTTGACGCCCGTCACTCCTCATCCAAACGTGCATTGCTGGAAGAAATTGATCAGAACCAAGTCGCCGGAAATCGCACCCCTACTCATCTCCAGAAGAACTCTGAAAGTGCCATTGCGAAGAAGCTTGGAACCCCAACAACACCCAATCGCCGACTAAACTTAAACGACAACACAAATGATTCTGCGCGCTCCGACAAAACGGTGGATACCGTGGGCTACCAAAAGCGCATGGACCTGGCAGGTGAGATTGAGGAGCTCCAAACCAGACTCCAGATGAGCGAGATGCAGAACAAGCATCTCCAAAGTCAGCTCGATCGGTCTGCTCCGCGGGACGTATGGCAGGATGAAAGCCCCTCGGTTAGACGCATGCAACTTCTAGAGCGAGAGAATGGCCGCCTGCACGACCAACTCGATGATTCCTCCAAGAAGGTATCAGCTCTTGAAAGGAGCATTCGCTCTGGGGAGCTATCATTGCGTGATGTTCAGGCCAAATCCCACGAAGAACTCTACGACCTCATCAACTCTCAAGAACAATCCAGGAGGTCATTGCTTAGAGTACACAATGAAACTGTCGCCGAAATAACAGATGCCAAAGCGCAGTTTGAGAAACTAAAACGAGCAAAGGCCACCCTCGAGGTTGAGCTCCGTGATGCATGCTCAGAAGCCCAGGAATTGCAGGTCGCCAGGGAGCAGGATGTTGTGAGCAGGAACCAACTTCTTCAAGAATTTTCCGATCTGCAAATTCGTCTCGATGCAGAAACGTCAAAGTCTGCGGACCTCGGTGCTAGTCTCAGTCTCTACAAGAGCCGTGCGGACGAGTATTTCAGCAAGCTCGAGCAAGCAGAGATCACACTCCTCAAAGCCACCAGAGCGGAGCAATTTGCCAAGTCTCAGGCCAAAGAAACCGAGGACAGTTGTGCACAGATCATGGCCGAGCGCAAAGAGATGGAGGCGATGATAGACGATCTACAACGGCAGACACAGTCATTTGAAGCTAGGATGGAGGATCAAGCCGCTGAATTGCAGGGTGCCCTTCAGGCGAAGCAACGTCTACAGAACGAGCTTGAGGACTACCGGAATCAGCGCGCCATTGATATCGAGGATAAGGAGACGTCAATGGAGCAAACAAGGCAAAAATACCAACGTGAGATAACCACCCTCAACAACGAACTTCAGATGGAACGTGAGAAGGTCCTCAACGGCCGCGGGGAGACGTCCCGTCTCCGAGAAGAACTTGAAGACCTTCGCAGCAAGTGGGATAACGAGGTGCTGAACAGCTCAACATGGGCTAAAGAAAAGTCGCGCATGGAGATTATGCTGCAGGATGTAACAACGTCCCGCGATGAAGCGGCCGCTGCACACAATGAAGCCCAATCGAGGGTCGTTTCTCTCTTGTCTCAAGTCAGGAGCCTAAGAACTTCTGTCGATGACGTGACTGCGGAGCGCGATATTCTCCTCAAAGAGAAGAAGATGCTTGAAGCACGGTTGACAGAAGCCGGAGAACGGTTGGAGGACCTCGCCAAGGGCGAAAGCCCGTCCATGCGTAACGCCGCAAGCATGGATCGTGAGTTGTTAGAGCTTAAGGCCAAACTTGCTCAACAGGAAGATGTTTCCCTTGCAGCTGTCGGGAAAATGAGACGCGCAGAAGCTCTTGCTACTGAAATGCAGAAGGAAGTGACTGCTGAGAGAGAGTCCAACGCACAGCTCTTCAAGGATAAGGCCGCCCTGGAGAAGCAGTTGAAGGAATCACAACTACGGTGTGTCGACCTGGAAACAAAGAGCTACTCCTCGGGTAGCCAGGATATCAGATTCCTTCACAAGAGAATCAAGGAGGTATGAAATAAGCCCCTCCGGCCTCTAGAAATGTCTGTACACTAACAAGCTTTAATAGTTGGAAACCCACCTCGAGGAACAAGAAGCGAAGAATAGCTCAGAACAGCGATCGGTGCGAAACGTTGACCGTACGGTCAAGGATCTACAATCTCAGATTGAGAGGCGCGAGAAGATGAACTCTCAACTCGAAGAGGACGTTAATAGAGGCCGCGAGAAGGTGGAGCGCCTTCTCAAGAGCATCGATGAACTGCAGCAAAGCGAGTCGGACTCTCAGCTCCAGGCCCGGCGAGCAGAGCGAGAGTTACGTGAAGAGCGCGAAAAGTCGCTTAAACTCGAACGTGAGTTGAATGGGTGGAAGGCTCTCAGGGTCGAACGGGGGGTCGGGAGGAGCCATGTCACTTTTAGTGATACTGGAAGCCGGCGAGGAAGCGGCGCTTATACCACTGGCGACCTACCACAACGCATGCCCAGTAACACCAAAGGCTTCCTTTAGGGAACGGCGCAAATCTAAAGCCGCTTTGCTTGAAACATCCGCAAGGACGAAAGTCTTGCGCAGGGCCGGCATGAAACTTTACGAACATGATATCATGGCAACCGCGTATGTTTATGAGGTACTGAGGATGGAGCGTCTTGCATTTATTTTGTTTCGTTTTAGTGTTATGTGAATACGCATTTTGGATGTTTATGATGATAATATTTGTGGATTGAATGCTCGTATTGGTGGAGGCGTATATCAGAGATCATTATTTAGTTTTATCGCTTTTTTTCAAACAACGTTAAGCCAATATATATGTATTCGTAATTAGGCGTGTCACAGTGATTGACTGAGAATAGACAATTAAAGTGTCGATTTTTCTCAAGACAAGCGCACAGCTTTATAAGCACAGAGACAGTAGGTACCGAAGTTAGAACAGAATTTTCCAGTTATACCGTCCCTCGTTCAACGACCGTTGGATTGATGTAGATGGACTGTCTTCGGTAGACGCGCGTCTACACTAAGCGCTCGCTTGTGGAGACAACGGCGACCCACCCGAGCTTAGATCAAGTTCACTCGTTTTGGCAGAACAGAAGTCGAACTTCCCAACACCCGCCGCCCGCAAGGAATTTAACATTGATTACATTCCCTTGTACATACCTTCAAAATGGTGCGTCGAATTTACAGAAAGAACACCGACTTACTGCCTAGTTTTCGTTTCCCTCAAAGCCCCAAAAAAGAAATTATGGAATGGGGGAAAAAGTTACTAACCTATGGCTATAGGCACGAAACAGCGAAAAAGCCCAGTCAATGCTCTTCCGCTTCCGAGCTCAACAGGCTGCGGACCTGGGAATCATTGATATGGGCCGCACGCGCCGCCCGAAGGCCATCACCTCCGTTGACTCGATTCCACTCTGTGAAAAATGGCGCGGCCAAGTCCTCAAAGAAATATCGCGCAAGGTGTCTCGGATTCAAGAACCCAGTCTCTCGGACCACCAGATTCGCGACCTCAACGACGAAATCAACAAGCTCATGCGCGAGAAGTGGGCGTGGGAAATGCAAATTCGGAATATGGGCGGACCGAATTATATGCGTGGGTCTGGGCGGGTTTATGACGACGAGGGAAGGGAAATACCCGGTGGAGGGAAAGGATATCGGTATTTTGGACGGGCGAGAGAGTTGCCGGGCGTTAAAGAGATGCTTGAAGCGGCGACCAGGAGGGGGAGAGGCCCGGCTGAGGAGGATGAGGGGCCAAGTGTTGGACGGGGTGGAGATATTGCGACGAAAAAGGTCGATGCGAATTATTTCGGCTATGGGCTTGACGAGGAAGATGGGACATTGCTTGCATATGAGTCACAGAGGGAGAGAGAAGCCGTGGAGAAGCTACGGAAGCAAGCAGTTGGCGAGGACGATGCGGAAGACGGATGGGAACCATTGCCCGGAGATGCTGGAGATGGGGTCGAATGGCGGTTGCCAACTTTGGAGGAGGTACAAGAAGAACTTGTGGATAGAAGGAGACGGCGGCTATTGGAGAAGATCTCATAAATTTTTAAGGTGCTCGTTGCTTTTCCTTTCGTTTGGGGTTTGTTCATTTCTCGGCTTAGCTCGGTGCATCTCGAATACATATGTAATGGCCTGTCTTTTTCTTGTAAACTTGACATTAAATGCAGAATATTTTGTTGGCGGGGTATATGTACATGGATGGTAATTTTATTTATCTGATGTTTCTACTGTATGTTGCCTCTTTGCTGCCTTCTCTGCTTTTAGGGCTTGTGTGATACTGATGCTTTCCTTGTTCTCAATGCCCAAGTTTCGACGATGTTCTTCCGCCTGTAAGTTGTCGAGTATGAACTTACCGAGCTCACCAGAGCGCCATTTCTGAATAAAATGCAGTGCGGCGAGGTCAATGTTGGGCATCCCGCCCTTCGCGAGCAGCCCCGTTTGGCGCGCGAAGCTGTCTAGAAGCGGCTGGATTTCGTTGGTTGCTGGCGCCCAGCGCTGGTATATACCAGAGTCGTGCAAATTGATGTGGTACAGCAGGTAATCTGCTAGTGTGACAGGAGATATCACAGAGTCCTTGACACAGCCGCAAAGGGCCAACTTCAACATATTTTCAGCGTCCGGCACATAAGGCATGAAGACCCCTGGGGTATCCAGTACGTAAACTTTGGAGCCATCGTTTTTCTCTATGATTTTTACCGGGGATCCGATTTTCCTAGTGATGCCCGGCTGGCCTCCGGTTTGGACAGCCTTGCCCTTTCTCACGCCGCCGCTGCGGAGGTTGTTTAGCAAAGTAGACTTCCCAACATTGGGCATTCCGACTATCAATACACGGCAGCCGACAAGTTTGTCAGGTCCCTCAGCATCGTTGCGCAGGTGTTTTAGGATTTTGCTCACATCCGGGCGAGAAGATGAGCTGACGAAGAACACTGGGTTATTTTGATCAAATTTTCGAATTCTCCTTTCAGCCTAAGGATGAAAAGAAGAGTTGTGAGTAAATTATGAGCTGAGTCAATGGCTTGTCGCTACTTACAGCCCTCTGTGCTGGCGATCCCGTCTCGGTCCCCAGGTCTCTCTTGGTGTAAACGATCAACCGCCTTGTCTTCCCTAGAGCTTCTTCAAACATGGGATTCACGGACGTAACTGGCACTCGAGAATCTCGGCATTCAACCACGTAGTCGATTGAAGAAAGCATGTTCCGCATCTTGTTTAGCCCGGCCCTATGGTGGCCGAGAAAGTAGGACCGCGGGATGGAGGCATAGTCGGGAAATATCCGGCGGGGCACGAATTTAGTAGCCATTACCGGAAGCCCAAGGGTTGAGAGCTTGTAAAACTGTCACCAAAGACCATATAGGCGCACCCTTTGGCGGCATTATCTACCGCAGAATATGCGATACTTCTGGGCTGGAACTCTCTTTTGGCCGCATTTTCTGCGACACAGAGCGCGGTGAAAAAGGCGGTGGAGAAGGCGGTGCCGTATGGTTGCCCTTTCGGGAAGCATACACTGCCCGTCTGGATTTGATAACACTCTTTCTTTCCATAGATATTCATCCTGGTTGCTCAGTCAAAACCCAGCACCGCAAGTACGGTAAATAGGACGTTTGTATTGATGAGGAGCTAATTACTCATATCCAAGTCAAATCTCGCTGTGCACTTCCATACATATTTGTAGCCCCTCTACGTCACCCGTAGCCAAGAGATGGCCCTCCTTGGCTTCCAATACGCTTCTACACTTCGTCTCTTGACCCACTGCAAATAAGTATGATCAAATCTAGCTGGGCTCACACTGACTATCATACCGTTGATATCTGCCTTTCGTCCTCGCTCAACTCGGGTTATTTCCGTTCCTTCTAGGTTAGAACCGAGACGACGACGAGGCCGGAAGCTCAGTATTGCCTATGAGAATGATCAAGAAACCGGGAGAGATGATGCTCACTCCATCATCACCCCATCGAAACACGCCCTTGAGGCTTTCCGTGCATTGAAAGGAACTGTGGCATCCGAAGGGCCGCTGCGTCCTTTCCAGCTCATCAAGCAAGATATTCTGAGTCTTCGCCGCCGCTATGCATCCGACTGGACAGTATTCAACCAATTGATCCTCGCGAACGCTGTTTATGCCTTCTTCACGAATCTTCTTCCCGGTATTATTTTTGCTAGGGACCTGTACCGGTATGTCTTGACCGGCAAGAGTTATGGAGCAATTGAAGTAGTGCTGAACACGGGGCACTGTGGGGTGATATTCTCCGTGTAGATGGCTTCACGGGTTGTCTGTGTTTTGGATCTGTAATGCTGAATAGCTGGTTCCTTCAGCTTCTCTATCCAACCATTGACCATTCTCGGGGTGACTGGGCCCTTCGCAGTTCTTGCCGAGAACATCTATCAACTATGTTGCGATGAGTTCGAGATACCGTTTTTACCATTTATGGCCTGGACTCTCAGCCACGCAGCATGGCAGCACTACTTGCTCGCTATTATTAATGCGCATGACTGGACTACGCGTTATGTGACAACATTTACTACGGAAATATTCTCCATTCTGAATAGTATCATCTACTTCCATAAGGCCATTCAAGAGTTGGAGAGAGCCCATGAAGCACTCACCTTTGCGGCTTTTCTTAATGCTGTCATCGGCGCCATAGGAACAATGCTGCTCGCGATTTTTCTTTCTACCGCAGAAAGCTGGAAACCTTTATTTCACCGTAATGTGCGCATTGGCCTATCCGAGTATGCGGCGGCGATCTCTATCATTATATTCATCGGCTTACCGCATGTTGGCGAACTCGCGAATTTGGACAGAATGACCTCTTCCTATCAGCACGTCATTCAAGCTGTCCTCTCCAGACCGATCCTTGTTTGTTGTGGAATTTTGGGAGCTACCAAGCTCGGTGGGCGTTTGCTGCTATCCTTCCGTGAATCATTATCACCTTCCTTTTCTTTTTTGATCATGAGGTGAGTTCAATTATTTGCACAATTGATCGTTATGGGACACAGAAGCCAGGCGGGTTTGCCTGGGATATCGTCCTCCTAGGCACTACCACAGCTTTGTGGGGCATTTTGGGCATCCCTCCAGCCAACTGACTCCTTCCTCAAGCTCCTCTCCACTTTGAATCATTGATGCATCCGGAGAATGAACAGCGCACCGTGATTGTAGATGGAGAGGAGGAGATCGAAACATACGAAGTCAAACGTGTTTATGAACAACGCTGGTCAGCCTCCCTTCATGCTGGGGCTATTCTTTGTTTTGTTAGTCCTCCCTTGATGAAGGTCCTTGGCTTGACACCCACAAGCGTTCTCGCTGGACTGTTCGTGTTCATGGGTGAGCAAAGTCTGGCCGTTAAATAAGTAGTACATCTTCATAGTTTTTTGCTTCTTACATACTGACTGCGGACTCCGGTTTTGTACCGGGCGTTCTATCTCCTCACGCCCCCATCTGAACTGCCACCTCTCCCGTCTAAACTCGCAAAGAAAGAAAACTCCAGTAACTCCGATACAGCCGCGAGCACTAACCAACGCCCATCATATGCCCCAGTCCATATCTTTATGATCCTGCAGATAACTATCACAGTAGCGATATTCATCCTCGCGCTAACTCGAGGCGCGCCAGTCTTCCCAATCTTGATCGTAGCCCTGGTACCGTCCCGCCTTTCACTTATGAAGCGATGGTGGCCACGAGAAGTTCTTCGATTCGTGGACGCATGGGCATGCAAAGAAGGCACACCAGAAGATGACGAAGATGCCGAAGCTCAAGTGAACGAGGCCGTACCCGGACCCGGATCCAGTTCTGGCAACAGTCATCTTCCTAGAGGACTATTTTCGTCCGATGATCAGAATCCTCACGGTTCCGCTACTGTTACGGATGTGCCTACAGCGCATACTAGACCATCAAGCAATGTCGATGACGCAGGGTTGGATTGGGTAGAACTTGACGAGATTCGACCACATATAGATGAGGAGTCGGGAAGAGGCGCTCATTGATAGATATACGACTTGTATGTTTTGCGTACGATGTTGTTTCTAGAATTGTAGACATTTATGATATTCCAATCCAGATCTATATTACATACTGTTACAAAGTAGGGGTATCATATGGCCGATATACTGGGATATTCCATCCCAGTTACGTGTAGATGAACCATGTCGTAGATCAAAGAACATGTTAGAAATCGGCTACGCTCGCCATCCCTGCACAAAGTCATGAAGACGGTCAATGACTACACCAAATATGGCGTTGGCACTGTCACCGATAAGCTGTTCAAAATGGCGGATGGCTTCCTCTTCAGTCATTTCGAGATGGAATCGCTCCTTCACCTTCAGAACGGCCTTATCTGGCTCTACACGGATGTCTGGAATGTTGGCGTCAACCATCAAACTGAAGAGATTGAGAATGAGATTTGCGGACTTGCGCAACGTCGTATAGGCTGTGAAGCAGTATTGCTTGAACTGCAGGTACAGTGGTGACGAAGTCCCACCCATACCTTCGACCATCTCCTTGCAGAGTTTCATCATCGGTGCAAATGGTTTAGGGTCACGACCAAGGATGAAGCCGAAGTCGGCGTGGAAAAAGTGCCCGTCTGGTGCGAGGAGCAGGTTTTCGAGATGCCTGTCGCCGACACCAAGGAGGTATGTGATCACGCAATAGCCAGCACAAGATTTGATATAAGTATCCATTGTCTCCTTGCGGACGCCAAGTGGCTCGTTATCGTCCGGGTTGTTAGCCTTAAGATATGCGAGGACCGTTTTGTATCGGGCGGAGACTGCAGAGAGTGATGTTGAGGGTATGAATTGCATCGCACCTGCTGTGGCGTTGGTGGCTAGGATACGATATGGGGTGAGTTTGAGATCTAAGTTCTCTTTTTGGAGGAGCCGATCCATCAGGATGATGATTTGGATAACGAGCTGGTCTTGACGAAGATCATCACCGACTTTGAATAAAATCGGGTATTTTCGGCCTTCAGTCGTTTTGAATGTGAGGAGCAGAGGAGATAGAGACGACTTGAATACGTTTGATTCCTCAGGAAAGCAACCAGTAACCAAGACATCTGGATCCAAAGGAAGAGGCAAGGCTGGTTCGAACTGGATGAGATCGTTCTTTGGATCTTTAAGGAATTTTTTCAATTTTTCGATCTTGAGAGGACGGTTCTCTCGAGCAAAACGGATGTCCTTGGAGATTTTTGAGAGCACGGCGATAAGTTCACCCTGGCGTAGGAGCGTCCTCCTGTGGTCGGGATGAATCCGCTCTAACTCTGCCATGAAGTAATACTCAACCCGGGCGAAAAGCCTACGGTGAGAAGACAGCGTCCCTGGGCCAGCGTCATCGCATTCGACCATCAGGTACCAGTGAAGGTAGCTGCCAAGTTTGAAATTGTTGGCCGCACGGGTAATGAGAAAGTTGGCTAAGGAGGAGTCGTGAGCAGCTATATCCGCGTCGCCATGGGCATTGTCTTCGTATTTAAGCGCCTGCACGAGTTGGAGGAGATACAATAGTAACTCATCGTCATCCGCCTTGCGAAGCCGCTCCACAGCATAGGAACGAACGGCCGCATTATCGAAGGTCGGACCAAGTAGCTCTAGAGCATCATCCACGTCGATTTCAGTCCATTTTGGTAGGATTTCGACAGCCTGATGCGCTTCTCCAACATCTCTCCAGTTGACCGATTTGACGAATTTTGTAAGGGCTCTTTTCTCTCGGGTAAGATAATATCTGAAACGCCATACAAGATCCTTTTCTTCGGCGGTCAGGTCCTGCGTAGGCTCGTAAGACACAATTATGTTAAGGTCGTCACGGATTTTAGGATTAGGTTTGAGGTCACGATCCATAATGCCAGTACGATGGCTACGGATGAGTCTCCGATGCTTGTCCTCACAGGGGTTGCCTGTTTGACCAACTTCGGGGTCGTAAATTCTGATGACTCCTTCGCCATCCGCTCCTTCAATCCCAGGACCAAAGCGAACCTCCGGCAGGGGTTTCAAAGCCCCATTTGCGTTTCCGGGTGCATTCTGCGGATATGACGAGATGGGAGGTGGGGGATATTCGTGATCGGACCATACGATGGGATGGTCGAACCGTGGTAATTCAATGTATAAAGTGAAGTTTTCGTCGTCGAAATCCTCTTCGTCCTCTTCATCTTCTTCGCCACCTGAATGTTTGTCCTTGTTGGCTTTTAGAAGAACAGCACGTTTCCGCGCAGCCTCATCGGCGTTAAGTTTCAGCCTCTCCAACTGACGGAAAACCATTTGATCCATCCAGTCAATCCGCGGAATTTCGCCCATCTCGTGTTTTTTAATCAAGACTTCCACCCTCTCCAGCTCCATCTCTTCGGTAGAAGGGCCAAGCGGGTCGGGCTTGTTTCCCTTTCGCTTTTTCGGAGGACTCGAAGGCGTTGTCGTCGCCGAGAACCCGTCTGCAGTCTTGTGTCGGTAAACTTTGCATTTTTGTCTCCCAGTCTTCAATTTCCCATCCTCGTCAAACAGTCGTATCGTCGTCCCACCGAATGGGACATAATGGCCGTCTGCGCCTTCTCCGCCAAACGGGGATAAGTCCCAAATTGTGATAGCAAGTTGGCATTTTAAAGGGGCGTCTTTAATTGACATGGGTAGCTGTAGCCATTCATTCCAAGATCTCGCAGCCTTAAACGCTTTGTAAGATGTTTGCAAGGGTACCCCCAAAGGCTTAGATTCCGACCATAATTGCGCCGTCACAAACAGATCAGATAGCGGATTCTGCGCGGAGCCCACGTGCCGCAACTCTGGCTGCTTCAATAGAACCGAGAATGGAATTTGTTTCTGCTTCCCTTCCAATGAACCGCTGTATTTCCCATTAGCCAAGCGCTCTTATACACTTCAGATGCTCTCTATTGCAGTAGAGATAGTGACATTATGGCATACATCTTGACGTGTATAGGGAAGTCCACCTGCGTGGAAACCGCAAATGTGAAGGCCTCCATCCTTGGCCTGGCGCATCACTATTTGACTACCTTTATTGCATGATTGAGATAAGTTGCTCACTTTGATAATGTCTCGAGGTGGAAGGAAGCTCAGTGCCGATTGGAGATGACGTTGGGGGGGGCAGGTGACATCACGTGGCGCCCTTTTCGAACGCGTCTGGAGCGCGCGAGCCTTCGCGCCTCCAGCCCGAAAAGGATATTCAGTTGGAGATTTTTGTTTCCAGGATCCGCGGGCGTATCGCCGTTTGATAATACTATTGCTTTTTTGTTCTGCATTATTTTTGTTGGTGCCTAGTTTCAGCCCGTCTTTGTCAAATCGAGATCCCTGCCTTTGAAACCGCCTTCGCGCAACCGCTGGGTCAAAGAAATAAGCCTTGCGAGCATGGCGCGTCCGCAACAAGTTCGCTCAACACCCCCTCGTCAGTCGCCAGGGTCTCCCTCCGACAAGGAGAACTTGGAAAATACTAGCCGCAGCAAACGGAAAAGTCAGACTCACACGATGTCATCTTCAAGGAATAATACGAAACGGCAACGCCTGGGCGACAGAGCCTCGAATATCCAAGGTGGACGTCAGCAGCCATTATCAGAACAACGACGACAAGCCAGTAAACAGTTCTACGACCCTGACCAGGATACAGCTGAAAGACGAAGAGTACGCAAGGGACTCCGGGATCTCACACGAGAGTTGAATGGTAATACCCCGCTACTGATTATCTGGAGCGCGTGTTAATTATTGCTCAGATTCTAGGAATGAATACCTACAGGCCGGAAATACCGGTATTAAGGACACCATACTAAAAGCAAACGAGTACTTTCAAGACGTTAAACAAACTTCGGATGCGACAATCGACTCTCGTCTTCTGGTAAATGCCGCGGACTTGTCATATAAGAAAACTGCGACGTTAGTTTTGGGCGACGCAGGTGCGGGGATCGATGTTGACGAATTCGTTTCGAAATGTATCTCGTTCATGCGCACGGGCCCGCAAGATCCGAATGCCTCGATTAGCAGCACCCAACGCCGCCGTGCTCCGCGAAGGACTCAGGCAGACCTTGATAATAGCGACGAGGAGGACGGAGACGGAATGAACTGGGATTGGCTTGGGCGTTCTGCCTGTTTTCGCCATAGTGCTAGGCCTGCGGTCTCTGGGTTCCTTCTTGGACCACTATCGGTACAAAAGCGTACCCGCCAAATAGCACAGCGAAGAGCAAGGGAGCGCATTGATCCATCTCAGGCGGTCCGACCCCAGGAGCTCAGAGAGGAAGATTTAGATAAGCAAGAGTCATCCAACCTCACGGCTATGTGCACCAACATAAACAAACTTCTGGGTGAAACGCAAGACAATGCGGAAACCGCTGTTACCGAGACTCTGGAGCAAATAGGAGAGCCTACAGATGAGGAAATTCAAGCTGTGATGACCAAGCATCATATTGCTGATGATGCTGGCGTGCCGTTATTCAAGTTTTGCATTAACCCCAAATCATTCGGGCAGTCCGTGGAAAACCTGTTCTATCTGAGCTTCCTGGTCCGGGACGGCACAGTTGGAATTTCGACAGATAGCAGAGGTTTGCCAACATTGCGTATGAACCCCTGAATCCCTGCTGATATAGCATGCCATCATTATCTAACCACTGCAATAACAGATCCGTCAAAGCCCTATGCACCTAGTGAAGCCCAGAAACATGGTATTCAGAAGCGGCAGTCAGTATTCAGCCTCGACTTTGATACATGGAAGGATGTGATTGAGGCGTATAACATTGATAAATGCATTATTCCTCATCGACAGGAGGAGCAGCATGACACGTCGCGCGGGTGGTATGGCTAGTGTTCAAATTCGTGTCCCTATTTTTCGCTATATTTTTCTTTTCGGTGCGCAGGAGTTGAGAGCAAGCACGGCATAGCGTAGCTGGTTATGATATACCCCATCCGGTTGGAATATACACTAGATTTAATGGATCTTAAATTAACCTAGCAGGTCGTCGTTGTCACGATCATTGATCCGCCCATACTATTTCCGGGTGTTGTCCACGGCTCCACGCACATTGATTTCCCTTATCAGCCGTTTCCCCACACGAGGTAACGGCCCTTGACGTCAGCAAATCACCGACTCCCCAAGCTCAAGATTCAGCTTCACAAGAACCATTATCCTCCAGAACACGACTGAAAGATTCCTATTCATCCCAAGTGGGTTTGTACCGCGGCAATTGATTTTTATCGGACAAGTGTGCCTTTTAAAACCGAGCTCAGCTGTGATCACTTAAGGTGACGACCAAACGTCGAGCCAGGCGCTTTGAAAGCAGGATATCAAAATCGACCTGAACGGATTAAAAGCTTTATATTCTGTCAAGTGACCCACACGCTCACAGAATCCGATTAAAGGAACGTAAAAGCAAAGTTATCACTATGGCGCCCCAACTATTTCCCACAAATCCGGACGATGTCATGGTAATCCGAAATGTCACGTCCAATGTCGTTACCATGAGCTTACCTTTTGCGCGATTTGGGCGATTAAAATTTGGCGGACGAGGAACACTTGGTAAGTCGATTTATGCCTTGTCCCATCCTAATCCGCTTTGAATAACACGAAAACCAATTAGTGCGAATGTCAACGGGCTCCTTAGCCGTCTTCTCTCCCGTAAACCTGACCCCCGCAGTCCAGGAGACGATATCCGGCCTAGGTGGTAGAGTCAAATACATCGCAGCGCTTGATATGGAACACCACATCCACTTAACGGCATGGAAGAATGCCTTTCCGGACGCGGATATCATTGCTCCCGAAGGATTGTATGAGAAGAGACAGTCCGTCCCAGACTACAAGGATACACCATTCAAACACATCCTTAAGAAAGAGAATAAAGAAACTGGTTGGCCCATTTCCGAGGAGTTCAACCAAGAATTCGACATCGAATACGTATACGGACACGGGTCCAAGGAACTGGTGTTCCTGCATAAACCCTCATGTACATTGATTGAGGCGGACCTACTGTTCAATCTCCCTGCGCGTGAACAGTATTCCAAAACTGGGCAAAATGCGACGTCAGGGATTCTTACGAAGCTTGTCCAGCCGTTGTTATCTACGGCCCCGCCGGCGACGATGCAGAAGAGGTTTGCGTGGTATATCTTGTCGAAGGAGGATCGGGGGGCGTTTACGGAGTCGATGCGCAGGATCGATAAATGGGAGTTTAATCGGTTGATTCCGTGCCATGGAGATGTGATTGAAAGTGGCGCGAAGGGAGTGTTTAGGACAGTCTTTGAGTGGTTCTTGCAGCACTAAAAGTGGCGATCTATTCGCGACTTGGGTTTTCTCTGTGATAGGGCATGCGCTATATTAATACGTTCTGTAATATACTTTGGATTTGGGCTAACGGATCAGGAATCTGCCAATGAGTTGATCGTTAAGTCCCAGTATGTTTGCTAATCCTCAGTGGAATTGAAGGACTTCGCAAGATATCTGCACATTTGCCGAAAGGCGCAATCTTAGTGCTGATCCATCTGAACTAGGTTGGGTGGAAAACAGACTAGTGCAAGAGAGCTTCAACTTTCAAGATGCGATGACGATGTACAGATGAACATATTAAAATGATGGCAAGTCTTCTGCCAGAAGGAGTCGACTCAGGAAAAGGCTAAGACGCTAAATAGATGAAGAGATGGATATTAATCACCAACCGAGATGGATTGAGCCATCCCTGGGTGCCAGCAAAACAAGCTCCATCCCGCCTGTGTGACGTATCACCGAGTCTGGCCAGGCAGAAAGATTGACCACACCATCCTCCCTGGTCAATCAGTTTCCCAGTCAGGGTTGGTGAACTTTTCCTCCAGGCATGACAGGCGTTGGGCAGACCTGACGGATATGCGGGAGACCAATCGGTTGCTGCCAGCGACGTCATGGCCGAGGGTTTGATCACGTTCTCACACGATGAGCAAGTTATACCTGAGGCAAGGGGCGTTCAACGGTGAAAGCGCACTCTGAGGCATTATTACTTAAACGGGGTCTTGTCCCTGAGTCGCTCTCTTTTCCGCCGTCTCTCCTTCAGATAATAAGCTTCTGTCATTCAGATAACCTCAGACTAAGGCACTGCATCGAAGATCAACTCCACGAAGCCCACTCTTACTCCAATTTCACTCCACCAATACCATCATGCCTGTCCTCTCACGCTTGGTGTCGATTATTCTCCGCATAGCCGAGGTCGCCTTTGGTGCTGTAAGATCATCGATTCGTCGGCGGACTGGAACCATCCGCGTTAAACAGTGGATAGAGCTAATTATGACAGGTTGTTGCCGGCATTGTCGGTTGGTTCCTCCACACGTTTGATGACATTGATGTCTGGCCTAAGCCCCGATGGATCTACACCGAAGTAATTGCTGCAATATCTATATTATTCGGCCTCGTATGGCTAATCCCTTTCTCGTCGGGATTTTTTACATGGCCGTGTATGTCGTGAAATCTTATACATTCTGTTCGTCGTGACTTGGCTGACATTCTTACAGTGGATTTGCTTATTTCTTTTGCCTGGTTCGCTGCCTTCGGAATACAAGTCGATGCCAACAGACGGCTCGGCTGCGATAGCATCTGGCATTGGGGCTCTATAACGGATAACACGTGGTGTGGCCGGTGGAAAGCCTCGCAGGCATTTAGCTTCCTTTCAGCTATTGTCTGGATTGCCTCTGCACTTGTGGTTAGTACCTTGAAGCCTAGAAGACTTCATACTGATACTGATGGTTGTTTCAGGGCATCTGGTTTACATTCCGCGTCAGGAGACATGCAACTGACCGATAGTGAGTCCTGTCGTCTACGGCCTTAAGATAGTTTTATGGTCCTAACCATGTTGCTAGTGGTGGTCGCTATCGTGTCTAAATTGACATTGTGCCTTTTGTACGATGTCAAACTCACTCGTTATCCTGTCGGCGAACCTTCGCGTTGCAAGGAATCCCAAAACGATAGGGCTGCGCGTTATCTTTCAGACCTCGTTGCCCACAATTTCAGTGCTTCCATTTCGCAATTAGCTTGTCTTGCGACTTACGATACATGATACGATGATACAATGATTTGTTATGAAGTAATTTACCTGATGCTAATACCCCGGTCTGTTATGAAGGCAACTGCCTTTTTCACTCCTTAAGTTCTCTTCACTCAGTGAAAAGTACCATAGTTAATTTATTCTTTAAAAATATAACTTAAGTTTTCTAAGATTAACCTTTTTGTGTACTGTTAACATAGGGAAATCACATAGAGACGATGACTAACTCGGACCTGGGTGAAACCAACACAACTAACAGCGTCAGCTTTCTCCTCGAGTCAGTCGTCACCCATGGAGCGACAAAAATGCCATCGCCCCGGTCAAGTTCCTCCTCTTTCGAGAGATTACCGCGGCAGCCGGATGAATATTCATTAAAATCGCAAGATAATCCAGACAATAGCCAACTGGTAGCAAATGGCCGGGACAGCTTTGATCCCGCCCCAGTCCACCAAGAACAGAGCACGAGCGAGCCTCTGCTCCCCACTTCTAATTATCGTCCTCCTTTCCAAGAGCAAAAGCGATTCTCATGTACTGTCGATGGTATGTTAGACTGGATGCGTGGCCCATCGCCGCCGCACAAATATCGGATCAACCCCTGGCTGGCCCGATGGCAGACCGCGCCCGGCCGTCTCATCGACCGCTACTTTCGCAGCACGAAAGCGAAATGCTGTCTTCTTCTAGTTTCTCTCATGTTATGGGGGATTGTATTTCTTTCCATCTTGCATGCAAGTGTAGCAGGCCAGGAAATACCAGGTTACGGGAACCCAGTTAAACTTTCTTGCTGGAGTAAACTTTGGTACGATCCGAGGCTCCAGATTCGCGACGTGCAACTAACGTGTATGTATGCAGGTCAAATGCAACTAATTGTGGACTTGATGGAGATTACTGTCGTCCATTTGATGCAGGAACATTCGCATTTCGCTGTCCTGCAGGTTGCTCGTCCTTCATGGTTCTTGAGCCGTATTTCGTTGGCCCACAGGAGATTAATTACCAGCAACTTGTTATTGGAGGTGGTACCGATGAAGACGAGACCGAAGCAGTCTATCGAGGTGATTCTTCTATTTGTCAAGCTGCAATGCATGCCGGACATCTCGAAGACAGCAAGGGTGGCTGTGGCATCCTGCGTCGGACGGGCATGCAGAAGATGTTCCCGGCAAGTGTGAGAAACGGTATTTCAAGCGTTGAGTTCCCATCTTACTTCCCGCTCTCCTTCACCTTTGATGGGGGCGAGACCCAAGAAGATGGAGCTCTCGATTGCCAGGATCTCCGCTGGCCGCTGTTTACATTTTCCGTCATTGTATCAACACTCTTCTCCCTGGCAGTCACAACGCCAGCAGCATTCTACACTTCTATCTTTTTCATTGTCTACTTCCAAGTTGCCCTCTCGTCCGATCCTCCATACTCCCCTGACTACTACGAAATAGTCTCAACCGCCCTCGGCCGCTTCCTCCCATGCGCTTTCGTCGGCTTCGCCATCTACTACTTCTGCATCCGCCGCACATTAACCGACCTAGACGCACACTGGGACAAGACCATCCTCTGGCTTGGGCCCTGCTGGGTTGGTGCCCTCAACACAGACACTTTCGATAAAATCCCAATATCGCGCCTCACACCCCACGACATCCAACAACAACCCGGCGCTATACCAGCCCTAATCACCATAGTCGTCATCCTCATAGCCATAGTACTCACACAAGCCATCGCATTCCGCAATGAAGGCCGCATGCCCAGAATGCTAGGCGTCTACGGCATTCTGGTCGGTGGTGTCATTATCCTTCTCCTCGTCCCTAACATGAACCTCCGCATCCACCATTACGTCCTCGCCCTACTTTTCCTGCCGGGTACAACCCTCCAAACTCGGCCCAGCCTCCTCTATCAAGGCCTTCTAATGGGCCTATTCATAAACGGCATCGCAAGATGGGGCTTCGACTCTATCCTTCAGACCTCTGCCTCTCTCCTCGATGGCGCCCAACTAGGCTCCGTCCTCCCTGAGATCGCGTCATCCATAATTAGCATGTCCTCTGCAGATACTATATCTTTCGATTTTGAGTCTCTCGTTCTTCCCGCTGAGGTCGACGGCCTAAGCGTTATAGTCAACGACGTCGAGAGGTTCCATGCATTCGGAGCGGACGGAGCCGCAGACGTAAAAATCCCGAGCTGGAATTGGACGAAACTCGAACCAGAGGGCCCTGAGTATTTCCGCTTTGGATATATGAAGGAGAATGCCATGGGCGGGTTCTGGTACGAGGATTTCACGCCACCTGTGATGTGGGCGGGTGATGGTGAGTGGAATGCATCTGTTCCTGTTCCCAGTTCTGGCGAAGGCTCTGGTGAAACTTATAGATGATTATGAGTGTATAATTTGGGTTGTAGGGTTTGTATATAACGTCTGCCTCCATTGTAACATAGTTGGAGTGTGCTGGATTAGCCAGAAATACATGGGTTTCTTGGCTTCTGTATTTGCAATGAATAGATTGGTCAAACGTCCTACTGGACAAACCTACTTGGATACACCTAGGTCTCCCCGAATAACATACGACAGGAGCATTTTATATGCTGCTAATGCGATGAATTTATACCAGGCCAGGACTATACTTATTATGTTCAGTGTATTAATTATATCTTCTTATATGCCTTAGACCTAGAATACCAGAGTTCAGGGTCCATAACACGCTCTACCCAAAACAGACCAAATATGACCTTTGCCGGTCCGAACGCATATATATATATATATATATATATACACACATGCCGGTACAACGCCTCTCAATGTAAAGAAAAGACCGATATACTATAATCGACGGACCCATAATGCTAACATTAAAAGGCAGCATGCAATGTTGACGCGAATAGCGCAAACGGGGGAATTCACGTTAATTTTTTGTCTTTCTGATGTTTAGAGCATTTCACCTGCACGATTTCTTGGTGCCCACCATCGGAGACGACCAGGGCGGTTAGTTTGCCACCTTTCACGCATCCTGAGTCCAGGCCCTTGGTGTATTCCTTCAGAGAGAGCCCTGATTTGGCGTCGTGCCCGTAGACTACTGTCACGATACCGTTTTCGGACTGGAGGGCAAGGGACTGGTGTTTGTTGAACAGCTGTAGAGGTTAGTATAGCAGATCCTAGCGGAACATAGCAATACTGAGTCTGAGCATACTTTTGTCCACTTTACACCCTTGTCTCGCTCTGAGCTGGGTAGATGCGTTTCTAGGTCGACAGCGCGCATGTTCATGACACCGTAGGGATCCTGCCTGTCGAGGTCAACGCCCGGAACGAGGCCGCCATGGACGACGACCACCTGGCCCATGTTGGTGATTTGGCCGACATTGAGGATTACAGGGCATGCGTCGAGCCATTCTGTCTGATCGGCGCTCAACTGGAAGGCTAGCCCACGGGATTTGGCATTTTGCGCATGGGCCACATCGAATGAATCATCGGTGATGTTTGATTCGAGCATGTCGTGGCGAAGAGCTAGAACGCGGTCTTCATGGTTGCCTCGAACACAAGACGCGTTGTATTTTCGCGCAAGATCGACAACCCCCAGGCTATCAGGCCCTTTCTCAATCAAGTCACCGGTGAAGACTAGATGATCATGGGTCGCGTTGAAAGATACTTTGTCAAGTAAATTTTCCACTGTTCACCGAAAATGAGCATCAAGCGAAGCTGAAATGAAACGGGAAGATAGATACGCACGCTCGGACTTGCACCCATGCACATCCCCAATGAAGATCAACCGCCTTCCACCCGACATACCATCCTCAGGTACCAGAGCAGCGGGTAAGAGTGTTTGATTCAGCTCTCGCAACTGAACCACCTCTTCTAACTGCGGCAGCGCATTGGCACCAGACCAACCTTCGACGATGTCCTCTTGCCTCGGATCCAGGGAAGTCAGAATCGTCGACCTCTCCTCTAACCTCGGAGACAGAATATACTGCCAGCCGAGGACGCAAAAAATAAAAAGACTCAGGTATACGATCGCGTGTCGTCGGAATCGTGGCACTGTGACGATTGACAGGATCATCTGTACCCACTTCGGGGGGTCGGACTGATCCGCGGCGGAAGGAAGCTGCGTATATTTTGCGCCTGATTGCCACTCATTTCGGATATAGTTTACTAATGGGCTAGTGAAACGTGTAAACGTGGATGGCGAAGAAGATGGAGGACTGTGGTGCAGGCCGTCGTCGCTGGAGATGTCGGAAATGTCGAAAGTCTCACGCCCCCGGTCGCTCTCCGCCATTTGCGCGGGCGAAAGAGCCAGATTTTGATGTTTCGCCAGTTGAGATAATGTGAAGCTCAATGTAGGTGAATGTCCATGAGATGAGAGATAGTCAGGTTCCAATTACTGCCTTGAGGTGGGGGAAAGGTCTTAGACACCTGCGGAATGTGTCGCGTGCGATATAATAAACTCTTGGCCTGCTCCGGAAGTCTCACCCATCATATGGTCCTCGAAGGTCCTGTGAGATCCTTAGTTGAATGACACCTGTGTTATTGTTGTTCCTTATTGCCGTGAATATTGCTTATTATTTTGTTTGGTCAAAGAAACAGCGGGTTTCCTCTTGCACTTGACAGACTTGACAGGAACAGGCAGTCAGCCCTATGCAGCATCCATGATAGAGTTTCGGCTCTTATAGTTAAGGATCGTCACGCCCCCAAGACCTATATTCTACCACACGTAAAACTAATATACACTGACATATCATCTAAATTGTTCGTAATATTCCATCTCCCTTCTGCGCCGGTTCACCTTCTGGAGAACATCCTCGCTGTATAGCTCTTCCACCTTCTTTCCCCCGAGAAGGACCTCTTTTTCATGGCGCGTGGCTTCCTCCTTGGTCATCAACACTAAGTCTTCCAGCTTAAAAGGAACAAAAATTTGTCCTTGCTTCTCCCATTCGGGATCAGGCTTAAATCCCTGGGGTGGACGGTTCCATAGAGTGAGCTGCAGCCGGCTTGGAAGACCAGTCACGACACTCTTGCCTCGCCAAATCTCATCAACAAGGTATATAACATCCTCCTTACTCAACGGCAAACGAAGCCCGATAGGTTGGGTTCCGATCTCCGCTCTCGCAAGACGTTCGAGAGTTACAAGTAACGCGGTGTGGATGGTGTCGTAAAGCTTGTCCTTGCCCTTTCCACCCATGCTATAATCTGTCGGGTATCCTGAGAGGTCGCAAATGACATGGTTGGCAAGGGTGTATCCGAACACGGCAGGCATGGTTCCAAGCACCGGGAGAATTCGCGAACGGAAATCTGGCAGAACTGAGAGTTCATCTACCTGGCCCTTGGTGAACTCCTCCTCTGCTAAGGGCAATAGGGTTGCTTTCCCGGGCCCGGGTTTTTCTGTCGAAAATACCACTGGAATACCAGAGTTCACGCCCAGAAGCTTGAGCCGCCTCCGAGTACTGCGTGAGAGCCGGTCGTCTGAGCTGACTGAGATATCCGTAATCATGACGCGCGTAGGGTCTGACTTGCATCCGGCACCCATTGAAGAGATAACGGGGATCGAGTGCAAGTGGCAATAGTGTAGTAGCTCAACCTTGGATTGTATATTATCGATGCAATCGAGCACGTAGACAGGCTTCTGCCCTTTGTCGGCATCGTCCAAGGACCACGGAGCCAACAAATTGTCGGCAGCAGATCCGCCAAAGAGCTCATTCCGGCAATCAAACCTAACCCACGGAACAACTTGCTCCAGTCTCTTGCGGATACAGTGCACCTTCGAAGTCCCCACGTCCGCCAACGTGGCGAGCGCATGTCGGTTTAGGGAAGAGAGTGTGACTTGATCGAAATCGATCAACCGTATCTTGGATACGCCTGACCGAGCTAGCGAAGCCGCAGCATGGGAGCCAACCCCCCCACATCCAACAACAATTATGAATGAAGAACGTAATTTGGCAAGGCCCTCATCCTTGAGGAAAACGCGGTTACGGGCGAGCTGCTCGAGAATAAGCTCTACATGAGAAAAACAGTATTAGCATAAACTCGTCGCCCGCCGCTAATTGAGCGAAGCCAACGCTTACCTTCGTCATAGTCTCCCTCTTGTGCTCTTAGTGCAAGAGCTGCACCACGCTCATCCTCCTTGCTCCAATATGGGTTGGGTGGGGCGGCACCGAATTCATTCAGTTTCTCTGCGTGATGTTGCTCGTTGATTTCTGGTATAGAAGCCTTCAATTGTTTCACAGCTTCCCGTCTCCTAAACTTCTGGAAACCAAGAATCGCACCCGCAACAGCAGCTCCGGAAAGTACCGCGGTTGCGGCAAGCTGGGCCTGGTGGGAATGTTGTTGTCTTTGAATCCAAGACGCCATTTTTTAATAGGTATATTTGAGCAATCTCTTTTCGAGATAATCGACGGAGTTTTGATACGCCAGAGACGTTGATCAAGTCATGAGCTGTTCCTCAAAACCTATAACTATACACCTGTTAGAATGGCGATTCCTTTGGAACAAGCCATAAACATGTCACCGGACACATGACGATGGAAATAGAAGAATCGAGCTTACCATCATGAATCAACCATTAAATATCGTGGAGTCATAACACTGTTAAGTTGATGTTGCTTTGAGAGCTTCCGCAAACTGTGATGACATCGTTGATCACGTGTCGGACAGCGCAATTTATCCCGCGTGGTTGAGAGAGCCAAGTCCTCTTCCTCCATAAATCAGCAGGTATGGTTTTCTTCACATTTCCCCTGTTCATTCATTGTGTCTCGCTGAGAGCATCATCTAATGTTTGTCAACGCAGGTTCGAGAACTGGACCTTCGCTACGATCCCAATGATGATACAGCATTCACACTAGAGCTTCTCATGACACCTTGACCAACCGGACAAACCC
Source organism: Aspergillus sydowii CBS 593.65 (assembly GCF_001890705.1). Lineage (NCBI taxonomy): Eukaryota > Fungi > Ascomycota > Eurotiomycetes > Eurotiales > Aspergillaceae > Aspergillus > Aspergillus sydowii. The sequence goes on from NW_024467866.1 coordinate 730,411, forward strand.
GACAAATGGACATCATCCTTCCTGCAATATTTGTAGCTGAATGGAAGATGACATTTGCCAAGTGTGAATGATTGAGTTTGAACAGAGATCTAAGGGATTGGCGGCTGATTTCTTTTCCTTACGCCCTGGACAGCATCGCGTCGCGAAACTGAGTCGCATCTCCTTTTCCCTATACCCTTTGGCTTCGCGCAAAGGCCGACGTCTATCGTATTAAATGGCCCAGTATTCGGTAACATCATCACGCGCTGCTGAAGAGTACATTGTTCCAACTCCCGCGTTTACACCTCGAATTTGAACCTGTATGTCAATACCACCATGTTTATAACCCGACTTGAATAAATGACATTCTCGCTTTGAATTTCCTTCATTCCTACCCATCCTTTTGCCCGCCTTAATCGAGACCTGCCCGGTGATGAGTACGCAGTACCAAAAGCCAAAGTTGTATGATAACCGGCCTCCGAGTGTCTTCTTGCGAAGCACGCCAGCCTGGATATCGATGAGAACCTGAGAGCTAATCTGAGGGCGGTTGCAAGATTGAAGATATTGGGAATTTTAGTGCATTGTTGCATAGATTAATATAGAATATCTTGGCCTGTGGTTAAATGGAACAAAGGCTGATCACTACCTCAAGTAGCCTCGGGTACCAGACACAGCGGCATTGGCTCCTGAAAGTCTCTGTAGAATTGTGGTAGACACATCGCCGGCTTGCCTGTCCGAAGTGTGAACCTGCCAAAAAAACCGTCATTTCAGCATTGACAACCATGTCATCTTTGACTCGAACCAGGGAAAAAGCAGGCGAGATGAGTTACCGTTGTATTCGGAGTCTCAAACTAGGATCGCCAACCAAGGTTAATTTATGCGGCGCAGTCTAGCCACTTCGAAACGGCCGACTGAGGTTACAACCAAGCTCAAGCGGGGTTGTTCCTGGCTCCTGGCAAGGAACGAAACGGGCAGTCTCGCATTGGACAGAGATGGGCGTGCGCTAAGGTACTCGGCTTTCCCGACTGCAGGTTGTATGTAGATTTCGTTCCAGGTCGACATTAGGTGCAGAATCATGGACCCCAAACTGTAAAGCGACTCGGAAACTTCTTCGGGTATCTCTTGGCATGTCTAATCTGAAGTGATGCGGATTCATTCTTGCGCCTACAACCTGTTATTCGTCATAGTTCTAGACTGTCAAGATTGTGGTGGGCCCTGTAACCTTCAATGCTCCCGCTGGTCAATAATGGGCTGAAGGAACTGCCGGAAACGGCGATGTCAACGGAATTGCCCACCCGAGATACAACATAGTGCCGCGCATCTTACCAGGAACTTTGATGCGATTCGAAAATAATCCGAGGTAAACCCGTGGGTGCCCTGGCTACCAGGGATATGGCCTGGAGTGTTTCACGGGACGATCCTCACTTGTTGCAGTGACGAGTTACACCTACAGACCCAACGACGCACACCAGATTTCAGAGAGTATAAAACACTTACAGCCCCTGAAGCACACTCAAGTTTCCCCAATAATTCCAATTCCGAGGGCTCTATATAGTGGCGTATTGTCAGCATCCGAAGTTGCCTAGCCTTGCAGCTTCCACGCGGCGCTGCCGCCACAAGATTCTAGTATTCGCTGGCTCTCTCCCCATCATTACGACAGCACTCGGGTTCCACGCAACACTTTGCGAATATATCGCGACCTTCTCGACTTTTTTTTTTTTCTGGTTCAATATATTTCCTTCAATTCGCGGTGGAGGTCTGCGGCAGCGTTTTTGAACTGCGCTTGCGGTCGACTGGACCTTCGCCTTATTTGTGAGCAAAATAGCCTGACATCATCGGACGCGCTTAAACCGAGCCGACAATTGTCAACATTTGCGCCTGTTTTCCAAATTTCACCAACTACAAGCAGATATGTGCGACCTCCGAACGGCCATTTGGTAAATTTAAAGCCTGGCTGGGTTTCCAATTCGCCTGTTGAAAGGCAGACGAGGATTTGTTGGTGATCGGGAGTCGCGGAAGCGCTAGCTGGATCGCGATTTGGCCCAGAACTTCATTTCGACGGAATTTTTATCCACCACCCTGCAGCGATGCTCACATTCAGGAAGGCGCTTATTATAGCTGCCGTCTTGATTTCCTTAATATTCTTTCTTCGATCCTCCCAATCGTCTTCTGAGTCTCCAGTGACCGTGTCGCCTGAGGCGGTTGCTTACGACGTCAGTCACGAAACAAAGGAACCGTCGTCTAGTCAGTCGCCGAGTCAAGATGCAGGTTCTCAACAGCAGCCGCTGAAGCAGCCACCACCGCCACCTAGTGCTTCTTTGCCTGAGCGTTTACGCTACCATTTCCCTTATAGCCTAGAGGCGAAGTTCCCAGCGTACATTTGGCAAACATGGAAGTATACGCCAGCTTCTGTGTGGTTCGATCGTAACCTACGAAAACAAGAGGCGAGCTGGACTGATTTAAACCCCAATTTTGTCCACCAAGTTATTCCGGATGACACTGTTCGCTATCTTATCAAATATCTCTATGGCTCCGTCCCTGAGGTGCTCGAAGCGTTCGATGCATTGCCGCTTGCTGTCCTCAATGCCGACTTTTTCAGGTATCTAGTTCTCCTTGCACGGGGTGGCGTTTACAGCGACATTGACACGACGGCGCTAAAGCCTGTGTTGGACTGGCTTCCAGACACTCTTGACCTGTCAACTGTTGGCTTCGTCGTCGGTATCGAAGCTGATCCTGATCGGCCTGATTGGGCAGACTGGTACTCGCGGAGAGTCCAATTCTGCCAGTGGACCATTCAGTCCAAACCCGGCCATCCAGTCTTGATAGACATCGTGACGTATATTACTCAGGAGACCCTGCGTATGAAACAAGCGGGAATACTCAAAAAAGGGAAAATGGACAAAACCATTGTTGAGTTCACAGGCCCAGCGGCTTGGACAGACGCCGTGTTCCGATACTTCAATGATCCCGAATATTTCAGCATTGAACCTGGGTCCACCCACAATATCACGTACGAGGATTTTACGAACCAGGTTGAATATCAGAAGGTCGGTGATGTTGTGGTTCTGCCCATTACCAGCTTCAGCCCGGGCGTGAACCAAATGAATGCTCAGGGCACGGACGACCCGATGGCTTTTGTCGAACATGACTTCGAAGGTAAGTTGTCTCACATAGCTGATATTTGCGAATGATTAAGGCTGACAATCCTGTTAGGAACGTGGAAAACAGATCCCTCGCTTTAGAGAAGGGATGGATTAGGCCACTGTGAACAAGTCTTCCCACCTCAGTGGTAGAACACGCAAACTCTCGAATACTACCATTAATTACGACAGCATCTGAAGTGCTCATCATACCGGAACCAGCTACGCCATGAATTATGATCTAGTTCAGCTTCCGAAGGCTTCTAATACTCTTGCTTGATTGCGTCACGATCATCGCTGGTTGGATTATTCCGTCCACACATCCTCAAAAATTGCAGCAGAATTCTCAAATTCATATGCAAAGGACAGGGTTTCCCGCACTTACATAACCAACGCACATTGATATGCTTGGTAATATCCATCGCACACGGAGCAGGATATCTTATCTAGCTGAAGATCTCTGTTACTGTTGGCCATAGACACCGTCTGTTGATGCAGAGTTACTTCGTCCTTCGTAGGTGCGAAACTCAGTTGGAAATGCCATCGTTTCTGGCATGGGAATCTGCAGTGATACTATTCCTGGCACATCCGTCTTGTGTGTATACTTACTCTTTCGATTCTTGTGTGTTTAATGATAGACATAACAGAATGTAGGATTACATCTGATAATTTATCATCTGATATTTAAACGCAATAATTTACTCAGCCATCTACAGTGTAAACCACTACTTTATTATTTTGGTACAGGCGTCACGGTTCATTGTATGCATCAGGCTGGTCAACCAGTGCTAATAAGGCACACTCGATATCGGGGCGGGTGCCTGCTTATTTAAAAATGGCAGTTGTGTCAGCCCGATTTCTGAGGCTAGATATCACCTCCAAGAATCAATGGATACCAAACCCATCCCAGGCCCAGCGGCTAGCGCAGTGCTTTATATGATTTTAAGACTGCTGGGTATAGGACGACAGAGGCCTATTTATTGCGCCTGCTATGGTCTACTTTCTACAATCCGTACTTAAGGAGCAAGTAAAAACACTCCATGATTATTTGCTTGATTGCCATGCATGGATTTCGATATTCCACGAGATACTGGTGTTAATTAAAGTACACAATTTATTGACATGTATACCCAGCATAGGAGCCAGCTAATTAGGTTACTCTGACGTACTGGGGTTCGGATAATATTTCGACAGTAAATAATGAGTAGATCGCGGAAATTCGGAAATGGACGCCCATGATGCGTGCCTGGGGTGTCCCAAACGTGAGAAAGGAAAAAAAACCAAATGCCAGCACTTGAGATCACGAAGCAAGAAGCGTAACATAGTCGTTATAATGGCCGTCTGGATTCTTCTTGTGAGATGGTTGTTGGAGTGGGTAAGTGTAACTCATTCCCGATACTCAAAAAGCGATAATAGACAAGAAACCAGTTGAGGGAAAATATGTCCAAAAAAGGAACAATAAATAACAAGAATAGGCAAAGAGACAAGACGCAGACCAATCCGCCGAAAACTCCCAACCAGCTATCAGTGTATAGAATTATATGATGTCTGATAGGTGAGAATTGATACCATTAGGTAATGAAGCGGCATAAGTACTGACGCGAATAAACAGTCGCAAGGACCGAGCCGACATAGCGTATTGGACCCGAGCCCTTGTGTATGCTCGGGGCAGGTATAATAGCTGCTCTATGCTCTGGGATCTGAATCGGCCCAAAGCCCGCTAGAGATGCAAGCTCGTACAGACCATGCTTAGAGCATCTGACGCAATATTCACAAACGTTGGACAGACGGCTAGTGCGCCGAAACCAGCGGTTGGTCGCCAACCTAGAAATCACTGAACAAGGTTTCATATTTGGATCGCATATCATCGGTATACAAGCTTTGAGACTTCAGGTCAGGATCGGGGTACTCTTCAAAGTTCCCCGTGTCCGCGGGATGGTCGACACGAGGTATAATCGGGCCTTTGATACGGCGATAATAAAGATCATCCCAGTTAACATCCGAAAAGAACGGATGTGATCTTACCCTTGCCGAACCACCTGATATGTGCCCAAGACGCTCAGCCGGGATTGTCTTGCATAATAAAGAAATTATGTTCTGTGCAGCTGGTGACATCGTTTGAGGAAAGCGTATCCTACCCTCGACGATTTGTTCGTAGATGCGCATCGGATTCTGGTCCCAGAAAGGAGGTTGGCCCACCAAAAACTCATATATTAGGATCCCCAAAGCCCACCAATCTACGGCAAGGCCGTGTCCACTATTATGTATCACCTCGGGGGCTAGGTACTCTGGAGTACCACAAAGTGTATATGTTTCGCGGTCGCCGATTTGTTTCGCGAAGCCGAAATCGACAAGCTTGATATGCCCATCAGCATCGAGAAGGATATTCTCCGGTTTCAGATCGCGATAGACCACGCCTTCAGCATCATGGAGAAACTCAATCGTCATGGTGATTTCCGCAGCGTAAAATTTCGAGGTGTTTTCATTGAACCGCCGTGCACGACGCAGATAGCTGAATATCTCGCCACCGGGGCAGTAGTCCAGCTCGAGGGACGTCAGCCAACATCTAAGGGCAACGGTGTAGGGATTTTAGACATACCAGCATATACAGGCTTTGATTGTCTGAGAAAGAGGCGACCAAGGTCGTGATAAACGGGTGGCCCGACACATCCGCCAGTGTTCTTCGTTCGTTGCGAACATGTTCGACTTGCTTGAGTTTGATCACTGTAGAATGCGAAACCAATCTATTAGCCGTGGATCTGGTCATGAAATAGTGTCGACTCGTTCGTACCATCCGCTTTTCTCAAGATTTTTAGCGCGTACACCTTCTCCGGACTCGTTTTCTCATCCCGAAATCTCGCCAGCCATACTCGGGCAAAAGTGCCTGCGAAGGAGATGCCGCCATTAGAAGCTCGCCACATTGTAATTAGACGGCGGAACTCACCGGTACCGAGAGTTTTCAGCAGAGTGAAGTCCCTAACGCTGAGCTGGCGCGATGCTATAGTTAACTGCTTTTCCTCCGGCCGCTCGGTGATGACAAAAGGGTTTGGATGTCGCTGTGTCTGTCGTCCGGCAGAAGCTACTGTGCGCTTTTCGTTTTCGGGGAATTCATCACGATTTTGACGATCAGAAACAGCCGCGGCCGATGAGCCCTGTACACCACTAGGTGTCGAGGGGTCGACGGTTCCTGAAGCCATTGGGATGGCTCGAGATCATGTCTCGGAGAAATGGTGGGGACGGGGCGATGACACGAGCGAGGGTGAACGGCAGGATGGCAATTGAGCGAGCGGCGAGTCCACCTATTGAGACACAGGAACAATAGAGAAGGTATCGAAGGCCAACATAACAGATCGAGGAGGATGCGGAACAAAGAACAGAGTTACTGGTACTGCGGGATGAAAGAGGATTTTTGGATCGCGGCGCTACGGAGACTCTGACGTTACCGCTGGCGGGGCAGCACCATACAAAGGCCACTTCCTGTCAAAACGAAGGATGCAGGCATAACAATGCTCAGAGAGAGTAGAATATGTGGAATCAGATACATATGTTAATAACAGATTCTACCTGATGGTATTCGTGGTCCAAAACACGTGTATACATGTACTAGTACAGGAACTCGGCCTCCGAAAGAGGTTAGAAAGAGTATTTGAGGAACTGCACAGACGAGACCCAGGACAGTCACTTAGATAGATCGAGAATGGGTTCATTCTGGAGCGTCCAATAACGCCGTCATAGCCAGGCATTCTATACAACGGAAGCGTGATAATTGGAGAGATAGATGGATGGGCGAAGGTGATTAAGCCGTCAAATAAATCGGAAACCAGCCGCAGAATTCCAGCACCTCAACCCGAACTCTTCGAGTTAAGAATGAGACCGACAATTAATCTACCAGAGTTAGTGAGATTAGCAGAGAATTGTGCGATAAACACGAACCCGTATAGCCCAAGAACTTCACCGAAAATTAAAATGAGAATCATGCCAACGTAGACCCTGGATTGCTGCATGTACGCGCGGACTCCCTGAAATTGCCGTTAGACACTTGGTCTGGTACGAATAACTGTGATCTCTTACAGCGTCTCCAACGATCCCAATTGTGTACCCGGCAGCTACTCCTGCAAGACCGACCGACAATCCTGACGCAAGATGCATGCATGCTCTTCACCCACAGTTAGCATCGATCTGCTACAGCGTAAATAACCCTCCGCATAGGACGTACGCATATAAGCTCATGGCCGAACTTGGGTCTAAATCACCCGCGATGAGGACAGCGATGACGAGACCGTAGACGGCGATAATACCGGACATGACGACGGGGATCAAGGACTATCATAATGTGAAATTAATATGGGAACCGACAAGCGTATTGTTATACAAAACGGTTCACTCCTACCTTCATGATCAGGTCAGATCTAAACGTTCCCACGCCAGAAATACCAATTCCTGCTTTCGCCGTTCCATATGCCGCACCCGCCGCTAGTTCAGTAAGCCTCTGAAATCATGAAAATATCCTAGGACCGGCGAACGTACATCCGAAGATCATCTATCGTAGCTTTGTTAGCTTGGGTGGTTGCGACTCAGTTGGGCCACTGGAACACTTACGGCTGAAGCAATTCCTGCCTATTTTTCACAGTAACGATCAGAATGAACGATTCTCTAGAGCCGAGTTGAAGTGCATCTGATAACTTACGAATGACAGGAACGGGGCGAACTTGGGTGTAAACTCGCTGACGTCCGCCATGCTGAGTTGTTCTGATGGGAGAAAGGGGGACGAGGTGGAAAAGAACGGAGCGAGCTGGAGCGCCTCCTCGAAGATAAAGAACTTCAAAGGGCGAGGGAGAAAGATATAAAAACGATGAAAGGAGGAGCTGTGGTGTGTCGCGCGAGGGCTCCGTCGACAGCAAGAGAGAAGAGGCGACCCAAGTTGCTTGCGTGGGCCGCCGTACTCCGTATAGCCACCTTCGCCCGTCTGGGTTAAGCCCGACAGACATGTGCCTGTTCGACCCAACAACTGACCTTCATTTCCACCCCCGTGCTCTCTTTTCTTCACGCACGGCATTCACGACCACGAGTTCCCTCGACGACCACCGCTCTTCCTTCACCCGCAAAGCACTCTGCCGTCCCGGTCTGGTTTTCCGCTCGCCAGACTCGATCCCCCGATCGGCCAATCTACGCTTCAGGGAAGGATGCTGAGGTTATGAACTGCAAAGGCACTGGTCTGCCATTGCGCTCAAGGCTCCTACTTCACTTCGATCCTTAGACTTCACCACTCGGTGCCGCCATTCGCATTTCGAGGCATGAGATATCATTGAAGGACTATTTGTATCCTGCATTTTTCTCCTCAATTTCCTGACCTTGTCTTTATTACCATCCGCCTTTTTGTTGCTTTTCGATCGACTATCACTTAATTGCTGTGGAGTACCGTTTGTCAACCCCCCTCTTCTCCCCATTCCGCTGTCTCCACGAATCCAACGACAACCCGAAACGTCGCTGTACGCATTTTACGACCGGACTCGATACCTCCCTTTCTCGACCCTGCCTACGATTTCCCACGCTTTTCGCCTTTTCGTCGCCCTCCGTGTACTGTCCGATAACCAAACTAGAGGGATAAGCTAGGAAAAAGAGGGAGGGAACATCCTACAGTATGGCCGATATAGGGGGCCAGCAAGGCCGGAACTACCGGCCTTACGGCCATCCCTCATCTGTCCAGCGTGATGCTGCATTTTCAGAAATTTTTGGCGGAGCACCGCCGCCCGGGCGCTCGCAAACCATGACATCGCAAACGCCCCAGTTCTCCCAAGACCGGGCTCATACCATGTCTTCGCAGGTTCCACGCCCGCAAATGCAGAGGGCTCCTCCGCCACCACAACGCCAGATGCAGAATGGATACCCACCAAGTCAACCGAATGGGTACTACCAGGCATACCCCGGGCAAGCAGCGACCATGACCTCACAATCCGCCCAGGGCGTTCCTCGACCATATCCCGGACGTTTTGCGTATCCCCAACCTCAGCGCTTGGATTCAAGACAAGCTCCGGTTCCTCCTTACCAAGATCCAAAGGGGTATAACCGAGCGGTTCCCCATCCGGCTTTAAATTCGGATGCCTACAGGTCAAGGTCAATGGCAAGGATGGGAGGTCCGCCCACTCATCAACCCCCAGCGAATAGCTTCAATCATACTTCCGCAACTGCTTTTCGCCAGCAACCATATAACCCGGCTACCCCGATGACTGCCCAAGGACGAGTGGTGCCGGAAAGGCACGGAAACGAACGCGCTATGTCTCTGACTTCGTACTCCGTCGATCGTGAGCCGACTCATACCACGAGAACTGGGCGAGTTATTCCAAATAGGCGACAGCCGTCCGGCCCTGCCCAGCCGCCTATTCCCCAAGAACCAACAGACTTCTCTGAGTACGTCAACGGAAGGTCTCGCCCGCCAAGTGACGGACAACCACCGGCACAGGCACCAGCACCAGCACGAACATTTTCTATGGCATCTACTGCTGTGCCGGATCGAGCCATGAGCATGCAAAGTAATCTAACACACAAGCCGAGCGTTCAAACAACAACGACTCTTGTCTCAAACAACTCGCGTCGCAGCAAACAGTTTGCTGTAAACCCGGCGCTTCTTTCGCGGGTAGCGGATGCATTTCGTGAACACATTGCGCTTAGCGAGAGGCAGAAGAACGGCCTGTCGTATCAGAATGCTTTTTCGGGTGCTGATGCGGTGGATGCTATCGGTGGGATCATTAAGACTACCGATCGAAACCTGTCTCTTCTCCTTGGACGTGCATTAGATGCGCAGAAACTCTTCCACGATGTCACCTATGACCACCGTCTTAGAGACGCCCCTGGTGAAATCTACCAGTTCAAAGAGACACTCGGGGAAGAGGCGCCGAGCTCTGAAGTCAACGGTGTTTTCACCCTATTAACGGAATGTTATTCGCCAACATGCAATCGCGAAAGCCTATGCTATTCAATTGCCTGCCCGAGGCGACTCGAGCAACAGGCAAGGCTTAATATGAACCCGCTCCCAGTGTTGCGGAGTTCTGCATCCAAGAGTAGTCTTCACGGCGACGATGACGGTGACGATAATCAGAAACTGTGGATTAACATGGTGCCGAAAGAGGTCTCGGACAACGTCGATGACAAGGAAAAGAAACGTCAGGAAATCATCTTCGAGATCATGTACACGGAACGAGACTTCGTCAAGGACCTGGAATATCTGCGAGATTTCTGGATGAGACCACTACGCTCTGCCGCAAATTCGCCCATTCCCGAACACAGACGGGAAAAATTCATTCGAACAGTATTTGGCAATTGTTTGGATGTGTTAAAAGTTAATGGCGCCCTCTCTGAGGCGCTCAACACAAGACAAAAGGAAAGCCACGTGGTGAAAACAGTCGGAGACATCTTCTTGCAACATGTGCCACGTTTCGACCCGTTCATCAAATATGGTGCAAACCAATTGTACGGCAGATACGAGTTTGAGAAAGAAAAATCATCCAATCCAGGGTTTGCGAAGTTTGTCGAGGAGACTGAACGTCTCAAGGAGTCTCGGAAACTGGAGCTGAACGGCTATCTCACCAAACCGACCACCCGTCTAGCGAGATACCCTCTTTTGCTAGAGCAGGTCGGGAAGAATACTAAGGAAGGTAGTGCGGATAAGGAAGATATTCCAAGCGCTATCAAAATCATCAAGGATTTCTTATCGCGTGTCAACGCCGAAAGTGGAAGAGCCGAGAATCATTTCAACTTGGTGTCGCTCAACTCTTCTCTGAAGTTCGGCCCCGGCGACTATGTCGATCTGAAGCTGACAGAGGAAAATCGACAAATGTTGACAAAAATGGCGTTCAAGAAAACCCCAACTGATACATCAGAAGTCACGGTATATCTCTTCGATCATGCTGTTCTTCTGGTAAGAATCAAGGTCGTGAACAAACGTGAGGAATATCGGGTCTACAGGAAACCTATCCCTCTCGAACTCCTAGTTATTCCCCAAATGGATGAAGTGATCCCCAAACCCGGCATTTCGAAGAGGCCGTCATCAGGTCTACTCGCAAACAGGGCTGCCACAGCCCCAGCGGCCGCAAAAGACACACTTCCGATAACTTTCAGGCATCTTGGTAAAGGTGGATACGAGCAGACGCTCTATGCGTCCTCATCACAACAGCGGAAGAAGTTCTTAGAGCTGGTGGATGAGCAGCAAACGAAGCTTCGAGAGCGCAATAGTAACTTCTACAACAAGAATATCATTTGTGAGAAATTCTTCAATGCAGTGAACAGAGTGAACTGCCTTGTTCCAATTGGTATGTTTTCCCCCCTCCCTCACTGGACATAAACTAACTTGTGTTCAAGATGGCGGGCGAAAACTTGTATATGGCACAGACAGTGGCATATATGTGTCTGACCGGAACCCAAGAGACAAGTCTGCGCGGCCAAGAAGAGTCCTAGACGTCAGTCAAGTCACCCAAATTGACACTCTGGAGGAGTATCAGCTGCTTTTGGTTTTGGCAAACAAGACACTATATTCTTACCCCATGGATGCTCTTGACGTCGGTGAAGGGCAGAACTCAGTCGCCAAGAGACCAAAGAAGATCCAAGGCCATGCAAACTTCTTCAAATCGGGGATTGGTCTTGGACGCCACTTGGTGTGCTCTGTCAAGACATCGGCGTTATCCACTACTATCAAGGTATACGAGCCGATGGACAATCTGGCAAAGGGGAAAAAGAAATCTACCGTCAGCAAGATGTTCCAGAGTGGACAGGACACTTTGAAACCTTTCAAGGTTCGTTTAATACCCAGTTCAATATTTATGGTTCTTGGTCTAACTTATTATTAGGAGTTCTACATTCCTGCCGAATCTTCGTCAATTCATTATCTACGATCGACGCTTTGTGTTGGCTGTGCTCGTGGCTTCGAAGTCGTCAGTTTAGAGACAACTGAGACGCAGTCCCTTTTGGACCAAGCAGATACCTCTTTAGACTTCGTTGCGCGTAAGGAGAACGTGAAGCCCATCCATATTGAACGAATGAATGGAGAGTTCCTATTGAACTATAGTGACTTCTCATTCTTCGTCAACCGCAATGGCTGGCGCGCCCGTGCAGACTGGAAGATCTCCTGGGAGGGTAATCCCAATGCATTTGCACTTTCATTCCCTTACATATTGGCTTTTGAGCCGAACTTCATTGAGTTCAGGCATATCGACACAAGCGAACTGATCCATATCATGACTGGAAAGAATATCCGCATGCTGCATTCTTCTACACGAGAGGTATGGCCAAATTCCCCTTATTTACTCCGGTTAGTCACTAATAAGTTCAGATCCTTTACGCCTATGAAGATGATACAGGCGAAGATGTTGTGGCTAGCTTGGATTTCTGGAAGCACAAGCCGCTGCCGCAGCATTAGTTCCAATACAGAAATAGCGCCTGCTTTTGACTGCTTTTGACTGCTTTTAGAACGGGTTTCCTTCTGCTCACCTCAAGGAGCTTTCTCCCATTTTATCTTGGTCTTCCGCCGATCCGCTTCCTTTCTCCTTGCTTCCTTTTTCTGAGCTGTCTCAAAGATTTTTCTAATACCTCGATGTTTATTTGGTCCGTATCAGATCGACTTTGATCTCCAGTTGGCCATTTATTTCTTGCTGTGTACAACGAAGCGCAAATACCATATGTTCTTTTCTGATCTGCTTCCTGTCAGTGGCCCCTCTTACTTGTGTGTCCTTGCCCGATTTGACAATCAACTCAATTTTTTGCATTTGTGTTTCCGCTCCTCTTTTTTACGCCCACCACCTTGTACGCGCGGGGATTTGTGTATCACACTTGTTTAACCTGCCACTCGCGTCGATAGCGATTACGTATAGTTAGCTGCAGGGGAAGCTGGCTCTAACCCCGGCCGTTCCTCTGAATCGACTGACTTGGTCATCTGCCCGGTGCATCTAATTATTTCAGATGGCGAATTTCGTAGTCCCTATACATGTATATACGGTTGTGAATGCAGACAGCTCTTTGTCTGAATTGCGTCAAGAGTGGGGAGCGAAAACGGGGCCTGGTAAGGGTGTGGCATCAATTATCCCCCCACCTCTGGTCCTACCCATCTGTATAGAAATGCTTTCGGAGAGATCAAGTACCTTCCAATGCCACCGCCCTCTGCAACTTCCTAGCCCAATAGTAGATGGCCAAGCTACAGTTACGGGATATTTGAGGCTCATAGATAGCATTCGCTGGTGCAAGTAAGTGTAAGCCCATTCCATCGAAACTAAAGTTCAAGCTGCTAACGAGCTTGTTGTCATGGGTGGATCTTGTAGGATATGCGCAAATTTAGAGGATAAGACCTAGCTGTCATCGCGTGTGAAGTTAGCTTTATCTAGTTTAGGGAACGTTGTGCTAAGGAATTACCCCGAGTATACGGAAAGGTTCATGACGGCCAGCATCCGCCCCGGCTTGTCTGCTAATGCGGGCAGTTAAGGTGGTAGCCGATTCTGGATCCATGCTATATCCAGATTGGAGAAGGGGAGAGAGAATGTTTGATTGGAGGAACTATGGAAAAGAGTCATAACCTTAAGTTATGAGCAGAGTAAAATCATAGGGAGCAATTGTCATCTTTGAAGCATTTCTACACATTTACTAAAACTGTCAAGAAAGCTAAACAGGGTCCAACCGGGCGCCTCATGTTAAATGGAGCGACTGAGTAGGTGGAACACTTTTAACGTTATCATCCATATGTATATCAAAAGCGCACGATAAAGATTCAAGCACGAGCGAGTGACGGAACGCTAACAGACGCAAGGCAAGTACGAAGAAAGAAGGAAGTTCTTTTCTTTCTCTGCATTAAGACGAACTCTAAGTACAGAACGAATCAGATCAAAAATTAGGCACCACGACCCGCGCAATGTCTTCTGGAGGGTGATAGTAATGGTAGAAATTCCCGTAGTCTGAAAGCATCCCGTAGCTCTGGTGATCCCCCGGTGTCACGCCGGGGAGCCATGGTCGAAAAGGGGAGTTTCCTCGTGATCGTTCTCGCTCGCGTTCACGGAAGAATGGGTGGAGACCTGGTTCTGCGACCTCTGTGGGAAGTTGGCTGTTGTGATTGCTGTGGGTTTCGCTACTGCCGGGAGGCCATTCGACGGGTAATCCGATCGAATCTAAGAAGTTTGTAAAATCTTCGAAGTGTTGGGTTTCTTCGGGGTAGTATGTTGTTGTTGGAGCTGGCATATTTGTTAGTTATGTGTTAGGAAAGAGGAAAGGTTGAAGGAGATATACTAGACTGTGCAGTTGAATAGCTCGGGTGGTTTGCAAAATTATGGGGAATGCCATTCGGGAGTAACAGTTGGGCTGCTTCAAGGATCTCTGGGTCATGCGTAGCGTCATTTATCGTAGAGTCGAGTAGGCCGTTATCTTGTTGTTTCATGTAGGTGCTCTGGTGCATCGGCCATTGGGAAACTTCGGCATCCTCAGGCGACGGTGGGACGGTATCCTGCTGAGAGGGGTCCTGGACTGACGAAGTGCGGCGTGGCCGCACAGTTGTCGATGCTCGACGAATTCGTTGCTTTGTGTCGTGGTCTGTTCTGTGCTGGGATTTGGGAGAAGTGCTCTTCGCATTCGGTGGGTTGCTGTCTTCATGGCCGGTGATCCCCATATGTCTCTTGAGGAGATCTCGGCGGGAAAACGCCGCCCCGCAGAAGCAGGTATACGGCTTCTCCTTTGTGTCTGGAAATTTCCATCAGTAAATAACTGAGGATATTGCAGAAGGTAAATGTGACTCACGGGTGCGAACGTGACGCTCGAGATGCTCGGTGCGTCGAAAGCTGCGGCCGCAGTGGACGCATGTTCTCGTCTTTGCACCCACGCTCAGGCGACGCGCGCTCTGAGCGGATGGGCTGTGAGTAGAAGGCGGCTGGGATAGCATCAAGGACATCGTTGTCGAGGTCGAGACTTGGAGTAGCGGAAGATCGCTCCACTTGGAGTAGAAGTGAAGACGTTGAACAGGATTGGGGGATGGGCAGGAACTCCAACGCAGCGAGAGCAGTGGACTAGTACAAATAGCATATAGGGACAGCTGAGGAACGGGACTCAGGAATCAGGAAGAGGAGAAACGCCGGTGAACCCCACATTCAATGATGATAGCACGGGCAGGGCAGGTCCAGACGCTGTGATTTCTCCAAATCGCCGGCGTATAACTAGCACGGAGTCTCTCGCCTGTCGGACTTGATCCGTTATAACTAACTGCGCTCTCCCCTCTCGTCAGTCGGCAGTCCCCTCCCCCTCCAGAGTCCAGACGAATATTAATACCGACTGCCTGACTAACAGTTATCTGGCAGACCCAACTGAACCCCATCACCGGACCCAACTCCCCGGCGCTGATCAGACCCGAGAAACGATCCAAGCGCCCATCCCCGGATTTCTAGTTTGGCCCGGAAATGACCGTTCCAGAGGTCGGACCCGGCTGAGAGTGAGGGCCATCAGCTTGGGCTTCGTGAGATTGGTTGATCCAGCGCCAGCGTCATTCCCCGACGAAAAATTGCTGGGAGCGCAGCGCTACGGAGGGCAGCTACAGCTTCAGCGGCAGCAACAGCGCGGGGGCTTTTCCGAGCCGGAGAACTGCCGCACCTAGTTCCCTGCGCGCCCTCTTTCCCTCGTTCTCTTCCAAGGATCCTACAAATGGAATTATGGAAATTGCACCGTCGAATAACGCCGTCCACAATCATATCCAATTCCCCGGCCGCTTTTCGCCCCAGCCAGGGATTGCATTATCCGCGCCATGACTCGTGCCCACACCAACCATGATTCCGAAGATGGGTCTCAACCGTGCCTGCTCGATCGTGATACCGCAAACGGTGTTTGCTCCCCTGGGCAAGATCAAAGGATGAAACAAGATTATCGGGGTGAGGTGGCGAGAGCTGATGATCTCTGATCTTTCTCCTGTGCTTATACATATTGGGGGCCGGCCACAGGCAACAAAGGCTGAGACCGTTGTTCTCTCCGAAAAGTATATTCGCAGATGCAGCTGGCCCGCTTAGCCGTTTAGCACCATTCGCATTATCGAAAGGCAAAGGATCGGTTAACTTGATAAGTGACTGATCGGCCAACAGCCCGGCTTCCCCACTGTGGAATACAAATGTGGATCGTGTCATGGGAAGGCGCGACTGTCAGCCAGCTGTGGACCTGGCAGGCTGGCACTGGCAGACTGGCAGACTGGCAGCCCTGCAGCTGCCCGCGCCCGCTCCCAGCCCAGCCCAGCCCAGCATCATCAGAGCACGATACAATTGCGAATCTGCAGGCTCTATCTTTCTCTCACCCCGCGGTATTTGCGGAAGCTAATTGATTGAGGAGTGCGGAAACTCGGCAAATAGCAAGAATCCTGCGGCCAGATTCCGACTTGGCACGTTCCCTTTCGTCAGGTTACAGATTTACAGTTCTTGTCAAAGGCTACGGCGAAGCTAAGAGTGCGTGGCTGCGTGCTCCGGGGCCAAAGACACGACTTGCCGCTTTCAAGTTCCTTTGTCGGAGCCGGACCCCTCTCCGACGACTTTTCCCCCTTTGGGGGGTCCAACCAGCGGTTAATGTTCTCCTGATTAGGAATGCCGACGTTTACCCCCAGGCTCTCTCAGTCTCGTCGGGGGCCACCGACCCGACATCGCTGCCATGACGCGCCTTCCTTAAGTAATCGATACTACGTCCTCTCAGAAACCTTTCAGTCATGTTCGAGCCACCAGAGGATACGAAGGAGTGGAGATTCGAGACTCGGGAGTCGGGACTCTCGCTCAACAATATCGCTGATGTGGCTGGCTCCGCTGTCCGCCACCGTGCGTTCCACGTGGATTATTTGATTTTCTCGTTCCAACGTTGTTGGCCGCAGGCCGCAGGCCGCAGAGCGTTAGGGACGGGGTTCTTATCAGTGGAACTTTTGGGGCCTTTTCCGACTTTGTCGTTCGTCTCCGTAGGGTATCTTTGCTATCGCCGATAAAACGGCAATCCAACGCACCAGCTCAATCCTATCGCCGGTCCATGCTATCGCCGATACTAAGGAGGTTATCGCGCCTTGCTACAACGTCGACTCCTCATGGAGAAGTATATTGTATCATGCAGCGGGCTCATAGCGTAAATACCGTAGATATAACAAATACCTATTGTACAACTTTTTTCTAGATATCTAAGTGGGTATACATAACGGAGCATAAATGGGTCTGACATGGCATGACAGCCGAGACCTAGTTGTACTACGGCGTAGTGCAGGAGTTCTATCCCCAAGTTCCACCACCACCGCCACGACCCTGTCTTTTCTGCGCAGACAGCCGCCAATCATCCTCACCCGCAAACCGATTATGCAGCGGCTGAATCCGCTCAGCCTTCTTCCTCTTTGATAGCCGGTCCGTTGGCGCAACTTTGAAAAATGTCGGCGCCGCCTCGACAAGCCACTTCGGCTCAATCCCGGTCGTGCAGTGCATGTACTCCTTCGTCGTAAGGACGAGTGTGTGGTAAATAACGTGCTCAGCAGGCTTGCCAAACATCGCAGAGCTAGGATGCATATAGACAGGCGTGCCCTCGACGAGTGTCTTGTAGCCCTCAGTAGGGTCCTTTCGGGCTGCATTTCGAAAGAATCCCGTGCAGAGGGCTTGACGGACCTTCGTTGTGTTGCGGCCGCATGAGACAATCCTATGATGATAGCGCTGCATAATGCCTAGCAGTTGCTGACGGACGTCCTGCGCGCGACGGATCTGGCGGGCTTGAATGAAATTCTCAAAGCACCAGGCGTTATTAAAGTTAGATTTTTTCCAGGCATTGTAGACGTTCAGCAGCGTTAGATGGTCACCATGCGGGTCATGAAACTTGGCTTTCTTCTGGTCTGCTTGTTGCTGTTTTTCTTTAGGACGGTAGAAGACTGATTGGATGGAGAGCATGGCGACAATGCTGAGGAGTTCCTCGGAACAGCCTAGGTCAACTGAGGCGATCAGGACCTTGGCAAGGGCAGGTTCCATTGGGAAATCGGCCATTTTACGACCTAGCCGTGTTAAGAGGCCTTCATCGTCAAGCGCTGATAATGCATACAACTCTTCGAGCGCAGTAAGCATGGTATTCGTTGGAGGCGGGTCCATAAAGTCAAAATGCAGTAGGTCATTGATGCCCATGGCTTTAAGCATGAGGATAGTGTGTGAAAGGTTCTGTCGCTGAATTTCAGGGATCGTAGTCGGTAACATCTCTGATTGATATGCGGCTTCGGTGTACAATCGGAAACATTTTCCAGGACCGGTTCTCCCAGCACGACCAGCACGTTGCTTGGCCTGTGCTTGTGAAATAGGAGTCACGACTAGAGAATCCATACCAAGCTTAGGGTCATAGGCGTTTTGCTTCACGAAGCCTGGGTCAATAACATAGTAAATATTATCAATCGTGATCGAGGTTTCAGCAATGTTCGTCGCAATAACAACCTTCCGGCCACCTGGAGGAGCAGGGTCAAAGATCCTACTCTGCATTTCACTAGGTAGTGCAGAGTAGACAGGAAGGATGACTAACTCCGGCACGCTTGGTCCTAAAGCTTTCATTCGCTCATACAGGATCTCGCACGCCGTGTCAATTTCTTCTTGGCCTGTCAAGAATAGAAGCATATCACCCGGAGGCTCAGTCAGGTGAATCTGCATGACAGTGATAAGAGCTGCATCCAGGTAGTCTGACTCTGGTTCTTTCGAGTACATGATCTCCACAGGATACGTTCGTCCAGGGATAGAGAAGATAGGACAGCCGTAGAAGTACTCTGAAAACTTATCCGCATCCAGTGTCGCAGAGGTGACTATAAGCCTCAAGTCTGGTCTCCGTTTTAGCGTCTTCTTCAACAATCCAAAAAGAACATCGGTTGCAATTGTGCGCTCGTGGGCCTCGTCAAGCATGATCACCGAATATTTCTTCAGATCTGGATCCAACAAGACTTCTCTCTGTAACATGCCATCCGTCATGTACTTGATCTTTGTCTCTGGGCTGGTGCAATCTTCGAAACGAATGGTATACCCAACCTCTGCTCCAAGTTTGCAGCCCACCTCCTCGGCCACACGTTTAGCAACTGACATTGCGGCGACACGGCGAGGTTGTGTACAGCCAATAATTCCGTTATTTGCCCAGCCGCCCTCAGCCAGGTACTGCGTCACTTGCGTAGTCTTTCCAGATCCTGTGTCTCCAACAACAATCATCAACTGATTCTCGGCCACGGCTTCCAGCAACTGCTGGCGGAACTTGAACACAGGCAAACTCTCCCGTTGTTGCTTGATCGACATATTCGTCCGTTTTCCGAATGACTGGTTCTTGCCCATGGTAACTCTCTTCCATTCTGGAACAGTTTCATCCGTAGTCGTTTGCTGCGTTGAACGAAGATCCGCCGCAAATTGCCGCTCATTAGCCATAGGATCTTGCCACTGTGCATTAAGGTCCACCTCTGCTGCTCGTTCTGCTGCTTTGTCTTGGGCCTCCTGTTGCCTGAGGTCTCTCCGCTCTTTAGCCAGATTTGTTCCGGCCATTGCTGAGCGATTCATAGATCCATCTGGAGCCTTCACAACTCGAATCGGGGACAATTCCAGCGACATCTTCGTCTGGCCTGCCAGGAAAGGAGGTTCTTCATCCTTAACCTCAATGTCGATATCTTCCTCCTCTTCGAAAGTGCCCTCTCCGGTCAGGGTCGCGTGGTACTCTTCGTCAATGTCAGGATAATCAGCTGCCGAGACAGCACCGGACGCGATCAGCTGCTTAATTTCCCATCGTTCTGGCGACGTCAAGCGTTTGCGGTTTTTCATCGGCCTGCCGTCATCCTCCTCAATGATGGGAACATCTGAGCTAAGGTTGCCGTATCTATCGTTTGACGGCATGCCATCCAGCCGTTCCATATTGGCACCGGATGCAAGACGCTTTTGAGGAATAAGATCTCGCCCAGTTTCCTGGTCCACCTCCTTCATAGATAGCCCGATGCGTGAACCTTGTATACTGATCACTTTGACCTTGACAGGCTGACCGCGGGAGACCAAATCAGAAGGATGGTTGACCCGCACACCCTCCTGCATTGCGGAAACATGCACCAGTCCATCTACCTTTCCCTTGACCCCCGGTAGATTTACAAACGCACCAAAGTCCTTCACGCCCGTAACTCGCCCATCGTAGACCTTGTATAGAACGGGCTGATCATCCAGCTCAGCAGGCGGGGCTTTGCGAAAGTAATCATCGTCATCGCGCCGGCGACCCCGCCGCTCACTCCGGCCATTGCGGTATTCATGGTCTCGAGAACTATACCTCCCTTTCGACCGGCCAAACTCATCAACTCCATCTTCGTCCCTCTTATTGTAGACCGGACTGCGTGATCTCGATCGCGACCGATATCTGTCCTTTCGCCTTCGCCGGCTATAGTCATCATGTTCCGGACTCCGACTCCGCTTCCTTTTTTCACTGTCAATATTCGGTCGTGACTCTGTCGTCGTTTCCGTCCTTGCCTTCCCCGCCAATCCCTCTAACATAGCAAATGTATCATCCATCGCACTATCCTTCGCATCTCCCTCTTCTGCACCATTCCCATTAGCATCCGTATAATCCTCTTCCGCCCAACCCCCGTCCCGATCCGGCACAGCCAACCCCTTGAAAACCCGCGCTTTCTTCTCCAACGCATTCAACGCATCCATATCATCCCCCTCTCCAGTAGCTTCTCCATCTTCATGTGATTTACCCTTATTCCGATTTTTATAACTCGGGTGCATCGTAAGAACCAACCGATCCACACTCTCCATCAAACTCATCGGGAACTCGGCGCCCATGCCCTCGAGCATGCTCTTAAATTCGGCGAACGACGCGCATTTTAGGTGTTGATCGACGATAAACTCGGCGAGAACTTTGTCGCTTACGCCAAGGTGATTTTGGAGTTCGTTTGTTATGCGTGAGATGAGGGAGAGATGCTCGAGGGATTGGAGGTCGTCCATTTTGGTGTGTTATCATGAAAGGAAAATTCTTATGAGAATATGTGTTTGAAGGAAGTAATAAGTGAGAGAGTGTACAAGACACCCCTCGGCTTGAATCGACTCGATGCGATATGAAGATGGGCTGGTTGGTGGAAGTTGAAAGATGAAAGGGCCGATAATGAAGCTGCGCGGAAAATCGTTGTGGCGTGGTTTGGCCAATGCACTTGGTGTCGCGCCACCGATAAGATAAGCAGGCTGCCCAGCCACATTCTCGAACTATACAAGAAAGTTAATTTTTATAGCTATGGCTAGTTTTCCGTATTACGACGTCGCGTTAAAGGAATCAATTTGGACGAGCCTGAGGGGCTCTGGACTATACTAACTAATAAATATACTTATGTGAATTAATAGTAAACATTAGGTGAAATCCTAGCTTTGTCTGCCATCCACCTCACCACTCACACCAGCTTCCATTACTTAAAAGACCAAGACAATAGCACCAAGAGCCATAACACCGGCGAACGGAGACCCGAAGCTGTTAACGTTGGCGGCACCAGTGAACTCCGGCGCGGAGGGGCTGGTAGTACCGGGCTGCTCAGGCGATGTCCCAGTGGGAACTTCGGGGGTCGTCTCTGGGGGAGTGACCGAGGTAGTCCAAGTGCCAGTCGGAGCGGGAGTAGTAGGAGTCTGCTCTGGAGGAGGGTTCTCGGTACCAGGAGGGGGCGTCTCGGTGACAGGAGGGGGGGTTTCAGTAACAGGAGGGGGAGTTTCAGTGACGGGTGGAGGAATCTCCGTGGTAGGGGGCGGAGTCTCTGTGTCGGTCTCGCAGGGCGTGGTCTCCGGTGGAGGAGTCTCCGTGGTAGG